>NC_138042.1:31262966-31820807 GCF_964106645.2 Podarcis pityusensis
TTGTTACCTCCCCCATCAAGATTTGTGTTTCACAACTATTCATTTCTGTGTACGCTGATAGCTCCTTATCTCTTTCTTTGTTTCTGCAATATTGGTTTTTCATGTTTAGCTTCACAGTTTATTCCCTATTTCTATTTTAAATTTACATATATGGTCTCATTAATTGCACAGGTAAAGAACATTTGATAAATATGTACTGTATTGCTTACTTTGTATTATTCTTTCACCTCGCATATGTGTTGCATGTTCAACTCTTCCATTTTTTAACTTGTATGTTGACCAAGCCCCTATTATAAGGAGAAGGAGGTCTCCATTGCAATCTTTGCTTAATGCTTCCCAGCCCTTTAAAAGGATAGAGTATAAAATTCTGGGAGAAACCCAAATATATAAACCCTCCCACACACTGGGTTTCTTTTATGTACTTGTTCTGGTTTTGTGAGCCAGAGAGTGTACTACATCAATAGTTTTGTTGCTTAGATGAAAACTTATTTGAACTGTTTTTTAAAAAAAGTTTCATTGCAGTTCATACTCAACAGAGACTTTCTGTTATGGTTCAGTTCTCTTACGGTTTTTGATTCAGGTTTGTTTTGACTCCCTATTCTAAACTAAATAATGCCTCTACCAAAGAGTCCCCCCCCCCCATTCAGGCCGAAAATTATTGAGTACCTGCCCTCTCCAGTCACTAAATGGTGCAGGAGTAAAGCTAGTAACACAGAGGCAGAAGATAATGACAAAGATTGGCATAATCAGCTGGCAATTACTAACTGCATATTCTATTGCTATACAATCCACGTTGGAAATTGCCATCTGCTGCCTTTTTGTTATTGGCTCTGCCCATGCGCCACCATTTTGTGACTGATGGGCCTCGGTAATTTCCAACCTCTCAAGTGGGCCCTGAACGTAGACATTTTGAGAACCTCTAATATAGACCACTGTTTTCTAAACTGTATTCTAGGAAATGCTTACGTTCTTCTGCACAATTATGGAATTCCATGAAAAGGTATCCCTACCAACCTTTCTCTGCTATCTTGACTTGCAAGCAAGAACTAGGAATGGGAGGTGCCTGAGGGAGCCATGCTGCCTCAATAAGGCTGCCATGATGCCCCACAAGTTATCTACTCTATATACCAGATTATTAACAAATTTAAATTGGATTTGGGTTCATGGGGTTAGACTCTAGCTTTGCTTTGTACTCAGTGTCTTGGGCAAATTGTTAGCAAGGTACCCACGCCAGCTTTTATAACTAGCAAGTCCCTTGACATCTATTTTGTGGCAGTGATCACTAGCCCCAAAAGGTTGGCATCCCATAGGCCTAGGGCAATATTGTTTGTATGGGCTACTGGTGAAGCCAAATATTTGGCCCCAAAGAGGCCCCGGAATTCTCTGCAGTACACATAGGGTTCAATAGTAGATGCTCAGGTTCCTCAGCAGACAGGCATTCTTAAAAAAGTTTTCTGAAGGTAGAAAATCTGAAAACCACTGGTGTAGAAGATAACTGAGGTTAATCTTCAAGGAACACTCTTATAAAATGTGAAATGCAGTAGAGAAATCTTTCTCTAATTTTAAGACTTTAGCTTTAATTGGTCTTATCTGAATGCTAAATTAATTGATTGAAATTTTAATCAGAAATTTAAATTTTAACCACAGATTAAAATTTGTCTGATGGAGGTGAATGTCATCAGTCTGACATGTAACCACTCACGCTTGCCTAATTAGATGGGCAGAAGAACCATATAGTGGCATAGCAGCAACTATACCTCTCCTTGTATCTGTCAAGGACTTGAAAAACAGTGAAATGAGCAACCCATGTGAAAAGTGAAGCAATGAAACTGAACAGCAGATAACTGAGAAGCTCTTGGATTGTGCTGCATGCATGATGTAAAAGGGTAGCTAAAAGAAAGTGAGAAGCAGATAATTTTTCCGTACTCGTTTCTACTATTGAACTTCCCACTCGCTAGAGAGGAAATGGATGCTACAGTTAGAATACTTTGTAAAGTTCCGATTGCTGCACATCAAAAAGGATGTTGTAGAGCTGGAAAAGGGTAATCAAAATGATCAAAGAACTGAGGCAACTGGAGAAAAGGTCAAACACTTGGGGCTTTTTAACTTCGAAAAGAGGTTGGGAGACGTGTAAATTATGCATGGTGTGGAGAAAATGGCTAGGGAAAAGTTTTACTACCTCTTGTATGATACTAGAACCTGGATTATCTGGTGAAGCTGAAAACTAGACAAGAGTGAATACAGTACTTTCTTTTATCTGCACACCCCTATTTTAGTTTTTGTTTCTTGGTCATGCTAAAGTGTGATCACAACTTGGAAGAAGGGGACAAAATGTTGGCATTTTGCTTTTACACTTATTGGTTAGGTGATCAGCATATTTATTTAAGCTCGCTTTCTTTAAATTATAATGGTTACACTATAGACATCACTGCCTGCGCTTTACTACATAGCCTAACTATTCAGGGCAAAAAAGATTCCAAAACAGTTACTTATGGGAGTTTGCAATCAGTTAAATGTTGCGAATTCATTTTTCACCATGTTTCTATTGTTCAATTTAAATTGATCCTCCTGAAAATAGAAAATGACACTATAGAAAATAACTCTTACATACATTTTTGTTGCTTTCCGTTTCTTTTCCCCATCACACAGATGTGAGCCGCAGAAAAGCCAATTTAAGTCTCTTTTATTAAAATGGCCTTGATTAACTCAGGAATGCAGATTACCAGACAACATGTATTCAAGGCAGCTATAGAAAAGGGTTACTTGTATACTCAAATATTAAGAGTCTTACATACCCATTGTGCATTTTACATGAAGAGCAGAAGCTGTGGTTTGCCAGTGCCAGCTGACAGTGCAAACCTATAAAGGTCTACTGAAAACTAAATTTCATTGAGTTCAATGGGACTTACTCCCTGGTGAGAGGGCATAGGAGTCTTTTATCTAACATTAAGAAAGGAGTACAATAAATGTAGTTACTCTGGAAGGATATAAAAAGATCAGGGCACATTATTTGAAATTACGTAACGTGCTGAAATTAGCTGGACCTGCCTCTAAGGCTAAGCAGATGCAATTAAGATTTCATTTTATTTTGACTGGCCAGTTACAATTATTTATTCCATCCGACACTGGAGGGCATTCTAAGTATTTCTGAACCATGCCATGTGGCAAAATTCCAGCTTTACCACATGAGAAGCATTTAACAAAGTATTTTCAGTGTCTCTCTTATTAGCTATCTATTCAAAAGCCTAGTGAAATAATACATCTGCACCAACATGTTCTTTTGTGACCTTAAAATTCAGTGCTTTTTTTTTTTCAAAAAAGAAAGAAAACTTTGCTCACAAGAATAAAAGCATCTGTTGTAATTAAAATGTAGCTGTTTTGTGGTGCTTTGTTCTTATTCAAGAAGCGATGGAAATAAAAAAAGAATGTGAATAACTTGAGTTTTTTGCCGTGGGGCCAGTAAATTAAATCGGCCTTCAAAAATTCTATTTGCTAAAGGCAATAAAATTGTTTTTCTCTCCTGCACTCTGCTTTCTTGTTGTGTTTTTGATTTTCGTAGCAGCTCTCATCCTGGTTTTGCTAGATACAAGTAAATGCTTCTGCTTTTATCAGCACTCACCAGTCTATGTATGTATGTTTGTAAACACTGATGGGACTGCGGTTGCTTTTGGTCTGTCTCCTTTCCTTGGATGCAAACCTTAACCAAGTACTGCTCAAAATATTTTGAGTCACAGGTTATGTGCATATTTTCTTCTGCGTACTCTGTTCCTTTTCAAATGAAATTCCCCTGCTGGATGTACCTTCAGCAAGCTGATCAGTAGTAACATTAACCCAATTGTAGTTTAGGGTTAACTGTGGTTCCTCTTTAACCAACTTGAAATCATGGTTTCAGATCCTATTTCAAGCACATCCCTGTTAGGGTTAAGTGCAATTCATCTTACTTCCCACACAACAGCTAACCATGGGTTAGGCCCAACAGCATCTTTGCTCCATAGCGAAGGAGTAGCTGTTCTTGATTACTTAATAGCATACTTCAGATTTGCATATTTGAGGAGTAGTTAACAGGTCTTCTGAATTTTGGCAAACATGAATGATTGCCATGCACAGAAAGGTGCTAGATAACACTGCTAGCATTTTTCCCAAATTGCTTGGAGATAGAGGGAGAGTGACCCAAAACAGAGACAGATTAAGTGGATACTTGTTTATCCAACTTAATATTTTTAAATGTTAGCTCTTTCATCAAATTTCACCTCAATTTCTTAATGTTTGCACCTCTGTATGTTTCTTGAGTGGATAGGGATGATTTAATAGCATGTTCCATCCAGACCTGACTTGTTTTATATACATACAGCTGCACTTTACTCTGTGTGGGCATAGAAATTACTCAAGCCTATATCTGCAGGTGCGAAAATAATGTAAACATATGCTGTGTTGAAGTATATTTTAAAAAGTAGCCTGAAAATGTTCTCTTTTTGCAGGCACAGCACAGCGGTTTCTCAGATGCTGTGTGTGAAACATTTGCTGTGGGCCTGAAGAGAGCTGCTAATGACATGGTGCTGAGTCTTCCAGATGAGGTAAATAGAAGGAGTTGATGTTGTCAATGTCATGTCACTAAACAAAAGGATTTACCCATTGGCATTTTCAGCTATGTCCTTTGAGGAGGGGAAGCTTACCTGAAAATCAATTTATGCAAGCATAAAAAGGAAAAGGGAAGGCAAGCAAAGAAATTGGCATAAAATTATCATCTTAAATGCATTTACACATCTCACCACTGCTACTACCACTAATAATAATTTTATTATTTGTACCCCACCCATCTGACTGCTTTGCCCCAGCCACTCTGGGCTGCTTCCAACATATATAAAAACATAATAAAACATTACACATTAAAAAGCTTCCTTATACAGGGAAGGCTCAGTGTTACTAAATGCATTTACGATTAGCTAATTTCCTCCCAAAACTGGAAAAGCCAGCTGGCGGTGCAACAGAAGATTGAAGTGGTCAGGATGGAAGATAGGAGTAGTTTGGATGAGGAAAGTGCTTGATTCAGTCTGCTATCAACTTCTCTGATATATTGATAAATTGCATAAAAATGGGAGGGAAAGTACATTATTGTACTTTGTTGGGAAGGAGTGGCTTTTTCATCCATTGAGAAGGAATTTGAATTCTAAGTGTGTGAGCAAACAGGAGACCACGGTTGTTCAGTGGGAAGGGGAAAGTGGTCTGCATATGCTCAGATGGACTTTCCCAGGACTCAGACCTGGTATGGAAAACAGACTGCTGGGCTAAGCCTTCGTGATGTCTTAGCACAAATTAAGTTTCCAGACTTTGGGGGAGGAGTTTGGAAAGGAGAACAAGTAAGGACAGCTTGTCTGTAACACAAGCGGAGGGAGAAAGAGCATGTTATTGTGAAGAGTTGCTGGAAAACTGAAAACAAAGCATGGATTATTGTATGGAGGGGAACACTGTATGTGTTCTCTGGTTCAGTTGTATGGCAATGGAGGTGGAGTTAGTACTCAATTTCAAGGGAGATGCTGGAGCTTTAATCTATAGGGCAGATATACCATTACGCTGACATCCTCTTAATTCTGTGATGACAGGGTAGGCTGCAACTTTTTAATGCTGGGGGGGAAAGCACTCTGTATATGCCCCGAAGCACACACCATTACTACTTATTTCTGCTTCAAAATTCTGTGCCATGGCTTAACTGACTGATTTTGGACTAATACCTTATTACTGTGCCTGTGCTGCCTAGCTGTTAAATGGGACTGGCCTCCTCTAAAGGATAATAAATGCCGTATACTGCATATATGCATATTATATGTGTTTGTCTCACTATGTAGCACATGGCTTGTCTATCTGCTTTTGATTTTTGTCACTTCTAGTGCATACTTTCCACTATGTGTCATTAGGCTACTGGCTATTCCCACTGCCTATTTTCCGAATTGTCATCCATTAAGCACATGTCACCACATGAAATCCCATGGAATTTTAGAATTCTAGAATGTAGCAGGGTATGTGTGACATGGAGTTTGGCCATGAGGAAATCTACCAGTGTGCCAACTTGTCACAGAACACAGTTTGATTTTAAAGTTTGAAGACCAGTGGCAACTTCATGGGTTTTTTGTCTACTCCTTTTTAGTTGTAGATGTGAGCTAAGCATGAATAATTTTAATGCACATGTATAAATCTGAATGCATGTCTTTCCTGGATTCTAGCTTTGGAATGGCCAGCCAAGAAACAGAAGTTCAGAGATTGATCCTAGATAGTAATTCAATGATCGAAGGAATAAGTGACCAGGTCCTGCTGGCAGTGGTGCTCAGCATCACATTCCTTGCTGCACTGGCATACATGCTTTTAAGGTGAGATACTGTTAGCACTTGACAATGTACTGTATTTGTAATGTGTCAGGCATATATATTTAAAGTAATTTAAAATATTTTAAATGATACAACACACCTGTTTTTTGACTGCACATTCTTGGAAGCAGCACTTCAAAGAATTAAACTAGAAAGTCAGTAGGGTTGATTAAAATCTCCCTTCACCCACAAAGCTTTTACTGAGCTTGGGCCAAATGAGAGGACCTCCAGTCCTGCATGCTACTCATACTTGGTATATTTACAACACTAGCCAAATTGGGGAAGGAGACAGAGAAAGCATCTTTGCACTGCAGAGTTACAAATATATTTATATATCTACACCCTAACCTGAAAAACCAGTCATAGAAATTGTATATGTTAACACCCTTAGCCTAGCTAGCTTGGAGCATTAACTAGCATAATAAAACTATGATATTTTCCCACCCAAGTTCTCTGTTTCCATAGCTGCTGCTACTTAAAACTGAAAATTCAGCTTTAAGATAGCCCATTTTCAAAATTAATTTATGATGAAAACTAATGCAGAATACTTTGATGGGGATAAGAAATTCATTAACATAAAGGAAAAGGGAATGATGTCATTACTTTCATCCTAGAGCACAATTCTGTGCATGTCTGCTCAGAAGTAACTCCCACTGAACTTGGTGGGACTTACTCTTAGGTAAGAATGAGTAAGATTGTAGCCTTGAACACTCAAATATTTTTTAAAAAGCTTTCCATTTATGTGCCAATAGTATTTTTTTGAGAAAAAATAATACATAGGGTTAGAGTTGTATCTAATGAAGCTCTACCCAGAGTAGACCCATTGAAATAATGGACCTAAGGTAGACACGGTCATTCATTTCAGTGGGTCTACTCATGATAGTATGACTAGCATTGGATACTAACCTTACTCTCTGGGATAGGGGGAAGGAATTTTGCACTGAAGTTTGGATCAAGTGACTTACTACTGCATAAAATGCCATTGTCCTGCAGTTAATTGGAGCATCTTAGAATTATGAACATGCTAGATGAATTCCATTGTGTATAGCTCTGATTTTGAAGTTTTTTGTTAGCATTGTATTATGCACTGTATTTTCTCTTAACAGAAATGCCCACCCAGCTATTCATCCAGAAAACCAAGAGCTAGTGAGAGCAATTAGACAACAAATACAATCAGAACAGGTATAATGCTATCTGCTCTTCCTTGCATAAATTGCATTTGGTGCCAACTCTCAGATTTCTCATGTGATGACCAGGAGGTAGATAAATCTGAACCTCATGGACTTTGTGCTCCTTTAGAGCCAAATCTGGTTATAATACACGGATGCTAGAGAATAGAAATCATGTCTCATGAACCTTTTGTAATAGCTGGAGACTATTCCCTCTGTTTCCCAAGTTCAAGGATGGGTGCTGTGACTTATGTAAAGAAAATGGCATAGCATATGCACAAGAAGGAAGCATTGGCATGCTTGAGGCAACACTGAGAGTGACAGAGGTACACATTTAAAAGAAAAGAAACATTTGGGGGTTGGAGGAAGCCCAAAGGAGGGGGGAAAGATTGACTCTGTATGTGTGCAGTCCCAGGAGGGAATGGTGCTAAGGAAGGAGCAAAATAAAAACACAGACACAACCATCCCTCAGGTGAGGAGACTTCCCCATTCTCAGCAGGCTCCTTGCCTGAGAATGGGGAGCTTTGAAGGTGCAGGTGGGGCCAGCTGACAGTCAACCTGATCTGGAACTTCAAAGGCTCCTTCAAACGAGTTAGAATAGATAATCATGCCTCCTGTGCGGTGGTGTAGGCAGCAAATAAAGTCTACTTCATAGCCACCATCACATCCCAAAGTAGCCACTTGGTAGAACTCTTCATTCTACAGCCATACTACCCTGAACACGTCTGATTTCGAAAGCTAAGCAGGGTCAGGCCTGGTTAGTACTTGGATGGGAGACCGCCTAGGAATACCGGGTGCCATAGGCTTTTGCCTCCTTTGTGGGACGTGGGTGGTGCTGTGGTCTAAACCACAGAGCCTGTTGGGCTTGCCGATCAGAAGATCGGCAGTTCGAATCTCCGCAACGGGGTGAGCTCCCGTTGCTCGGTCCCAGCTCCTGCCAACCTAGCAGTTCGAAAGCACGCCCAAAAAGTGCAAGTAGATAAATAGGTACCGCTCCGGTGGGAAGGTAAACGACATTTCCGTGCGCTGCTCTGGTTTCGATGTTCCGTTGCGCTAGAAGCGGCTTAGTCATGCTGGCCGCATGACCCGGGAAAACTGTCTGTGGACAAACGCCGGCTCCCTCAGCCTGTAAAGTGAGGTGAGCATCACAACCCCAGAGTCGTCTGCGACTGGACTTAACTGTCAGGGGTCCTTTATCTTTACCTTTTAGAACTCTTCAGCGAGTGGTCCATGGTCTGATGAAACCAGCTTCGGTACACACAGACTTGAACCTTCTGGGAATGTGTTGTGACTCTTTTGCTAGGCACTTTGAGGACAAAATCACCTTCACACCAACCTTTATGGTGTTGTTAATGTGGCCTTTCCTCGTATCATCCTGCTTGAACCCTTAGGTCAGAAATTTATTTAATGAGTACCCATGGAAGAACTTTGTGTGGTGGCACCCATACTTTGGAATCCCAACAATTGGTTCTTTTAGGCAAATCCTTAATACTTTTTTTAATCCAACAAGGCCTTTTCAGCGTACATTGTTAGATAGTTTTCTCATTGGTTTTACAGATTAAGTTAAATATATTATATATATATAAAATATTACATATATATATATATAATATAATAAATATATAATATTATAGATATATAATATTCTCATTGCTTTAATTAACTTAGTGTTTTGTTTTTACTTTTTTAGACTCTGTAGGCTAACAAGTTGGGTTTCTGCCCTTCATTTTCTACTGTATGATTGTTCTTATGTGAGAATAAAGTCCGGAAAATATACTTGTGAAAAACACTTTCTTCAGATCTTGCATGAGTTTGCAGCTTCTGGCAGATACAGCAATTTGCTCTGCTTGAACAGGTGACACTTCTCATTTCTTCCAGCAGAATGTACTTGAAGACAGACAACGTTTCTATACTGATATGTCGTGCCCAGTGTGTTTACAACAGGCTACATTTCCCATTGAAACAAACTGTGGACATCTTTTTTGTGGTAAGCAAAATACGTTTTTGCATCACTTATTGCATTCTGTTATGCTGGTAAGATGTGTTAAGTAAATGATGTGCAGAAAAAGATCCTTTTGAAAATGTGGATTAGTTTTACAGCAGCATGGAATTCCCCTTTGATTGTTTTCATTCAGCTGATAGTGTTAGATACTAGTTATTTCTAACAGGTATTTAAACTCTGTCAAAAAATGTAAAAATGATCATTGCTATAGCAAATATATTAAATTACTGCCCATTTTTATTCCTGTCCCACTTCATATATATTTTATGTCTATTTGTGTAGGAGGCTCACAGCAACTCATAATACCAGTTTCATAAGAAAGGTTAGGCATAATTGGCATTTAAAGCTGGCAATTGCCTAAAAATGTAGATTGGCACCTATTTCAATATTGTTTGTAAATATTTATTAAGATATTGCTTTGCACCGATGATTTAATGTGTTGTGGAGAAAATAGTCCTTTCACCCCACAAAATGACACTTTTGCATCAGCTTATCATTTGGATCAGCTCATCATTTTTGAGTGTTTGTTGAAATAGCAACTTCTATTTGGTATACTGTCAGTTTAAGAAAATAGTAATGGTATTATTTTATCTAGGTTCCTGCATTATTGCATACTGGAGGTGTGGTCCATGGGGAGGTGCAATACATTGCCCTATCTGCAGGCAAACGGTAATAAGCTGATATTCAAAATTCTTATGTTAACTTTTGGTAACTTTCCCTTCAAAGTTTTTACCTGTTTATGTTTCAGGAATATACAGAATACCATTGATACCTGAGTAGAATAGCATTTGCTTTAGAATCTAATGCTAGGCATCATTTTAGATTATGAATCCCAGAGCAGCATCTACATTAATCTTTGTATCAAAGCCAACTAATAATCCCATAGCACCTGCACATTAAAAATAAATAAATTAAAGACATTTGTTTCAAAAATCTCTTAAGTGGGGAGAATAGTGATGTCATCATCAATTACAGAACAACCCACTGCTCTGTCCCAGCTCACAAAATAATAGCAACATGCTGCCACCTATATGTTTTATAGTGTGTTCAAAGTGAGCAGTGCTTATGGGATATGCCTCATAGCAAACACAGGACCGAAAAAGGAAACTTTGACTCCTGGATTTCTTCCTCCCTGGTAATTCCTGTTTCAGAGACAACATCATGACAGCTAAGCACCTTAAAGGGGGTAAAGCAGACACAGTGAAACAAGATGAAACAGATGCCATGGCAAGCTTAGTCTTGTAGATTTGTGAAGAACTAGCATAAGATTGGTCTAAAGTTCTTCTATCTCTAAGGGAAGATATCTCTAAACTGACAAAAAGTACGGCTGAAACTAAGGGCAAGTGACATGATCAGGGTGTATGTGTAGTCTTGGTAACATAGTTCAATGTTTAAGTCTCTCCCCTGCAACCATTCATACCAATCTTATGGACTGAATTTCCTGTTTGCTTTGGGTTGTGGATAATTCTACTGTAATATCATGGACTAATTTGGCAGGTGGCTCACAGCCAAACACCCTGGTTTTCAGAACTTGCAGATTTCCTTGAGCTCAACAGTAACTTTAATCTCTGTGGTTATAAGAAGATAACTACAACTGCACCCATTTTAGTGCTTGGATTTTGCTTTTATGCTTCAACACATCATTAGTCGGCTTTAAAAAACCCCACACACATTACATTCTGTAACCTTTTAAAAGTACGGTATAAGAAAGGAAACAATCCACGTAAAATCATTAAGTAACTGATTTTCTATTGTGTTCAGGTAATTTTATTTTTACCTCTCTTCAGTGAGAGGCAAGAGGATGCAGTGCAGGTGCTTCAGAATGTCAGTGATTACAACAGGAGATTCTCAGGACAGCCAAGATCGGTATGTGTAGGGACAGAGTCAGGAAGACCAGGAACCCACAGTTTCACCCATCTGTTGCATCCAGCCTAGCCTTGGGAGCTGAAGAGGGAGCTGAGGATTGTCCTTCCATTTAGTGTACCTCTGAAATCCACAAGGACAGTCCCCTCCCCAGCTGCAAGATTGAAAGAAGGACTGGGCTTCTGAGGTACCTGTGGCGCTCCAGAAGCAAAGCAGGATAAGGACATGTCTTAACCTTCCTCTTTGGCTATCAACAGCGCAGCCAGGATTTGTAGTTTTGCAGCTGTGGCTCTGAGAAAAGCCCAGGCTGTGTAATCTAATTCTAAGGCACAATTCTCACCCCTTCCCAAGCCCCAAGCTTGAATTTGGGTTGAGGAGTAAGGAATTGTCTGACTTGGCACTGTGTTACAGAGATGGAGGAAGAAGCCCCCACCCTTTGTGGGAAGGGGACTAGAAACAACATCTTTTGGTTGGCCAGCAAAGCCAGCCAAATTTGAGAACCCCAAAATTTGAGAACTCTCTTGGATGGAAGTTGTGGGTGTGTTCAAGGTGCAATGAGTTCCTGTCTGTTCAGGAACAAGTTTGTTTCCTTGAGGCCAAGGCAGCATATCTAGAAAAGCTTAGAGAGGCAGAGAGAGTGGTGGATGAGGCCCTCAGGGACATTATAGCTCTGTTCCACTTCCACAGTGATAGCTCCAGGGAGAGTGAGGGTCTTGATGTAGTAGGTATGACAGAATCATGGTGGAGCGGAGAGAACAAGTGGAACACATTATCTCTAGATATAAACGCCATAGGAAAGATGTACTGGAGATGGCGTTGCTCTGTACATCAAAGAGAACATTGAGTCCAGCAAGCTAAAATTCCCCAAAGGGGTGGACTCCTCCACAGAATCATTGTCGGTGGTGATACTGGGCCCCAAAAGCAATTTAGTACTAGAGATGTGCTATTGTCCCCTTGATCAAACGCTCAGGGAGATCTTGAGATAAAAAATGAACCAATAAAGCGTCCCACGGGGGAAATGTTGGTAGTATTGCTACATTTGTGTTCCAGTCACAACAAATAGGTAAAATTTCTAGATACTCTAAATGATTGTTACTTAAAACTGTTGGTCATGGAACCAACCAGAGGGGTGGTGACCCTGGACTTGAATGGCACCCAGGAACTCTAGTGTCTGGAATAACTTTTGCAGGAGAGTCAGAGGAACTGAGGCAGATAGCAGGGACACTAGATGAAGTTCTAGGCCTAATACAGTGGTACCTTGGTTCTCAAATGCCTTGGTACTCAAACAACTTGGAACCCAAACATTGCAAACCCGGAAGTAAGTGTTCTGGTTTGCGAACTTTTTGGAAACTGAACGTGCTCCGTTTTCAGTGTTGCATTCCAATTTGAGTGCCACACTTCCATTTTGAGTGTTACGCTGACGATTTGAGTGTTATGCTGAGGTCTGTCTTTGCTATTTATTTTGCGTTTTTTATTTGTGGCTCTTTGTTTTTGTGACACTTGGAAAACACTGGTTAGGAGGGGGAAAATAACCAAGCACGTGTTGAACAAAACATTTCTGCATTTCAGGAAGTTGGACTATGTGATCCTTGTGGTCGCTTCCAACTCTACAATTCTATGATTCTGTGTATATAGAAGAACAAATCTTGCTGAAGTAGAACCAGCATGGCTTCTGCAAGGGGAAGTCCTAACAATATCTGAATTATTTGAGAAAGTCAACAAGTATATTGATAGAGGTGATCCAGTTGATATCATGCACTTGGACTTTCAAAAAGCTTTTGAAAAGGTCCCTTGCCAAAGACTCCTTAGTAAGCTTAGCAGTCATAGAATAAGAGGAGAGGTCCTCTTGTAGATCAGAAATAGATTAAGTAGCAGGAAGCAGAGAGTAGCAATAAATGGACAGTTCTCTGAATGGAGAGATGTAGAAAGTGGAGTCACTTAAGGATCAGTATTGGGACCTGTGCTTTCTAACTTCTTCAACAAGAGTTAGGACTGAACAGTGAGGTGGCCAAGTTTGCTGATGATACTAAATTGTTCAAAACTGTTAAAAAGGTATTGTAAAGAGCTCCAGAAAGATCTCTCCCAACTTAGTGAATGTGTGGTAAAACGGCAAATGCAATTCAAGTGCAAAGTGATGCATGTTGGGGCAAAAAAATATTAATTTCACATATATGTTCATAGGGTCCGAACTGGCAGTGTCTGACTAGGAATGAGATCTGGGGGCTGTAATAGATAGCTCTATGAAGATGTGCAACAACTGAAAAAGGCAAATTCTATGCTAGGGATCATGAGGAAGGAATTGAACACAAAACTGCCAATAGCATAATGCCATTGTACGAATCTATTGTGTGAGTACATTTGGAATACTATGTGCTTCTGGTCCCCGCATCTAATAAAGGGTATTCTCATTTGGGGCAAATCTGCACCATTTGCATTTAAGTTTCCCTATTGTGTTTATTAGGCCTTCATTGAGCCTGCTGGGTTCCCTAATGCCATTCCCATTCCTCATATGGCAACACTAACATTCCCCCACCTCCATCTATCTGTATAAAATTAAGCAAGTGTAAGTTGTTGGCCTAGGCATAGTGATGTCTTGTGAAATCTGTTACGCATTATATGCCTATTAACCGTGTTTATATTCTACATACAATTTAATACTATATATTCTTACATAGTCTTGCATTTTTGTAATAATTAAAAACCCTGATTCCCACTGCATGGGGATTCAGTGGCCGGATGCTAGTCGTCCTTTGTAATCAAAATCAGAGGCAAAGTTCCCATGGCAGAATACAGCTCTAGGCTCAAGTTCTTGGGAAATCATGCCTCTGTAATGATACATGTGTTTGTGTAATAATACATGTTTGTGTGTAATGTGATATGGGACATGTGTAGTCTTGGTAACATTTTATGCGCAGGTAATAATTTAACATGTTTTAAAATCTTCTTTGTGCAGCCATCCAGATGAATATTTATAGTGAGATGCTATATTTAGCTTGTGGGCTGTTTCCTGTTTTGCTTCGGACTATGGATAATGCTACTCTAGTGTATTGGACTACTTTGCAAGTGCTTTGCACCTTGGTTTTCAGAACTGTCAAATTTGTCTGAGCTGTATGGTATGTGTAACCCCTGTAGTTGAAAGAGACGCCTAGTAAGAATAATTACAGTCACATATTTTGTTCTTATGCTAGAGCACGTCATTTGTTAGGGTATGGCTTTTCTGTAATCTTTTAAAATTTGGGTGGGGAACCTGTGGCTTTTCAGCTTCTATCATTCCTGAGCAGTGGCCATCGAGGGAGCGGTGGATGGAAGTTGAGAATCCAACAACATTTGGAGGGCCAACAGGTTCCTCACCCCTGTTTTAAAATCACTGCAGTGGAAAGGGGGGAAAGTTTGCATACAGGTATTAAATGATCAATTTTCTATTGTGTTCAGGTAACTTTATTTTTACCACTCTTCAATGAAGAACAAGAGGATGCAGTGCAGGTGCTTCAAGCTGTCAACGATTACAACAGGAGGTTCTCAGGACAGCCAAGATCGGTATGTGTGGGGATAGAGTCAATGGGACCAGGGGTACAAATTCCATTCACCAGTAGCACACAACATTACAGAGCGCTGGAGCATCTCTGAAGTGCAGTGCAAGCACAGGGGCCAGTCCCTGCCCTTCCCTAGCACTAGGGTTGGAAGGAGGGATGAGCTTGTTTGGCTATAGTGCTTTGAAGGTACTCAAGAGTATGGTAGCAGAAGGACAAACCCTAGCCTTGTTCTTTAGCTCTGGAGAGAAAGGCCTAGGTTTGTGGTTTTGCAACTAGGCTTCAGAGACAGGTCCAGTCGTCCTTCCAGCCTTGGAGATGGAGAAGAGCTTGTCCCCACGTTTGTGCTAGAGTTAGTCCCCACTTCATCCCTTTCTAGCTCCAAGGTGGAAAGGAGCATTGGAGCTGTTTCTGTAATGCACTGTGTAGTGTAATTCTAGGAACAATCTTCCCCGCCCCCTTCCCTAGCCATAAGCTTGCATTTGCGGTGAGGGAGCAAGGGATTCTCTTTGCGTTTGTACTTTGTTGCAGAGGTGAAGGAAGTAGACAATGGCCTTTGTGGTGAAGGATCCAGAAACTACATTTTTTTTTTTTTTGGTCAGCCAGCAAAACCAGCCAGATTTGTGGCCCCCACGCAAGACAAATAATAATCCCTGTTGATGTGGTGAATTTTCGGGAATAAAATAAGGGATTTAATTGAGAAATACCAGCTTTAGAGGCCCCAGGCATGGAGAGTTCCCACCTTTTGTATGTCTTTAGAGACTCAGCAAGGTTTGTCAGAAAAGAGTTTATGCTATGTAGCAGTTAAGAGAGGGAGCTGTAAGCCTAAAGCAGGGGTAGGCAACCTAAGGCCCATGGGCCACAAGCTGCCCACGGGGGTTGTTTAACCAGCCCACGAGCCACCCCCAAACCAAGCCATCTGCTTGGTGAGTCCCCACGTGCTGCGCTAAACAGGCACAGCATGGTGCAGGGACTCACTTCCACGGCACCAGAAATCGCGTCTGCACAGACACAAGACGCCAGAAATTGGGGGGGGGGGGTCGCTTAGGCACACACGCGATCTGACCCATGGAGGGATTCCACTGGAGTGAACTGGCCCAGGCGAGGTAAACCTTGCCAACCCCTGGCCTAAAGGATCCTTGTTGAAATCTTGCCCCAACCCATGAACGATGCTTTGGCAAGCCACACTCTCTCACACTCCCCCTCTGCAATCTATTATGATTAATAATATTGGTCTGCCTTCTGGGTTCTTTTGGGTAAGGATTGTTGAGATATAAAGCATTCTAACACTTAGAGAAAGTGATGTTTCAATATTGAGTCTTATTTAAGTATGTTTTGTATTGAATGTAAAATCTTAAACAATATTTTGTTTTTCCCATGTGTTTGTTTAATCTTGTACTTAGTATAAAAAAAACCTGATCCAAGATGCTGTTTATATTCAGAGTCCCTATGAATGAGAATATAGATCTTTAAGAGGGAGATACTGGGGGAAAGGGTCATGGACACAGTCCAAGAAGGAATTACACTATCATGCTTTTTCACCAATATTACAATTTGTGTAAATGCACGTGAGCTTGTAATATATGTGTCAAAAGTCCCTGAGATAAATGTACCATGTATAACATTTACCAAAAATTGGTCTTTCTACATTTTGTTTAGATTATGGAAAGGATTATGGATTTGCCCACGTTATTGCGCCATGCGTTCAGAGAAATGTTTTCCGTTGGCGGTCTCTTCTGGATGTTCCGCATCCGAATATTCCTCTGCCTCATGGGAGCTTTGTTGTACCTGGCATCCCCCCTGGATTTTCTCCCCGAAGCCCTGTTTGGAATTTTGGGGTTTTTAGATGATTTCTTTGTGGTGTTTCTGCTACTCATCTATATATCTATAATGTACCGAGAGGTTGTAACACAGAGACTGAACAGATGAAGGCGAATGTCAGTGACCAACATTCAGGAGCACTAAGGGGGGTGCTTAACTAAATGAGCCACTATGAAATAATCATCTTGACACATTTTCAGTTTCTGCTATTAAATAGCTTCTAGCCAAACATCTTATGTAAGCATGAAAATTGTCATAATGGTGATAGCGAACTGGATTTTCAGTGTTTGTTATATAAAAGAGATCTGATTCAATATGTAATATACTGCTTACATATGTTTACAGTGGATGAGTAATTGTACGTTATTCAAGGTACCACCAATTATAAGGGAATTTCTTTTTGAATGTTTAACAAAAAAAAGAAAGTATTCGGTTTAGCTGGACATGTATTTAAGGCACTACTCAATGTACAGTTTTTTTATTCAATGTACAGTTTCAAAGACTGCTTAATGTCTCATTGCGGGTGCTGAAGTGGGAGGGAACTGTTGGTTTTTAAAATAACCTAGTTTAGCATTTCTGCCTATGCAGTAAGTGCTCAAGCTTGGGCAGCAGCATACTATTGCACAAACATTCTAAGTACAGTATTGCTTTAGCTGCAATTACATACATCTCTCCATATAACATTTGTACCTTGCAATGTACACTTGTCCATGCCATGATTAATGATGGTATGTGTTACAGATAATTGCTTTTTACATTGCAGGTTCAACATGATGGCTTGGATAAAATAGAAGACAGCCCATCTCAAGAGGGGAATATATAGTATAGTATAATGTAATCTTAACTAAACCTTTGAACTTGAATCAAAACTAGGCTCCCTGATCATGTGAAATGCTAAGTGCTAGTGATTAGCTGAAATCTAAAACTGAATGTTATACTTGAAATAACTTCTCGTAATGGGCACTATCACCGTGTTGTAGGTATACTTACATGCGTGCTTGCTTAGAAGTAATCCTTATTAAACTCACTGGGACTTGCTTCCAACTAAGCATGCATAGAATCGGGGTGCATACCTTCTAAGCTTGCACCACATGGTGTCCATGAAATGCTATGAAACACCTTGTTTGAGATGCTTACCCTCCATCAAATTTAAATGGTTCTTGAGGCAGGAGAGAAGTGTTGAACAGGTGCAAAAGCACTGGGCTTTGAACAGCCCAGGAAGAGAAGAGATAGCATCCTTTTATTTCTATTCCTATGTACAAGATTTACAAAACACCCCCCAAAATGCACAGATTAGATGCAGGGACTTGAGGCCCCTGTGCTTGGAATGCTCCTTATCACTTAACCATGAAGTCACAGCCTTGTTTAGCCAGTTCCTGCCTCAAATAGTCATTGGGAAGAGAGCATTTTGGCATCACTAGAGACAGAGCTCCTTAAGAGAGAAAGATATGGGATCTTCTGGAGCAGCCTATGGGATCTTAGCCCACTCCTCTCCGGTATGAATTTTCTACACCAGCGTTAACTATGGTGAAGGTTTATAGCAACACTAATATTAACTATAGATAATATCAATCAAGGTTTTATTTTAAGCAGCTTCACTCTCTGTTTTTTTCATACTGGCAAAACCTGGCTGGTGTTAACCATGGTTGAAGTCAGTACCAATGCAACTCTTAGCCATAGCAGGGAAATTCATGCCAGAGGAGAGGAATGTGAGACACCACAATCTACTCCCGATCATATAACCATGGTTAAGGGAGCAAGAGCATTCTGTGCACTGTTCCTTTGACACTTTGCTTTGTTTAAGGCAGTAACTCCTTCAATTTGATAAAATCCTTGCCAAAGAAAACTCATCCCTCACTTACTAACTGTACTTTTTTCTATTAAAGTCCCTAAGTACTTGAAAATATATTTGATCCCCTTGTATTCCAGACAAGAGCATATTTTGAAATATTTGTATTGTCCATGCATCCATTTCCTTGCAGGGTATCTGAGTGACATTGTAAGCATATGAACATGTATCAAAATATAAGTTAAGTGCATTGAAATACTAACTTTTGTAGAGTGGGGAGGTTTCTCTCTAGTCTCAGTTTAAGAACCTGGGCATGAACAAGGCAAAGGTTCTCTTAAAATGCAAAGGCGATTTCATTCTCACAAATGTTAATTGTTTCTATGAACTTAGTCTTAAATCTGCAAAATCATGGCTGGGGAAAATGTTTGAATGTATTAATTCTGTCTCGAGATTTACATTTGGTTTGTTCTGTCTCTACTTGACATGAATGTTAAAAACAAGGGAAGGAAAGAGAGTGAATTTAAAAAGAGAAAACACCTCCCATCAGTTTTACTGTTTTTAAAGGCTGCCTCTAGTTCCTTTCATACTTCTGCTTACTCTTGTCATCACTAGTATGTGATAGTGATGTGTTGCCTACCTCGGGTATGATGCCAGCCTGATGCACTAAACAAATCTTCCTTTATTTTTGGTCAACCCAAACTCTATGTAGAAGTTGGGGGAGAACATATGAAAGCACTACTGCACGTCAAGATGTGTAGAGCCTAAAATAAAGTATAGAAGAATATAAGTGGGCTGTTTCAGTCTTTGATGTTCCTCTAAAACATCCAAAAACAGTTGCAAAAAGAGGTTGAGTCAAACCCTAGTACATATTGCCTTATTTATTTTCTGGTGGCTGAACAGTCTTCTTATGCAACCCATTTTCGCTTTGAATAAAACCAGATTTCAACTGATTACCGTAACCACAGAGTTGTTTAGTAGCCTTAATGCCCTGTTTGCTACCTGTGCTGATAATTCTCTTTATTCAAGTCTGTATCATCAGTGCAAGTCCCTTTACATAACTTTAGAATGTCTTCCAAGTGGCTTTTGTGTGCCTTCCTTGTCTGTCACTGGTGCTGATGTGAGAAGTGGGCTCGGTCCACATCACACCTTGTCACCTGTCACTGTTCAGCACTCGATTTCTGGAATCTCTGCAATCATTCTTGCACCTCATAAAAATAATACAGATATTTTTGTTATACTTAGCTATCCCTGTTCGCAGTGCTGATACTATGCACAGCCTTAGTTATTGGAGCCTTATGCCTCACCCACGCTCTTCTTGCACCTATTCCCTAAAATTGTTTATTTTTCTGCTCAGTTGTTTTAGCGTCAAATGATAAGGCTATATTTCTTATTTTAAAAAACTGGAGAAATCAACATTTTATATTCTCAGTATATAATTTTAATATGGAATCAGTCATATGATCTCTGTATAATCTCAAACACATACTGTTGCTGCCAACACAAAACTGTGGAGGATAACAGGAAATTTTTATTTCCTATTGTGCATTCTTCTGCATTGCTCTAGAGACGATTTTCTTCCAAAAGGAAATCTGCTTCCTAATCCTTGATGGATAATGTTTGATGTGGGGCATGAACAAACTAATGGTATTTTACAGGAATCACTGCCCTTTTTGCCTGCATATTTTAATATGTCCCTCTGAATCATATCTGGGGACCTACATAGCAATTTCATTCATTCCTAATAGTAATAAAAATCCATTAATTTGGGCAGAATATTTCAGCTGAAAAGCCACATGCAGTATTACAATCAGATAAGAGAGCTTTTCTGTTTTATTGCAAGGCACTTCTCATTCAGAGGAAAAGATGGATTTTTCCAGTATTAGCTTTAAACATTATCTGGAAGAATCACTAACCAGAAATCCTAAAGTTTAGGAATGAATCCTGTAGAAAATAAATGATTAAAGTAATAACTATAAAGATTTGGACAAGAGAAAATACTCCAAACAGAAATCTTGTCTTGTATCTCTTTTTCTTCCATTTCCCTGCTAATTAATGATCTGTATTAATAAAGACACTAGTGGCTACATAATGCTTTTTGATGCACACACACTCAATTTCCCAAAACAACCTTAAGGCCACATACTGATTTATTTGCTGCAAGTACTATGTCAGTTGACTTTCATATGAGGAACAATTAATGACCAAAGTTGGTGTAAAAAGGCTGCCAGAGATCTATGCAGTTGTAGGCAGCATGCTACCATAGATGTTTTACACAAAATGTAAGCTGGCTCATGTATTTACTGAAAATAAACCATGTTTGAAATAAGATTTTTTTTTGTCCATTTACTGTATTTCTGCATATTTGTAACACTATAATCTTATGCTTTATTCCTTGAAACATGTTTATGGACACAAAAAATCTATTGCATGCACTTTCTGCAGACACTGTTTTCAAATCCCTGCTCAGTCATGAAGCTCACTGAATGGTTTGAATGCATCAGTATCTCTCAGCACAACCAGGCGTCTTGCAAGGATAATGTTAGAGAACTCCAGCTACACTGCCCCATGCTCCTTTTTTTAAAAAAAAGTTTTTATTTATACTTTGACTGCCTTCCCCCTCTTTCTGTGGTTCCCTCAATTTATTTTTTAAAATATCTTCTGCATATCCAAATTCATTTAATTTGCGCATTTAATTTTCTACTTTAAATATATACTCTTCTAAAACTGTAGGTTATTACAATAATCCTGCTAATGTTTTTATCTGTTTGCAATTTATATGCAAATATTCAGTAAATCATTTCCATTTTTTTATTTTAAAGAATTTGTTATCTTGATTTCTTACTCTTCCAGTGAGTTTCGCCATTTCTGCATATCCCATAAGTTTTTGTATCCATTCTTCCTTTGCTGGGACTCTGCTTCTTTCCACTTTGGGGCAAGTAGCATTCTTGCTGCTGTAGTAGCAGACATAAATAAATTTCTGTATAATTTAGGTAGTTCTGTCCCTATAATTCCCAAAAGAAAAGCTGCTGGGTTGTTGTTTATTTATAAAAGTTATTTTGAACATCCTTTTCAATTCATATCATTTCCCAGAGGCTCCTTGGAAGAGTGGATGAGATAAATAAAAGGATGTTATCAGAGTAAATTGAGGTAAGAAGCCCTTTAGGAGCCCACAGTGCTCCATGACAAATTAAAGCAAATCTAAATTTGTAGTGTACAAATTCCCCCATATGCTGCAGAGAAAAGCTGTGAGTCACTAAGGCTCACTAGGACCCAAATCCTAGAAAGGAACATTCCCCAACTCGACAGAAACTTTTAAAAAAATTTTTGGAATAACTTGGGTGACAATCTGGTTCTTCTCTTCTTCTTGGGGGAGGGGAAACACTGACTCCTTAATTATTATTTACAGCAGATTTCTTTTTGTCTGAAAATGAAATGTTTTATGCCTTCATAAGGAGATGATTTGTTTTTGCCTGGCGAACAGATGCTTAATTAGTGGCAGAGCAGGAGAGGGAAGATCAAAGCGGAGCAGGAATGCTAATGGAATGGCTCATTGCTGGTAGGTGACTAATGAGTAGTAGGGGGGTATATCAGGTGTTACTAATAGCTTGGCTCAGAAAGCTGTTGTGCTCCGCTCGAAACATATGCTGCGTTTCAGATAACAAATCTATTTCTCCCACTCTTCCCTGAAAATTTAGTCAACAAATGGTTTGCGCTTCGGGGTTGCCAACTGACCAGCTTGCTCTCGGACCTTCAGTATGGGTCACTCTACTGTGGTAACGGGGTGCAAAGGGGGCTGACCCAAAAATCAGGACCTGAGCAATGTTTTTGCTCTAGTTTCTTCTTACAATGTCTCACTTAGGGCAGTAGAAGGGCACAAGCAGCCACTCATTGTTCAGGAATACTAAGAATTCATTCTAAAAGGGTTCCAAAACACCCTGCAGGAGTCCCAATCAACAAGTAGAAGACTTAAGGCAGGGGTCAGCAACTTTTTCAGCCTCTGCAGGGATCGCTCTCCTCCTGTGGAGGCTTGGGAGGCAAGCTGCACACCCGCCAGCCATATGGTTGATGGGGCGCAGCTGGCGGGTGTGCAGGAGGGAAAGGGGAGGCCGTCGGCAAAGCCACGCAGCTCCCCTACTCGCAGGGGTGCCCATGAGAGGCTGACACCCTGGCATAACGCACCAGTAAACCCAATGGGAAAGATGGCTCTGCTCCCCAAACATCTGGAGCAGATTGGAGGGGTGTGGAGACACACAGGGAGTGGAAATCCCATTGAGCAGGCAGCTGTCTTTGCAGTAATGGGACAACCTTTTGTAGACGTACTAAAAACCAGCAACTTCCAATGCTGGGGGGGGGGAAGGTGAAACATGACTGTTTTAACAATAATTTTGAGATATTAAATGATAGAGCCTGGTGAGGGGGAGAGAATACAAGAGCAAGAGTGCCACCACTCAAAAGACCCTATTCAGTTTGAATAAAGCTATTGACATCACCAGTGTTTATAGATGAATAAACAATTATCCAGATTAATTCCTAAAGATCCAGACTACTAGGACTTTGCAGGTCAGGAGTCAGGACTCCTTTGATTTTGCTAAACTGGTGGCCAGTTAAGACAATGAAGAACAAGCATCGTTCTCTGTTTGCCACTGGGACGTGGGTGGAGCTGTGGGTTAAAGCACAGAGCCTAGGACTTGCCGATCAGAAGGTAGGTGGTTCAAATTCCCGCAATGGGGTGAGCTCCTGTTGCTCAGTCCCTGCTCCTGCCAACCTAGCAGTTCGAAAGCCCATCAAAGTGCAAGTAGATAAATAGGTACTGCTCCAGCGGGAAGGTAAACGGCATTTCCGTGTGCTGCTCTGGTTCTCCAGAAGCAGCTTAGTCATGCTGGCCACATGACCCGGAAGCTGTCTGCAGACAAACGCTGGCTCCCTCGGCCAATAAAGTGAGATGAGCGCCGCAACCCCAGAGTTGGCCATGACTGGACCTAATGGTCAGGGGTCCCTTTACCTTTACCTTTTAGAGCCGGGCTGCTGCATTCTGCACCATTCAAGGCAGCCCACATACAGTACATCACATTAATGATGTTTAGATGGCACCAGAATGTGCTAGAGAGAGTACCCAAGCCTTGGAATTAGTTACAGCCAACTCATTCTACACATCAGCTGGAGAGCAGCCTACATCCCTACAGATGTTTTTACACTCTTCACACCTGACAGCCAGCATGGCAAACCGAGATTAAGAGAGCTGTTATAGTCTAGCCACATCTGCAGTGCTGCGGGTTCTTCTTCACCCTTGCTATACATACTTCCTATACTTAAACTCAAAAAAACTGCTGGCAATGTGGTGTTAATAAAGCAATCAAGATGGGAAAGGTGAATCAACTTGGAGATTAGTCACAGGGTGAGTGGGCTTTAGAGAGGTGTGAAATAAGACTCAAAATGTAAACTAGCTTGGCGTCCACCCACCCTGCCATCATTAACAAGATATGCTTTTCTTGCAAAGAAACAGATATGCAATAAAGCAACTGGCTTCTTACCAGATTTTCTGCAGTCAGAGGTCAGTGCTGCCAGCTTGTCTGATGGACGTTCAAGGCTGCTCAGATCAACACGCACACTTAAGAAAGCTTCTAATATGTTATTTTGACCTAGAGTGGTTCACTAGTCACTAGGGGGAAACACAAGCTCAGTGAGTAAACCATGAGATTTTTAATTGCACGGTCATGGGTTCGTCAGAGTCATGCGTCCCCTAATGTGCCATTTTTAGGTGACCAGGTGCAGCTGGGGACAAGAAGAGGGGATTCCAGCAGGTGAAGCTTTTCTTATGCATGAGTAGAGAAAACTGCACCTGCCCAAAATCTGCCCCTCGCCCTTCCTGGCAAAACAGCACACGGGGAGTCTTCAAGGTTGAGAAAGTGTGAAATGAAAAGCTTATCCCTCAGTATTCTTGCTAATTGCTGACAGCTACTGCAATGACTGGACAACGCAGTCAGCGACAGCTCATCTGTGATCGTCCTTACCTATTAAGATTGTCCACTGGTTTTTAGTTGATTAGTCATCACCAGTTAAGGAACAGTATCATCTTAAACTAAAGAATTTGGAGCTCTTCAGTTTAAGGATGACTAATGGGGCATGTGCCAGAGGCTTGTAAAATTAGGAACAGTGTGGGGATGATACAGAGAGAGACTTTCTCTCTCTCACGCACACTTGGTTGGAAGGCGCACCATCAAAAATGATGATGGAAGTTGATTTAAGAGCAGGATCAGGCCAGGTCAAAGCTGAAGTGGTATTTCATTCAATACATAATTAACCTGTGGAATCGCTACCACTAAATGTGGTGATTCAGGCGGATCATGGCTTTGGCTTAGAGAAACGCATGAAGAATAAGAGCTGTCCGTGGTTATGTGAGCCAGCAACTTTATATTTATTTAGTCTATTTTTACTTGGCTCTTCAGCTGAAAAAAGGCTCTCGATACAGCCTTCAAATGTTTACAGTAAGACAGTTCCTGCTTATCTAAAAGACGTAGCACCAAAGGAAAAGGGATTTAGTGGGAGGAGGAAAAAAGACAAATGTAGCTACAGAGTACTTGTAAGGACCATCAAGAACAGAAAGAACTCAAGGACAAAAGAAGCCAAAAGTTGCAAATGGAGAGCTCTGCCATTATTTATTGTATTTGCAAGTTAAGAAGGAATAAAGCCTGTGTTTACCGGCTGTATATTTCATGAGTAGCAGATGCTAGAAAGAAACTAGAGTCCTTAACCTTCATGCTTTGCTTGAGATCTTCCAGATGTGTCTGACTACCTACTGTTAGAGACTATTGGACTAGGACACCATTTAGTCTGATCCAGGAAGGCAATTTGTATGGTCCTTAATTGATTATATTTAAAAAAAATTGCTAATTGCAACATCTGCAGTATTGGCCACTTTTTGAGATACTGAAGGAAGAATACATCAGTTTCTTTGTTTTATAAAACAGAAGAAAAATAACAGCTTACTATTTTATTTTTCATTCCCTTTTACAGTAAACACTCACACCAAAGGTCTGCCCTTAAAACTGCCAGCCCCACTAGTTAAAAATATTCCATATATACAGTATTGCTCCCTACTGGTTAATCAGCTAAAATTGAGTTGATTAACCTACATTTAAAGTGCTCACACCCCTAATTACGATAGATGGATAATGGTTCAACACAGGTGATTAGCTTCCTAGCTACTGTGAGCCCAAAGTAGAAAGTATCATGGACTCACAAGTATAAATACAGAATTAGAAAAAAAATAATAAAGTTAGATATTTTTTAAATATATTTTCAAAAATGATGCCAAGCCATCTGTGGCTAATGTAAAAAAGAAGAAAAAGATGTAAATAGATGACACATTGTTTACTGTACGCCATGTGAGCGCTCCATCTGCCACAAGGAAAGTCAACACTCCTCAGTGGTAACTCTCAATGCTTTTAAGAGTACTCGGTGGATAGAGAGATAAAACATTTCCAAAACTTTATATAGTTGAACTCTCCCCTTTCAGAGAACAAATCTATCACCACCAGGCAGGTCATACTGAACAACTAACACCCCGTCATGATTTGCAGGTAGGAAGCAGCTGCTACCCATCAAACAGCTCAGAAAGGCATTTCATAATATTAAGTCAAACGCAATGTGTTCCTTCCCTTCACACAGCTGCAGATCATCCAGAAATAAGAAGCTGAGCTATATCTATGCTTGTGTGACTCAGCCTTAAAAAGGGGCTGTGGGCCTTTAACAGCAAAACGAGATGCTCAGCTGAGGACCTGCTTTAATGTAGAAGCTCCCAGATTTTTCTTAAAAAAATTTTTTTTATACTTTTCAAGTTTATACGTTTCACTAATTTTACAATCATTTTGACATTTCAAAGCTTGACTTCCTCCCCCCTCTTTCTGCAGTTCCTAAAATTTATTTTTAATGCATATTTTCTGCATATCGAAATTAACTTAATTTGCTCATTTATTCATCTTCTTTAAAGATACACTCTTATGAAGCTGCAGGTTATTACAATAACCCTGCCACTGTTTTTTCATCTGTTTACAATTTATCTGTAAATATTCAATAAACCATTTCCATTCTTTTATATATAATTTTTTAAAATCTTGATTTCTTATTCTACCTGTCAGTTTCGCCATTTCTGCATATTCCGTAAGTTTTTGTATCCATTCTTCCTTTGCTGGGACTCTGCTTCTTTCCACTTTGGGGCAAGTGGCATTCTTGCTGCTGTAGTAGCATACATGAATAAGTTTCTATACAGTTTAGGTAGTTCTGTCCCTATAATTCCCAACCTGGGAAGGTCGCAGGTTTGATCCTTGGTATCGCTCAGGAGGCAGGGAGGCAGGGAGAGATATTACTTTCTTGGGCTCCATGATCACTGCAGATGGTGACAGCAGTCACAAAATTAAAAGATGCCTGCTCCTTGGGAGAAAGGCGATGGCAAACCTAGACAGCATCTTAAAAAGCAGAGACATCACCTTGCCAACAAAGGTCCGTATAGTTAAAGCTATGGTTTTCCCAGTAGTGATGTATGGAAGTGAGAGCTGGACCATAAAGAAGGCTGATCGCCGAAGAATTGATGCTTTTGAATTATGGTGCTGGAGGAGACTCTTGAGAGTCCCATGGACTTCAAGAAGATCAAACGTATCCATTCTTAAGGAAATCAGCCCTGAGTGCTCACTGGAAGGACAGATCGTGAAGCTGAGGCTCCAATACTATGGCCACCTCATGAGAAGAGAAGACTCCCTGGAAAAGACCCTGATGTTGGGAAATATGGAGGGCACAAGGAGAAGGGGACGACAGAGGACAAGATGGTTGGGTAGTGTTCTCGAAGCTACCAGCCTGAGTTTGACCAAACTGCGGGAGGCAGTGGAAGACAGGAGTGCCTGGTGTGCTCTGGTCCATGGAGTCACGAAGAGTCAGACACGACTAAATGACTAAACAACAACAACATCACTCAGGAGACCTAGGAAAATCTCATCTCTGCAGCCTTGGAGAATTGTGGCCAGTCAGCGCAGACAATATTCTGCTAGATGAGTCAATGTCCTGACTCAGAATAAGACAGCTTTCTATCTGAACAAACTGAGGAAGAAGGCAACAGTTATTGTAGTATTTGCATCTGCAGGTGGCATCTTATTTAACACCAAAGCTTCATTTACATTTCTCATTTGCATTCAGTCATATGAAGATGATCCAATACTTGCTTCAAAGTAATTTCAAAGGGAATGGAACTCGGAAAGCTGTCAAGCCGGGATAGCTAATTTGGTTAGAACTGTCAGGAGCTCAACCTACACTCGAGTAGGACCCTGGCAGAGACACATGCCCGACTGGCATGTTCTCTCCCTCCTAGTCAATCGTTCGGGAGCTTCAAAAGCTTTCTTCAGCCCGAACATCACAGTGACTAATGCCAACCGACACCAACACACTTAGGGATCCGCAGAGTTTGCCCATCATGTGTAACAGACCTCAGCAACTCAGCATTTTGGCTAATCTACTTTATTTACATATAAACACACATGCAACATGACTCCCTCTCTCTCTAGCATCAGACAGCAAAAAGAAAAAGAACAAAGGACAATAGTCCCACTTCACGGAACACAGTAACACAAACATCCTGTCCCCGTCACATCCCACTCTGTGGAGTCAAAACATATACCGTCATGTGACAGACAACAATCCCATGACTGCAATCATGGAGCAGGAATTCTAACAAGAACAGGGTGCTGATAAGCCTTTTTATCGGGTATAGTGGGTAAAGAGATACCAAGGGAAGAGAAAATACTGCTTATGTATGCAACAACCGCAGCAAAAATTCTTTTAGCCCCAAAATGGAAACAACAAGAAGTACCAATGAAAGAAGAGTGGCAGATGAAGATGATGGACTTTCCAGAACTGGCGAAGCTGACAGGAAAAATCCAAAACCAGCATGATCAAGTATTCCAAAAGGACTGGAGTAAATTTATACAGTATCTGAAAGATTATTGTAAGCAATTAGCATCACTAGCAGAGCTACCTGAAGACTTGTAATGAGAAGTTTTCTACCTTTCTATATTTACCGTATTTAAATTTTGAGCTACTTTGTAATGAGTGTAATTGGAATTGGAAAACGTACAAAATGCAATGATATAAAGGTTAATTTTGGAAGCCATATCAGGCGGGAGGGAAGGAAGTCGATAGGCTCTAAAGAGCCTGGGAGGTAAAGTGGATAATAATGATGTGAATGTATATATTTAAATGGAAAATAAAAGCTGCATGGAGGTTGGATGATCCTTAAGGTCCCTTCCAACTCTATAATTCTATGAGTCTATGACTACAAACTGAAATAAGTGTGTCAATGCATTTCCCTTGATTGGAAATGCTTCATACAATAAATGCTCAAAGTGGGGAACCCCCTCTGAAAATGCCAAACATAATTGCTGCTGTCTTCACAACTCATACAATTCTGAGAAGAACAGACAATCAGCTAAACCATATACTACAGATAAGGAAAAGTACCAGCTGGGATGAGAGAGGTGGTTAATGTGCAGAGTCAAGGAAGTTTATCAGAGGCAAGAAAGGCTTCTTTTATAAAAGGGAAGTCTTGTCCAAATGGGGGGGGGGGGGAGGAACACAATTTTCTGCGAGAAAAATGCATGCAGACAGTAAAGAATGCACAAAAAAGTAAAGGAGAACATTGCTAAAAACAAAGGACAGGAGTTCCACAGGCAAAAGCAATGTGGTTGCGCCCAACTTCCTGTGGAACCCCTGAAATTGGTTCAGGGGAGTCAGGGGAGCCCCAATAACAGTGTGCAGAGGAAGGAGAAGGGGGTCATTCCAGCTGGCAAGCTGCAATGATGAGATGCCCATGACAGCTCAATGCTGAATGCCACCAATTAAGATCATAGATACACACAGATGCATTATTATTATTTTTAATTAAATTTATATATCCCCCTTCACCCAAAGATCACAGGGTAGTTTACAACCTAGAAACACAAAATCCAACATAAATCACAATTAGCATTAGTAGCAGGGGACCAGCTCGGCAGGTGGCTGCCCCTTTGGACAACAAGGGAATCAAACAAGGAAAAGGAGATGTTGGAGAAGCAAATATGCTGTTACAGATTTTGGTAGAATTAGCAAAAGTTAAGAGTTAATGAAGGTTTGATTAAATTCCTGAAGTTATAATTTGCTAAGGAGCCAGAGCAACCTGGCAAGGCTGCTGGAGTGTAGCCATTAAGAAACAAAGCAGAGCAATGGCTCATGAATGGAAAACCATAATCAAGGCAAGAGATTCTCTGCGTGGACAGAGAGGGGGCTTCCCATGGTTATTGCAGCCAGAGAAAGGTTTAGGCTTCCATGATGTAGGAAAACAGGGGAGGAGGAAGGCTGTGCCCACGGGGGGTGGGGGTGGGGGTGAATGTGTGATTTTACACAAGTTTAGGGTTTTCTAGCAAGGGTATTTCCCAGTAGTGATGTATGGAAGTGAGAGCTGGACCATAAAGAAGGCTGATCGCCGAAGAATTGATGCTTTTGAATTATGGTGCTGGAGGAGACTCTTGAGAGTCCCATGGACTGCAAGAAGATCAAACCGATCCATTCTGAAGGAAATCAGCCCTGAGTGCTCACTGGAAGGACAGATCCTGAAGCTGAGGCTCCAGTACTTTGGCCACCTCATGAGAAGAGAAGACTCCCTGGAAAAGACCCTGATCTTGGGAAAGATGGAGGGCACAAGGAGAAGGGGACGACAGAGGACGAGATGGTTGGATAGTGTTCTCGAAGCTACCAGCATAAGTCTGACCAAACTGCGGGAGGCAATGGAAGACAGGAATTCCTGGCGTGCTCTGGTCCATGGGGTCACAAAGAGTCGGACACGACTAAACGACTAAACAACAACAGCAAGGGTATTTGGAAAGGAAAAGGGTGGAGCCAGAACTCCAGGCAGAGGCCATATGGGGCAGAACCATCTTGGCAAGCTGGGAGATGGCATGCAGGAGGCCTTAGACTCTACTGCTCCACTGCTGTGGGGAATAAGTCCCTCTTGAGGTGTAATGCTCTGAACTCTCTCCCAAGTAGACCCAAGCGGAAAGATGTGTACAATAAACCATATTTCTTAAAGACACTATTCTCCATTGTGCCTTGATTTCCCACCAGAAACACAACCCTGGGTGAGAGCCTGGAACCCCTGGAAACTTGTGGAGCCGCTCAGCGGAGATTGGGATGGCATGCAACAATTTGCAGGGGTAACTGTGCCCCTGAAGGAGCAGGTGCACAGCCTGGGAGTCATTTTGGACTCGCAGCTGTCCATGGAGGTGCAGTTCAATTCTGTGTCCAGGGCAGCTGTTTACCAGCTCCATCTGGTACGCAGGTTGAGACCCTATCTGCCCGCAGACTGTCTCGCCAGAGTGGTGCATGCTCTAGGTATCTCCCGCTTGGATTATTGCAATGCGCTCTACGTGGGGCTACCTTTGAAGGCGACCCAGAAACTGTAACCAATCCAGAACACAGCAGCTAGACTGGTGACTGGGAGCAGTCGCCGAGACCACATAATACCGGTCTTGAAAGACCTACATTGGCTCCCAGTACGTTTCTGAGCACAATTCAAGGTGTTGGTGCTGACCTTTAAAGCCCTAAACGGCCTCGGTCCAGTATACCTGAAGGAGCGTCTCCACCCCAATCGTTCTACCCGGACAATGAGGTCCAGCTCTGAGGGAACCAGGCAGAGGGCCTTCTCGGTAGCGGCACCCGCCCTGTGGAATGCCCTCCCACCAGTTGTCAAAGAGAACAACAACTACCAGACTTTTAGAAGACATCTGAAGGAAACCCTGTTTAGGGAAGCTTTTAATGTTTGATGGATTACTGTATTTTAATATTTTGTTGGAAGCCGCCCAGAGTGGCTGGGGAAGCCCAGCCAGATGGGTGGGGTATAAATAATATATTATTATTATTATTATTATTATTATTATTATTATTATTAGTCTTCACAGCAGATGTAAAAGCAGGTCCCAGTGCTTGAACTAACTTTCTCAGGAAGTGTGTTGGAACAACTTACGGGAATAGTGATGGCAAAATACGAAAGTTCTAGGCGTTATGGATAAAGTTAAAACTGGAAAATTGCCAGGGACAGATGTCATCCACCTGAGAGTTCCTAACAAATGTGTAACTGCTGGTCTTATAACAAAAATATGTAGCGTGGTCCTAAGATCAGCTTCTGTACCTGCGTGGTGGAAAGTGGTAACACTGGTTTTTTTTAAAGGGCTCCAGGCGGAATCTGGGAGATTACAGGCTGCTCAGCTTAACATTTCCCCCCAGGAAAACTGGAGAGACCCCTGTCTAAAATCCTTGAGGGCTGCTGCCAGCCAGTGTAGATAAAATTGAGTTAGATGATGGGTTTGATTCCAGTTACGGCAGCTTTTGTGTTCCATAAGGCAGAGGAAAGCAATTGTCACTGGAGGACAGGCAAGTTGTCAGTTAATTTGGGTTTCTGAAGTAGAAAACATGTTGAAAACCATGTGTGTTTGCTACTCTGGGTACGAAAATATCTTGGTGGGTTGGACCTGCTCCTATCATGGGGGTGAAGCCAGCTGACAAAAAGCTAAGCCTATTGTTAGATTGCTAACTACACTTTTTAGGGTGGGTCAAACACCAGATTGCCTTAAATCTGTTCATGCACACCCACCACTATCACAGCAACTCACTGCTGCTTCTCCAGTCAGTTCCTCCCTCTCTCATTTCTGACAACCTCCAAATGGGTGGGTGGGTCTTTCTTTGCTTCTGCAGTCTTGGAATATCCAATTCCTAGCCTAAAGCACAGGCAGAGTCCAGAGGTGCACCTCCATTCTGGAAAAACGTGATGGCTGTTAAAGCCAGGGCTTTTTCCCCTCAGGCGGAACTCAGTTCCAGCCCCTCTCAGGTGGGCGCCATTGCCATCCTAAGAGAACATGGGAGGTTTTCACGGTAAGTTCCGGCACTTCTTTTCCTAGAAAAATAGCACTGGTTAAAGCCTTTATCCCATCAAATGTCTTTTGAAATTGAATACTTGACCGTGTTAAAGTATATACAGTGGTACCTCGGGTTACATACGCTTCAGGTTACATACGCTTCAGGTTACAGACTCCGCTAACCCAGAAATAGTACCTTGGGCTAAAAACTTTGCTTCAGGATGAGAACAGAAATCCCGCGGCAGCGGTGCGGCAGCAGTGGGAGGCCCCATTAGCTAAAGTGGTGCTTCAGGTTAAGAACAGTTTCAGGTTAAGAACAGACCTCCAGAACAAATTAAGTACTTAATCCGAGGTACCACTGTAGAGACAAATTGAGGAAAGAGTAAGAACCCAATGTGAATCCCTTTGATGGACACTGCTAGGAAATTCTTTGCCATTACTACCGGGATATAGACACATCCTCACATGTAAAAGGTAAAGGTAAAGGACCCCTGTATGGTTAAGTTCATGGGATTGCGGCGCTCATCTCGCTTTCAGGCCGAAGGAGCTGGCGTTTGTCCACAGACAGCTTTCCGGGTCATGTAGCCAGCATGACTAAACCACTTTTGGCGCAACCGTGACAGAAACCAGAGCGCACGGAAACGCTGTTAGCCTTCCCGCCGCAGCAGTACCTATTTATCTACTTGCACTGGCGTGCTTTCAAACTGTCAGGTTGGCAGAAGCTGGGACAGAGCAACGGGAGCTCACTCTGTCATGGGGATTTGAACCACCATCCTTCCGACTGGCAAACCCAAGAGGCTCAGTGGTTTAGACCACAGCGCCACCCATGTCCTTCACATGTACCCATATACGCACCTCCAAAGTCTATCCCGCCATTTTGCTGAATTAGATAGATTGTGGATGGGCCAGTGGGTCCAGATTACAAAGAGGTTTCATCAGAGCTCAGAAGCCTGACCTAACTGCAGTAAAAGTGTGTGTGTGTTTTTTAAGTGGCTGTTTTCCTGATAATATTGTCATGGACATAACTTCAGAAGCCAGAGGACCACTTACATGAAGCATATTTGCTCAAAACCATTGGCCTCATATTACTGGAGTGTGTGTGATCTCTATAAATGAATCTCCTATTGCTAGGTGCTGCCCGTTTTATTATAGATGCTGACCATGTGTAAGGGTGGTTGCCAGAGTTCTAGCATGCCTCCCACCCCTGTAAGAAAGAAACAGACACAAATGACATTTGGCATATCCACTAGTTGTCAGCTTGCATCTGTACACTGGGGTTATTTAAACAGGCATGTGACACCATCCTTGGGATCTGGACCTATTCAGCTTCCGTAGCTTCCACACACACCCTCTCTGCAATTGCTCCTTTTCAGGATGGCCTTAATTCTTGCCACCTGGACAAGTAGAGCCTTGTTTCCTTGCAAACTGCAGCTCCACCCTGTACAAACCACCCTTCAATTATCTGCCAAAGTACTTTATGGGTAAATATTTGTTCTGCAGTCTCAGACACTACCTCATTCCTGTTTGTCCAGGCTCTTAATCCAGGACTTTGAATGTTGCGCTTAGTCCATCAACACCCTGAGGTGCTTACATGAAAATTTAAGTATTTAATAACAGACCTCTGTGTGTCTATGTGTGCATTTTCTGATACCTTACTCTTATAAAGAAAATTCTATTAGTTTAGGACTCGCCTAAAATTAGTTTTCTCTCTCTCACTACAGATGTTAAATAAGCAAAGCTAGGAATTGTATTATTATTGCTATTGTTGCAAATGATCATTATGCTTAACTGAGATCCATCTAGGGCATGCACAGAAAAGGCAGAAACCTCTTGAATATAATGGATTTTGGGCTGTTTACCCTTCATAAAATGTTAAATCGGCCAACCAAAAATAACACTTCAGGCAATAGTACCATAACTGTCAAGCATAGCAACCTTTCTGAAATTATTTATTCCAGTATACAGACTTCAGGTTCAGAAGAGCTACCTAGGAGGTACAGTGTTCATAATTGTTTAAAACAAATCTGTCCTCTTTTCTCTAAAATTAACATAGAATACTTGCCTGAAATGTGTGCAAGAAGTTTTTGCTGCTAAGATGGTTAATATTTCAAAGGGAGGAGGGATTAGCCAGGTAGCTGTCCTGTAGTTTGGACCCAAATTTATTTAACAACCCCCCATAATCCTTTTGTAAGCTGTGGTTTAATGTCTGCAAGTTCTCTTTCGGCATTGAGATATTGCTAAAACGGTCTTTATAAATTGTGCCTGTTTTCTTTGCAATTGTAAACAAAAGCAAGATTGGACCAGGCAATTTCCATCTGCAAACCTATTGCAGGAGAGCTTCTGGATCCAGTAACATTGCCGGAACCAGGACAGCATTTCTAAGGAAAGCAATGTTAGCTGTGAATACAACCTACAGAACATGAAAGGGCAGCAGGGGCGGAAATCACTGAACACAGCAAACACTACCAATCAAATCCCAACTCAACTATGGTGAGTCCAGTGGGGACATAATAAACCAGCCATGTCTTCTGCAAATACGTAAGCTGTCAATATATTGTTTGTGGCAGGCCACAATATATTGTTTGATAGGTTCCAGGTTGCGTATGCCTGTTATTTAGAACACACTTCCATGTGATTCATCCTGTGTAACATGCCCTTGAAGATAGCTTGGAAATTGCAGCCAGTTCCAAATATGACAGGCAGACTATCAAATAGGCCTGGCTGTTGTAAGTGTATTACGCTGTTGTTGAAAAAGCATCGCTCGCTGCCAATTTCCTTCCAGACTTTATTTCAAAGTGCAGATATTGGGCTTAAAAATCAGGTATTTGTTGGAGGTCCTTCTCCAGGCGCCCCTGCTGTCCAAGGGATGTCGCCAACTCTCAGCCTAACCTTCATCAGTAGATAGTTGTCAGGGTGAAGGAGGGTCCATTAGAAATATATTTGCCCCTTCCCTAAGGCTTAGGCCTTTCTGATCCGTTGAACCAGGCTTCCTCAAACTCGGCCCTCCAGATGTTTTGAGACTACAGTTCCCATCATCCCTGACCACTGGTCCTGCTAGCTAGGGATCATGGGAGTTGTAGGCCAAAAACATCTGGAGGGCCAGGTTTGAGGAAGCCTGCGTTAAACCATGAGCATGTCACATGTAAAGCTATGCTGAGCATCTTGCTCAAGCACGAGTGCTGGAAGACAAACACTGGAGAAATATTGTACATCTGCTTGTTTAATAAATGACCTATCTACTTACTAAACCAATGCAGCATACCATCTCAATTGTATCCGTATCAGGTCTAATGTGGTTTGGAATTAATCTGCACTATAACCAGTCCAGGGGGACGCAGGTGGCGCTGTGGGTAAAACCTCAGTGCCTAGGACTTGCTGATCGTAAGGTCGGCGGTTCGAATCCCCGCGGCGGGGTGAGCTCCCGTCATTCGGTCCCAGCTCCTGCCCACCTAGCAGTTCGAAAGCACCCCTAAAGTGCAAGTAGATAAATAGGTACCGCTTTAGAGCGGGAAGGAAAATGGCGTTTCTGTGTGCGGCACTGGTGCTGGCTTGCCAGTTGCAGCTTCGTCACGCTGGCCACGTGACCCGGAAGTGTCTTCGGACGGCGCCGGCTCCCGCCCTCTTGAGCGAGATGAGCGCGCAACCCTAGAGTCGGTCACGACTGGCCCGTACGGGCAGGGGTACCTTTACCTTTATAACAAGTCCAGAGATCAGTAACACTTGAGAACCACTGATAACAAAACAAAACAAAAATCAATATCCTAGTCTTACAGAACTAAGTTTTTCAAAACATTACACCCTAACTTGGAACATTCAAAGTGTCTACCTGACCAGTAGCTAAGCAAAACAAAAACCCAGGAGCTAGAACTTAAATTATCTTTACCTGGCTTTCTTGTATACGTGTGGAAGCAATTGTGGTCCTGTTAGCAAATTAGCTATTTATTCTGCACAGAGTAGTATAAAGAAGAGTTACCCTCGAAACAAGAGACTCAAAAGCAACTGAGCCAGGAGAACAATCAAGTCACATGGCAAGTGTTTTACAGTTGAAGATAACAGCAGATGTGGGTCTGGAAGTTACCGTACGTGACTGGGCAGTTACTTGGAAACCCCACTTGTATGAGATCTTTAGAGGAAGAGAAAGGTATAAGCATGACAAAAAATAAAATATCTGCAAGCCATCTCGTGGGTAGGTGGTGTAGATAGAGACTGGGTCAGTGTTTAGCTTTGAAATCTGATCTTTTATTGAAGGTCTCTCCTAACTTTATAACTAGTTCCCATAAAAGGTTGTAAGGTTAGACATCAGTTACCTCAAATGGATAATCACAGCAAATTTTGCTGCACAGTAACCATGCTGTTATCTTTGGAATGATTTACAAATGATTCTAGCTTTGCTCCTTTTGACTTTAGCAGGGCAAAATAAGAAACACCAACAAAAATGGTATGAATATAAAGCCATTTTAATGTTCTGATATTTATATCAAATACTCAGTCAAGTATTTATACATACAGTATCTTATAAACTTAGTTTTAACACAACATGTACAAAATTGCACATCGCCGATTACAAAGTCATAAATGTAATCTTTTGTTTTCATGTAAACAATTTCAGCATGAGAATGTTCTACATTCCAGAATGCCTATCCCTCCCACTTAAGAATGTTCACTTCAGTCTCTATTAAAGATCTACAGCGTGATAAAAACCAGAGAATGTTGATGTAAGCCACTACAATCAGATACACATACAAGGCAAGTCGCCTTTTAGTCTTAAGTGCTCAACATAAAGTTTGGGAGATTTGATCCTGTTCCCACGAAGTCATTGGCAAAAGGCCCACTGTTTGCAACAACAGCAGGACCAACATTACCATCCTAAAATCTCTACCTGCCATACAGTAAAATAAAAGTCATCCACGACCCTCAGTTCATAAGAGACAGAAAAAGAGGGGAGGCAGCTGACTGCTGTTTGGCAGTAGGAATTGGGAATATTCTTGTAAACATGGATTTAAACCATTAGACAATTCCCGAGGTATAACATTTTACCTCCTCAGTCACACACACACACACGACACAACACAACACAAATCAAGCTGTACATTTAGTCAAGAGGAAGTATTAGTTTTAAAAAAAACTTTATGTCTATAATCATCAATTTTAACAACTTCTAGTTCTATGCTTTATGAACAGTGATGATGAAAAGCCACAATGGGAAAGTGCTGGGCACATTTTTATTAAGTCCTGTATTTTATGTATGTTCACATGCCACCCTCAATTGTTTGAACACATTCTTTGTCAAAAACCAACCACTCAATACAGAAATCATGAATGAAAGCTTAGGTATTAACCTTTGCAATGCTGCAATCCTATACACACTTACCTAAGCAGAACTCCAATTGAGCAAATTCCCATTGAAGTTACTACAAGGTAATACCCAATTACTTTCAAGTAGACATGCACAAGATTGCCCAGCAAGCCATCATAAAAAACACCTATTTCCAGTGAATTATTCATTTGTCCAAACAAACTGTTAAAACACAATTTTTTAAGGACCTCTAACCTCAGCAAGTAAAAGTTTGCGTTTGTTCTTGCAACTGAACTCCCCCCTTCTTTGCTGTTACTACTAGCAAACAGGAAACTTTTTGCAGATGCTGGCTGTCCCATAGGCTTGAGTGTTCGAACTAGTATCTCTGTTTAGGAGGACTTTGTTACTGTGCAATAACTGGCTGTATGAGAATGACCCTGCCTGAGCTGCTTCTAGCCTTCTTTGGGACACATTCCCAGTGCATACCCCCCACCCCTCACAGAGCATTTTGCAACTGGCTGGACACGGGTGGCGCTGCGGGTTAAACCACAGAGCCTACGGCTTGCCGATCAGAAGGTTGGCGGTTCGAATCCCTGTGACAGGGTGAGCTCCCGTTGCTCGGTCCCTGCTCCTGCCAACCTAGCAGTTCGAAAGCACGTCAAAGTGCAAGTAGATAAATAGGTACCGCTCTGGCGGGAAGGTAAATGGCGTTTCCCTGCGCTGCTCTGGTTCGCCAGAAGCGGCTTAGTCATGCTGGCCACATGACCCGGAAGCTGTACGCCGGCTCCCTCGGCCAATAAAGCGAGATGAGCACCGCAACCCCAGAGTCGGTCACGACTGGACCTAAAGATCAGGGGTCCCTTTATCTTTTTATCAGCTACTTGCAACCAAGTGAAGATGTCTGTGCCTGACGTCTCTACCATCTGGAAGCACATGCCTGGGGATCCTTGGATCTTGACTGCTTTCACACACCAGCAACACATCCTGTAGAATTCTATCCGTTATATTTCAGTTGCACAATCAGAATGAATTTCAGGAACCAAAAAGTCACATTGAAACCAAAAATGGCAACCAGGCCTTCCGTTTTGGCGACTGTAAACCTGGTTTCAGGAGCCATTTGACGCCAAGCTTATATATCTGAGTTTCTAACACTGCCCCCACTGACGAAATGCTGTTTCCCCCATACACCTAAGCCAGAGACAGCTAACCTGTGACACTCCAGATCCTATTGGACTACAACTCCCATCAGCCCCAGCCAGCACAGCCAATGGTTGGGGTTATGGGGCATGCAGTTCAGCGTCTGGAGCGCCTCAGGACAGTCACCTCATAAACCTTACAAGCCTGGAAGTTATATATGTTTGCAACACAGGATAGTTACAAGCTGTTGTTTTGAAAGAAGGGTTGAGAGAACTTCTTAATTTCGCCATACAGCTATGGAATGCTCCCCTTGGTTGTGCAGGTGTATCCCAAGAAGACAACCCATTTAAGTAAATAATAAAGCCAAGTTTACCGTTACACAGGTCAATTACCAAATGAAGAGGTAAAAATAGTGTTTTGGTCATTGAACCTGGAGCTCCAGCACAGAGACTATTGGAGTATTCCTCCCCTAATACGGATGGGAGCATGCCAGCTACTCCAATGCCACAACCACCGATCACTGGGCAGTCACTGGGTTGGCAATTCCTGTGCCACCTCTCATCGCTTTCCCCCAAAGTAGGGACACCACTCTGCAGTTATCAGCATCCACCGCTTTTGGGATTTACAGTGTGGTTGGGAAATCAGGTGGGCAGCTACCCAACATCTGACATCAATATATAATTCTACAGAAACTATAAAAACCATTTCATTCCCCCTTTTACAACCTTTAGTTCTGAAACTGTATACAGTGGTACCTTGGTTTAAGAACAGCTTAGTTTATGAACAACTTGGATTAAGAATGCTGCAAACCCGGAAGTAGGTGTTTTGGTTTGTGAACTTTGCCTCAGAAGCAGAACATGTTCTGCTTCCTGTTGAGTGTGTTCCATTTGTAAACGGAGTCCCCTGCTGCTATGGGAAAGCACGCCTTGGTTTAAGAACGCTTTGGTTTAAGAATGGACTTCCAGAATGGATTAAGTTCGTAAACCAAAGTACCACTGTAATATAGTAGGAAGATATGAAAAGGGTGCATTTGATTAAAGACACAGGACCCACCCATCAACCTAGGTTTTGCTATAACAATAAAACTGTCTTGTCTCAATTGCATTTAAACTAATATTTCACTTGAGTACATTTCAATATGGGGTTACCGTGGCTAAGCTTAGGTAACAATGAAAAATCACCGGTAGTGAAATCAATAGAGAGGGAGAGAAACACTTCATAAGGAAAGTCAAGGTGATACCTACCTACAATAACACTGCCCCCTCCCGCAAAAAAACCCGCTCAGATTTTCAATAATTAATTATCAAGCACTTTAGTTTTCGTAGCTAAATCAAATTTTCCAAAATTCTAGGCAGTACTAAGCCATGAAGTGGTAGACCAACAACCTGAGAGGGCTACACTGCTCTATTCTCCAGGGATCGCTTACCAATGGTCCCCTGTTGGACTCTGACTGCTTTCTACCCCAAAGAAGGTGGGAACTGAAGTCCGACACCATACAAAGGGCCACAGGTTAGCAAAGTTAATTTCACAAAGAGAACGTCAAGATTAGGCTGAATACTTGTTCCCGGTATGCTCCTTCTTAGTTGCAAGGTTTTCTCCTCACACACGAGAGCATTCAAACACACAGCCCCCAACCTGCAGCCTGAAGAGGCACAATTCTCAAAAAGCTTTGCCATTTGATTCCTCTGAGTTATAAAATTGGCCCTAAAGACCTTATCCTAAAGCTTGCTGTGAACCCTTAAGTTCTCAAGATGAGACATGTCAGCTTTTGTGCCAGCACACAAGCTGTGATAAATGGCAACATTTCGGGCAGATATTATGGTACCGGAATGTAAAACCTTAACTGATGTTTAGGAACACGTCTGTTATACAGTATCTATAGCAACTCTTTTACTGAAATTCATTAAAATGAAGCTCATGCACCAATTAGGAACCCCACTTTAACAACATAATACAAAGTGACAGAATCCAAGCTATATCTCAACTGCTATGATTAAGTTGAAAGATGTCTGTGAAAGACCCAGTCCGAAGAATCTATATGAAATGACTGGCAACAGTGTTCAAGTCAACAGTGCAGAAAATTGCATTTTTCAAAGATACTCAGACTTTCAGCATCACCTGAAAAAAATGTAGCATGAACAACTGCTCCCTCAATAGTCTTTCCTTCTTGGAAGAAATACTGTTTGGCAGAACTCTAAAAAAAAACAGAAAACCTTGTCATCTCAGTGAGATGTAACATCCCTTGATCTAATTTAGTGCAAGGGGACTAAATTGTGCTGACTCACATAATTCTCTTTCACACTTGTAGCCTACCATTGCTTCAAAACACTCACTGAGGTGTACGTGAGGTTTACTCCTTTTAATCCTTGCAAAAATCTTGAGAGGTAAGTTAGACTGAAATACAGTGAGTCATCCAGAGAGCACCATCACAGCCAAGCTGAGATTTGAACCCAGGTACTTCCAGTCCAAACCCAGTCTACCCAACAACATATATATCCTCCAGTATATATAGGGTTCTACCTGTATATTCTTCTAATGGTGAGTGGATAGCAACTCATTTGCTCACCATCAATAATCTGTACAACTCTTACTTGAACTCATCCCAGTGATTCAAGTCTTCCTGTCCCTATGCTGAAAACTCTCAAGCAGGTGTGGGCAGCCTGTGGCTCTTTAGGTGCGTGCTGGACTACAACTCCCATTCTCCTGCGCATTGGCCATGTTGGCTGGGACTGTTGGGAATCTAACAACATCTGACGGCCGAGGGAGGGCACAGGTTCCCCATCCCTGAACTAAAGACTACAATCCTATGCACACATATCTCAGAGAATGCCTCTCTGAGTTGAGCAGGACTTGATTGTGATAGCAAATATGCTTACAGTTGGGTTACGAAGTCTTTTTATATGAAAAGTGTGGGATGTGATACATAAGTAGCAGTCAAGTACAACATTCCTTGTTCTCCTAGAGTGGACATGCGGGGAAATGTTTGGTCCAGCCAGTCGAAAACTTCCTGTTTCCTCCTGGCTCGGGCATCCTTCCTTTGCATGTGACTAGAGGTGGGTGTGACCTTACCTGTTCAGGTAACGAAAGGACAAGGCATGCTGCCACACTCTGTCTCTTCCATCTTCCTTTCATTGTGTGAACTGCAGTGACTGCTAGCTTGCAGTCACTGGGATTAATACCCCATATGGGGTAGGTCCACATTTATATACTTGTAACTAAGTCTGCCTTCAGGGATCCAACTGTGAACTGATGATGTGAGTAAACTTTTATTGACATTAAATAAGATTGTCGTGTGTTTATTCTTTTAAGAGGGATATAAGGGAACTTACCAGGAACCTGATAGTGAAAGGCTTACACAAGCCTGCAACCAGCTACGTTTAAAAGGGGAATGTGAAACTCTGATAAGTAAAGGAACTTGCTAGCACAAATTAGAAAGGATAGTAATCAACAATATATCCTCTCCTGCCTCCCTGAACATGCCCACAAAAAGTTTGATAGGACTCGAGGACAAAAGCTACAAAAAAGGTCACATTTATGCTCTTCTCACAGTAACATGCACGTTTACAGCATTCCAGATCAAGCCATTCATCTTAACCTGCTTCAAAGCAGTTTGGTACAGGTGCCATACAATAATTCACTATTGTACTGCTAAGGATTATCAGGAATGTGATTATTTTGGAGGCAGCTGACAGAGACCAAGCAGGGTCCCCATTTGTTTTACTGTTTTCTACTACTGGGTCTCAGCATGCCTACTTTGAAAAACAAAACAAAAACAAAACCGTAATGCAACAGACAACTTACAGTGAATGCTATTCAGCAGCATACGGCATAGTGGGATGGAAGCACTCGCCCGACTTCCCGGCAGATGAGTCACTGCCATTAACCGGGAGGGCAGCGCAGAGCAAATGCACCAGCAGTTGCACCATCGCCACTCCCAGAATGTAATGGCGGCTCACCTTCTGAGCCAGGCAAAAGGCAAACTCGGCCCTCCAGATGCTTTGGGACTACAACTCCCACCATCCCTAGCTAACAGGACCAGTGGTCAGGGATGATGGGAATTGTAGTCCCAAAACATCTGGAGGGCAGAGTTTGCCTATGCCTGTTCTGGGCAGTCAGGTAAATGCCTCTGCTCCACCACACTTGCCCACTGCCGGTACTATCTACTATGGGAAATAGTAAGCAGATTACAGAAAACAGGGATTACAGTATGCTAACAGAAGAAGGCATCATTCAGTAACTGCAGCAAGTTTTTATCCTCTGATGTATTATACAGGACAATGAAATCACACTCAGGAGTAGACCTACTGAAATCAATGGACAAGTGTGACTTAGTTGGATGTTGTTGTTGTTATTATTATTATTATTATTATTATTATTATATATTATCCACTGTTTAAACATTTGCAAGCAATTAGAACCAGAATATCTGAAAAGACTCCTTACCCGGCATGGCAGGTTAGCTTGCTTGCGATTGTATCAGCAGGATACCTAGAACATGGACTGACGATATAACTCAAACTAGTGTGAATACATGTAGTCTATTTTTTCATGCTTAACTCACACAAGGTTAATTCTCTCGTTCCCACACAACTCTTCTAGTTACGAGACCAGGTCTTGCATGACCGCAAAAGGCTGCAGCTTTGCTGATCAGCATTTCTAGGATTAAGCATGCATAGGAATCATGGAGTCTTAAATCTAAAACCTACACATCTTAGAATACCACTTTAAAATCATGCAGACAGACTTGCTTGGAATGACTGCATCCAAATGTTGGATTGGAAACATATGCATTAGTAATCTATGAAATTATAGCTACTGATCAAATCAAGTGTCTCTGCCGCAAAGGAACAGATTAAAAAAATTCAGGGTATCATTACTAAACAGTGTTCATTATTTTTAACCCCAACTGAAATGAACAGAAATCACTTTTAAGTTTGCTGCCTCTGAGCTAGGCCATTTCAACATTCAATTCCGTCTTCACAATTAGCCACAGTGTATAACTAAGAATGGATTCAAATCTGCAGCAGAAAGCAAAAATAAGCCTCACTTACATCGCTTTGTGCTTTATAAATTCTTCCTCTCCAGGGAAATGCTATTAAAATATATTCTGGCTGTAATATAAAAATCCAGAAGTTGTTTCAGCAAAAATTAGTACTTTCATTCGCCACTGATTTCAGTGGCAGAGTTGAGAACATGTTTAAATCAATGGAAACTTAAGTGCCGTCAACATCTGCCCATTGTATTTAAGATGTCACTTAGTGCAGATCTGCTTTCGAGTACTTTAAAATGAAAAACACTACCCTACTAGTATTTATGGCAACAGTTCAGCACTGGTTAAAAATGGAAAGCACCACCACCATTTAGATAGTTGGCATTTTACCCAGCGATTCATTTTTTTTGTAGCTGAAGAACCTACTTGCTATAAAATCACGCGCCATTACGAGCATCTAGGTCCACCAAAAAACCACCATGTTATGTTTCTGAAGATCGAGTTCACACCTGAACATGAGCTTCCACCCAACGATAGAAAAAAATATTTTGAGAGCCAGACCTATACCACCAGTGTGTTAAAAAGAGGAATTGGGTAGGAGTTGTGACACATCGTCACTCACTAAGTTAGCAACAAATTAGTCAGCTCCTCTAGACACACAACCATGCGAGTTACTACCTGAGTGTTCATGTAGGCTATGTAAGTGTGCAGGAAAAGCAGCTGCCCTCCCTCTACTTAAGCAAAAAGGTTTACAGTCCCTTTAAATCGCCTTTTTCACTGACAGAAAGTGCCATGCCAGTTCAACAATGGACATCACCCGGATCACCAAGCTCACTAGAAACTGGAATATTTGCCCAATGAAGTGCTAATGCGGGTGAGTACTAATCAGCCTGGAATTTTGTGTGTGCATGCCTGTGTGTGTATCTGGTGGGTATTCTTAAAATGATCCAACGTGTAGGAGCCAAAGAAAGCAAACCAAAGAGCACACAAAAGAGCAAGCAGAAAGGAGTGGAAAGGTGGATTCAGATGAGAAAAGTGCATTTTAAAGGAATGATCAATCAGGTACTAACTCACCTCTGCAAAAAGAGAGAGAGAGAAATTCTCAGAACTGGGTGGGTGAGAGGAGAGGGACAGACCACAACATGGAATGGTTTTGAATGCATCTGAGGCTGGGGAATGAGAGGAATTCTATTGGTGGGTCAGAAAGTAAAATGTTCAGTCGTGAATGACACTGCATTTAAACAGGCTTGCAGGGACACTGACAGGATGACTGGTACTTGTAGAAAAACAACAGCCTTTAATACAAATACGAGGCAGATAGCAAAAAGGCTACAAAACGGGTGAACAACCTAGAACACTGCATATATTTCAAGAAGCAAAATACGCTTTTGGCAGAAATGATGCAGCATGCAGCCCCATCAATCGCAACAGGTAAGAAAACGTAGGTTCCAGCTCCAACCTCTGAGACAGCCAGAGTTATTATGTACCCTTATGAGAAAAGTTAAGAAACAAGTTGCAAAAAACATGCAACTTCCAGGTACATTTGAGAAGCAGCAACAACCGTGATTTATCTAAGCCTGAGCTTTTTTCCCTTAGATTTAATATTCCAGACTAGAACCCACCTGAGAAAAAACATTGTCACATCATCGGGCATTTTCAACTATGTAAATGTAGGAGCTGCTCTGGTCCCAGCTAAGGTGATACATTTTATACAACTCGTTATTTAATTTGCATCCCTCACACTTAAGGCACTGCTATAAAGTCTCCACCTTTGCCATATTATCCTTTAAGAGTATGCAAGCTCAAGTACTTTTTCTGCCACACTGATGAAACTCTGGCAATTAATGCAAGATGGACTGATCAAACGAATTAAGCTTTCTTCCAAGTTTCTCCATTTCTAAAAGGATAAGACTGGTTATTTCACATATTTGCAGCATTATGGTTCCAAATACAAAAAGCTCCTGATGTCATTAAGTTGGAGCTGCAATCCTATGCGTACTTAACTTGGGAATAAGCTTGACTTAACTTACTGAGACTTACTTCCAAGTAAATATGCAACGCATCGCTCCAAGAATCTCTCCAAAGCATGGAAATGGTACTGTGTAATATAATCTATGATATCTGTTTATCATTATTTCTCAAGCAAGGTTGTCACAGTGCTGCCTTATGGAAAGTAATATATATACACTGCCACAAGCTATTCACATGTTATATCCAGGCAACGATTGTTATATCAAGAGCTCAAGTTTAAAATAAACCACAGAAACAATAAAACTGCATTTTGAGAAGCATCCAAACTATGCTCTATACAACTGGGGACGGGGAGGAGATTTTGCACGGCACTTTGACCAGAAAACTGTCAAAACTCTCAGTTAAACAAATTACAGGCAACAGTTTCTTTTTACTGATCCCACTTTAAAACAAACCTCAAAGACTTCAAACTTCTCTTTCCTCCTCCCACCCGGAATCACAAAGTCACAGAATTGGAAGCTGGAAGGGGTCAGGATGGTCATCTAGTCCAACCCCCCTGCAGTGGAGGAATCCTGCCCACAGCCATCCCTGGGTGGACTTGAACCACCAACCTTCTGGTTAACAGCCAGACACACTGAGAACTAGAAAATATTTACAATGGAAACTGCAATAAAATAGCTTATACACTGTTCTTGGAAGAAAAACTACCCACATTTCTATGTGTTATTCAAAACACAGTACAATAGAATTGTTCTATTTTTTTTAAAAAAAAAACCAAGGCTTTTCTGCATAGCAGTGGCAGTGCAACCCTAGACATGTCTACTCAAAGGCAAGCTCCACTGAGTTCAATGGGACATAGTCCTTAGTAAGTGGGCATAGGACTGCAGCCTCAGCTACTATACTTCCATACAGAGCAATTACAGCTGGAATGTGCACCATGAAGGATAAATCATCTGATATTTACTCTTCCAAAACCATTTCTTTTATCATTCTGCACATTATAAAAATAAAATGTGACATTCCAAAGCATTTCAATAAATAAGCCTATCAATGTCCCAGATTTGTGCTGGCACAAGAAATAAAATGGAGCTCATAAGTCTAGAAAAAGCCCCACAATCTTCTTAAAACACTAATTTTTAAATAAATAGTTTTGTGTGGCACATCATCTTCTGTTGCTGTACTTTAGCACTACTCATTCATGATGAGCAAATTATCCAGCATCAGAAATTCAACCAAAACATTCTCACAGCAACTACGGTAATCATTTTTAGACTTTCCATTATTACACCAAGAAAAACTACACTGCCATATCGTCTATAATATTTATAGTATCTTCCTAAACAATTACATTTTGGCTCTCTCAAAGTCTGAGCAATTCTATAAAACTTCTACAGCAGGAAAATAATAAGTTATCTCTCTGTACATAAGACTTGACAAGCCCTGTATTAGCTACGACCATCCCAAATTCTTGAGAAACATTTCACAAAACTGCCCCGTGTCAAACTGCAAGGATTGTATCTTTTAAAAATATTACTGCTCTTATCAAAACACCTAGCAATCTGCATGACATACATGCCCCATACCAAACAATTAGCACCCCATCATAGAAAATCTAAAGCCTTTTCAAAGAAATAAATAAATAAGCCTGCAGCCAAAAAATACTGGATTTTTTTTTTTTAACAATCCCTGGCAACTTGAAGAAAAAGCTATACAGGTTGACTCTAATCACCTTCCACCACAAAAATAATAAAAAAAATTCAAGAATCTCTAAAATATATAGTCCTCAACAAAGACAACTTCTGCCCACACCATAAGCTCAGGTGGGATCATTGAAGAGATCTTTGGACTTCCAGCAACAATCTGGTTTTGTTTTTTTCTGCGTCTGATCTGCAAAGCTTTTCAGATTTGTTTTGAGCTGGAGAAGCTAGAAAAGTGAGCACATTTTCAAGCTGGAGTTTGTTTGTTTTTGAAGATCACCAGCCTCAGGCTTCCTGATGTAACTGGGGACTGTCAGAATGGCATCAACTGCTGCAGCTTCACACACCCTCCTTCGCCTTGATGTCTGCGCACCTGACCTGTGCTCCTGAAAGAAAAACCCAAACACCACAATCTGGTTATTAATCACTTCAGCGTCACTTTCACGACTTGGCAGGAAAGCTATCGATGCTGGAAATGATCTCAAATTGGTTTCGACTGAAGAGTACTTGTTAAAAGTTTTGTTTCCGGAGTAAACAACATTCCCTGGCTGTCCAAAACGCCTGTTGTCCCATCCTGTCCCCTGAGGAGCAGAGACTGCTGCTCCCCACATTTCTTCTCCCTCCCCACCTCCCATTACGCCGCGTTTCTCTCTGGCTCTTGGGGCTCCCTTTGGAGCTGGGAAGAGGGCACAGGGGTGCATAGGGGGCGTGTGGGAGAGGAACCTCTTCACCCATCCGTTCGCCAAGCTCCTCCGACGACCGAATGGCACCTTTGGGAACCGAAGAAGAGGGAACTGAAGGTTCGCCACCATCAAGGGGTCATCCTTCCCGCTCTGCCACGCAAGGCAGGCTTGTGCGCGCCTCGGTATCTCTCCCCGTCGCGGGACGGTCGAGCGGCTTCAGCAAGCGCTGGTCTCCGGTTCTGCGGGTCCTTCTCTGCCGGGGGGCTGGCTAGCTGCCGCCGAGGTCTGCGTCGGGGCCGCCGCCGCGGCGTTAATGTGGCAGCCGCTGGAGAGGTGGCTCCGGACGCGGCCTTGCAGCTGGGTGACCTGGGCGCGCAGGAGGCTGGCGGTGGCGGCCAGCTCGGCGTTCTGCCCTTTGAGCGCCTTGACTTTCTCCTCCAGGCGGGCGATGCGCTCCAGCTTGCGCCGGCGGCACTTGGAGGCCGCGATGCGGTTGCGCAGCCTCTTGCGCTCGGCTTTCAGGCGCTCCTGACTCTCGGCGTCCAGCGGGGACAAGGAGGAGGCCGGCGGCGGCGAGTCTCCGGACGAAAGCGCCGGAGGTGGCGGAGGAGGAACCGACACCACGGCCGCCTCCGGCACCGTCTGCGGCTCCTCCAAAGCTCTGCCCGTCGAGCCGGGCGCTGGAAGGCGAGCCACGACTTGGGGAGGGAAAAAAGTGCCGCCGGCCGACGGGCTGGCCGGGTTGAAGCCGCCCAAGGTGGTGTAGACGGCGGGCGACTCCTGGCGGGACGGAGGGCAGCAGGGGCCCCCCGGGTGGGCGGTGGGCGAGAGGGGCGCCGGAGACACGCCGAGCAGCTGGTTCTGCTTGTGCAAGTCGGCCAGGGCTTTCACGAAGCCGTCGGCGAAGCCCTCCTGCTCCTGCGTCACCGCCTGCTGCTGGGCCGAGGGCTGCGGAGACCGGTACAAGAAGGAGCCCCCGGCCGCCGCCGCCGCCACCACCGAAGGCCCTCCGCCGCCGGGGCTGGCCGGACCGGCCAGGCCAGGGCTGCCCGCTTGGATCAGCAGCTGCTCGAGGTCGGCGGCCGCCGGCAGCTTCAACAGAGGCTGCAGCACGCCCGAGCCCACCTCCTGGCCGACTCCGGGCGCGTCGGCGATCAGGCGGTGCACGGCGTTGCTGGTGCCGCCCCGGGGGCGCAGCGAGGTGAAGGGACCGGTTGGCGGCAAGGCAGCGCCGGGGGTGGCCGCCGCCGCCGCCACCAATTCCCGCTGCTGCTGCTTCTTCCCGGCCAGGAGCAGCTTGTGCTGTTGGTCCGCCGCGCTTTCCTCGGCCGGCTCCAGCCCCGCAGGTCCCGCTGCGCCGGGCCCGCCCGCGAAGCCCGGCAGTTGCACGAAGTCCGGGAGCAGCTCCAGCCCGTCCTCGCCGTAGAAGGGGGCCACCTCCATCTTCACGGCCACGCGGGCGCCCGAGCGCCCGCCGCCGCTCATGCTGGGTGCGACGGCGAGCGGGGCCGGAGTTGACGTCGCTGCTGCTGCCGCCGCCACTAACTGAATCTCCTTCGCTCCCAGGAGGGGAAAAGAGTAGGCGCGCAGCCTCGAAGACGCCGCCGGCAGCAGCAGACCCTCACCGGGCGCGCCCGCTCGCCGCCTCCTGCCCCAGGGCAGCCGCCCGGGGCTCGCCGCTTTCTACTTGTGGCATTTTCGGGAAGAAAACTCTTCCCACCCCCCGCTTCCAGCCAGAGGAACTGATGTCAAAAACGCCTCGCCTTAGCAGTTCCTGCCGCTCCGCCTTTCCAGGCTGCGGCCGCGGCGGCGCTCACACTGCCCTCTAGGCTCCGGCGCTGCCGAGGCTGGCCGAGCGGCCTTGGGCTGGCTCGCCTCCTGCTTTTCTTTGTTTACGGAAGGCGATCGCAAGCAAAACAAAGGGAAAGGGGGCGCTGCTGCTTCTAGAGAGGTGGCATGGGAAGGTGGCATAGAGAGAAGAGAGATTAGTACAGTGCTGTAAATCTGAATGTGGGAAGGGTTCTGTTATGTACTGAGTTGAATAGGATCCAAACTGTAGCAGTCTGATTGGTCCTAGAACAATAGGATCCAAAAGGCAGCAGTCTGATTGGTCCTAGAACAATAGGATTCAGAATGCAGCAGTCTGATTGGTCCTAGAACAATGCAGCAGTATGATTGGTTGGCAGGAACCACCCAATCCTGCTCCAGATAGAAGTGAATCCACAACCTGATTGGCTTACAGTAGAATTCCAGAATTAGCCAATCATGTGCAGCCCATTGTGTAAATAATGTATATAAAGCAGATACTGTGAGGGGACATTCATTCATTCCTCCTCACCACTATGAGCTGAATAAAGAGCATGAAATCACTTTGCGACTCTGAGTATATTTCACTGGCGACGAAGGTGGGATCCCGCTGAGCTGACTGCCACACACAGCACCGCAGCACCGCCAACTGCCGCACCGCTGCCTCGCACCGTGTATCCAGGCTTCAGCTCCGGGGCACAAGGAACTCAGAATGGCAGCCAACAGCAGCTTCTCGCCATTCAACCCAGCATCTGGAGACTGGGAAGCGTACGCCTCCCGTTTCACCTTCCTCCTAGAAGCCAAAGGGGTCACCGACGAAGAAGACGCCAAGAAGAGGGCGATATTCTTCAGCGTCTGCGGAGAGGAGACGTTTGAAATCGCCCGGGCTCTCCTTGCGCCTGAAGACGTCGCTACTGTTCCATACAAAACAATAATGGAACAGCTGAAGGGGCACTTTTCGCCGCAGCCCTCAGTGGTGGCTCGTCGAAATGCCTTCTACGCAAAGCGGCAAGCCCTGGGGAAACCATAACTGGGTTTGTGACCTCTCTCCGCCAAGCCGCCCGGTTCTGCAACTTCTCAGAGCTGGAGAACATGCTTCGTGACCGCCTCGTCGGTGGCCTGAAGGATGAGAAGCTGCAACGACGCCTCTACGCTAAGAAGGACCTAACGTTCCAGGTCGCTCTGGAGGAGGCCCTGGCAACAGAAGCTGCCGAGAGGTCGACCCAAGAGGCACGGCCGAGCCTGCCATCCCAACCGAGGGTCCACCATGAAGACCTCACCGACGACTCAGGATCCGACAGGGAGGAGGTGCACCGAGTACAGCAGCGCACTCAAGCAGCGCACAGACCACAGCTGCCTCGACGAGAAGGAGGGAACTGCGCAAGCTGCGGGGAGAGTCACGAGAGGAGGACCTGCCGTTTCCGCAACGCAGAGTGCAGGCAGTGCAGAAAATCGGGACACATCGCCCGGGTGTGTCGGGCTCGGCCCACCCGACACCAGGCATCAGATGACCAATCCAAGAGCCCCAGGTCCCGGGGCCCAACGCACCAAGGCAACTCGACGGAGCTCACGGACTTCCAGGTATACCAGTTGCCCCACCCCAACGTAGAGAAAATTTATGTAGAGGTACAGATAGAGGGGGCCCCATGCCGCATGGAGCTTGACACGGGTTCAACTCTATCCATAATCTCGGCAAGGACCTTAAGGAAACTGTGTCCCACTGGGGGTCCCAAACTCAGGCCGGCCCCATTCACCCTCCGGGACTTCCAGAAACGTAAGGTCCCCACAATGGGGGTGGGGACCTTCAGGGTGCAATACCGAGGGCGGACGCGGCAACTGGACTTGCTTGTGGTCAAGGGCCCCTACATTAGCTTACTGGGATTGGCATGGTTTGGACCACTGGGGCTAGCTGTCACCGGGGTGAACCACACTAGCTTACAAGTGGACGTGGACGCCATATGCAAGGAATTTCCAGGGGTTTTCGATGGGAAATTGGGACAGTATACGGGCCCCCCCATTGCGCTACAGCTTGACCCCGCAGTACGACCGGTCAGGCTCAAGGCCCGCCGGGTCCCGTTCGCCTTGAAACCCCGTATAGACGAGGAATTGGACCGACTCGTAGAGCAAGGAGTGCTGGAGCCGGTGCCTAATGCTCCCTGGGAAACCCCAATCGTCACACCCGTCAAGCCTAATGGTTCGGTCCGCATCTGCGCAGACTACAAATGTACCATAAACAAGGCCCTCACGGCCCACGCATACCCAGTGCCAGTGGTCAGCCATGTCCTTGCCACCCTGGCTGGGTCGAAAATTTTTGGCAAGCTGGACTTGGCCCAAGCATATCAACAGCTGCCAGTAGATGAGGCCACAGCAGAGGCACAGACGATTGTGACGCACAGAGGAGCGTTCAGGGTAAAGCGGCTGCAATTCGGTGTCAGCGTGGCACCAGGCATATTCCAGAATATAATGGACTCTCTCCTTAAAGGGATTCCTGGCGTCACCCCCTTCTTCGATGATGTGTTGATTGCCGGCCCCACACCAGAGGAGTTTGAGGACCGCCTCCGCACCGTTCTGCACCGTTTCCAGACGGCGGGTCTCAAGGTGAAGCGGGAAAAATGTCTACTAGGAGTGCCTCAGGTGGACTTTCTGGGATTTATGGTGGACGCAGAAGGGGTCCACCCGACTGGGGACAAGGTACGGGCCATTTGTGATGCCCCAGCGCCCAAGAGCAAGACTGAACTTCAGGCCTTCTTGGGACTATTGAACTTTTACCATTCCTTCCTTCCCCACAAGGCGGCGGTAGCGGAGCCCCTACACAGACTCCTGGACAAGCGGGCCCCTTGGGTGTGGGGCCAGCGCCAGGAGGCCGCATTCCAGGCAGTCAAGGACTTGCTTGTCTCAAACTCGGTCTTGGCACACTTCGACGAGAGGCTGCCGGTGGTGCTAGCATGCGACGCCTCACCCTATGGCATTGGAGCTGTCCTGGGGCACCAACTCCCGGATGGAAGAGAGGTACCGGTGGCGTACTTTTCCCAGACACTCAACACAACCGAGCGGAACTACTCGCAAATCGACAAGGAGGGTCTGGCAATCGTAAAGGGAGTAAAAAAATTCCATGATTTCTTGTACGGGCGGCCCTTCACCGTGGTGACTGACCACAAGCCGTTGCTTGGCTTGTTTGCCCCCGAAAAGCAGACCCCCCAAGTGCTGTCTCCTCGCGTCCTCAGGTGGTCAATTTTCCTTGCCAGCTACCAGTATGCACTGATTCACCGACCTGGGAAGGCGATGGGCCATGCGGACGCCCTCAGCAGGCTACCACTACCGGAAACAGGCCCTGACCCAGCACCTGCACAAGAGGTTATGAGCCTGGAGCTGCTTCCCGACCGCCCCATTCAGGCACAAGAAGTTGCACACCATTCCAAGAAAGATAGGGTCATCTCCCGGGTCCTGGACTGGGTGTGGAGGGGATGGCCCAGCAGCAGCCCCGGGCCAGAATTCGCCGGCTACACAACCCGCAAACATGAACTGTCGGCCCACAAGGGGTGCCTGTTATGGGGAAGCAGAGTCGTTGTTCCCCAGCCCCTCCGCAAAAGGGTCCTCACAGCCCTACACGAGACACATCCAGGGGTAGTAAGAATGAAGGCCCTTGCCAGGAGTTATGTGTGGTGGCCGGGGATCGATGGAGAGATAGAGGCCTGGGTCAAACACTGCCAGGCCAGCCAATCAGGTTGTGGATTCACTTCTATCTGGAGCAGGATTGGGTGGTTCCTGCCAACCAATCATACTGCTGATTGGTCCTAGAACAATAGGATCCAAAAGGCAGCAGTCTGATTGGTCCTAGAACAATAGGATTCAGAATGCAGCAGTCTGATTGGTCCTAGAACAATGCAGCAGTATGATTGGTTGGCAGGAACCACCCAATCCTGCTCCAGATAGAAGTGAATCCACAACCTGATTGGCTTACAGTAGAATTCCAGAATTAGCCAATCATGTGCAGCCCATTGTGTAAATAATGTATATAAAGCAGATACTGTGAGGGGACATTCATTCATTCCTCCTCACCACTATGAGCTGAATAAAGAGCATGAAATCACTTTGCGACTCTGAGTATATTTCAGGTTCCTTTTAGATCTCCCCCCCCCCCCCAGTGCGCACCCATACTATAGAGAATATCTTCGGCCGCAAATCTCTTCCAAGGCGCTTTGCAGTTAATACCGCAGGCTTTTAAAGACGCCTGATGACGAGTGACAGAGCCGTGCCTGCTTCACCAACCAAAAGAAAAACCTAATGCACATAGGCATGTGGATTTAATTCCAGATCTTTAAGCAAAAATGCAGGGGAAAGTACGGGAATTTTTAAGATGCTTGAAACGGTGGTCAAAGCAGGTAGGTGGAGGAATAGCAAACAGACTTGTACAACCAATAACAACCAACAGCCTAAAGCCACCCCTCAACTTGATGATATTCAGGGACCACTCAGACTGTTTTCCTGTTGCCATAGGTGAAAATAAATTTTGTTCTTCTCTTTCTCTGATTGCAGTCCCTGTTCTCTACACTGCATAGAGGTAACTCATTTCTTCAAGTATAAGGAGTGATGGAAAAGGGAATATTGTATTCAGGAAATTAGAAGCTTAGGGAGTTGCTGCCTATCATGCCAGACCATTTGTCCATCTATGAGAGTACTAAATGCATGACTGGCTACAGCTTTCCAGGGTTTCAGACAAGAATTCCCCCCAGTCCTATATGCAGATGCAAGGCAGTCAGCCAGGGACCTACCAATGAGATGTTAAAATATGTCAAAAGGAGGCAGAACAGAGAACATCTAAACCTTCACCTAAAAATATTCGAAGGAGCCAATCTAGCCTTTCTTGGCTAATCAGGATGGGCCCAATAAAAAGACACACATCCCAGCCAACTTCATCACTCTTGCCAGCAAAATCAGGACAGGGCTTCCAAATATGAATGCAATTGATGGATAGTTTATACAGGAAGAGGTGGCCCTTCAAATATCCTAGTCCAGGACCATTCAGGACTTCAGAGGTAATAGCCAGTACCTTGAATTTAAACAAGGCTTTTTTGAAATGGTCAAAAAAGCAAGCACCAAATATTATTGTGGCATCAGCTGTAATTTCCCAATATTTCCCAAGGGCAGCAATACGGCACATTGCAACAATTTACCTTGGGTGTGACTAAGGCAGGTGTGGGAGTGGGCAGGTCTGCTTTCTTTGTTGGGTATGTTTAGCCTGGTAAAGAGGAGACCAAGAGGATAGCCATCTTCAAATATCTAAAAAGCTGCCACATGGAGCAAACTTGTTTTCTTCTGCTCCAGAGGCTAGGACCTGAACAAATAGCTTTAAGTTACAAGACAGGAGATGCTGCCATCAGGAATAACACTCTGACAGTAAGAGTTGTTTGACAGTGAAACAGACTCCCACAAGTCCATCTGTGTTCTGCCCTCAACACCATAGTTCAGTCAGTAGAGCACGAGACCCTTAATCTCAGGGTTGTGCGTTCAAACTCCACATTGGATGAAAGTTTCCTGCATTGCAGTAGGTTGGACTAGTAAATTGTAAACTGTATAGTCTAGCTTAGAGGACACACAATCCAATATTACTCCTGAAGCCCTGCTGGTTGCTATGGTAGGGAGTGGTTTGCTTAACACTGGCTGGTGACCCAACTTACTCCCCTCAACTGTTCCTTGTAAGGCTTGGTTTCCAGACCCTTGATCATCTTTGTCACCCTCGTTAGCAGACATTCCAGCTTGTCAATATCCTTCTTAAACTGTGGTGCCCTGAACTGGACACAGCATTCCAGGTACAGTCTAACCAAGGCAAAATAGAGTGGGACTATTACTTCCCATGATTGGGACACTATACTTCTGTTGATGCAGCCTAGAAGAGCATTTGCTTTTTTTTGCTGCTGTATCACACTGTTGACTCATGTTAAGCTTGTGGTCTACTGTGACCTCTAGACCCTTTTCACATGTACTACCGGCAACTGTGTTCCCCATCATATTTGTGCAGCTGGTTCTTCCTGCCTAAATGTAGATCCTTACACACTCCTCTCTCAAAATGGGCAAGTTCCCCTAATGTTTTCTCACCCTAGAGCAGAAACCACTTCGCTGTCACAACATATCCATCCAACAATTTACTCGTTAGCTCCACATTAACGAGAGCCTAGAAAAAAATAAATACACATCTTCTAACCCAGGATACAACACCCACTCCCCTCCTGTCTCCCCATGGGTGCTGGGGGCGGACAGGACCCACAAGAACAGGCTCACAAACTGGAGCATGAAACAATTGTTCTCCTTCTACTAGCATCCCCATCAACAGATAATGAACATTCCATACAACTCCATACTTTTTACCTAATGGCCTAGATTTTAAAAAATGAAAGTCCACAAAGCAAAATTCAAAAAAGGGCACATCACCCTTTGGGGCCATTCCATCGAGGCTGGTGGTACTTATGTGCAGAAATTGTATGAGACCAAAGCTGTGCTACTACAGGGGTTCCCTGAGGAAGGCCAAGGGTGAAACAGATACCCGCGATTCCAAACACAGACAGCTGCACCTCAATTTTTTAAGCTACTGTTGACTTTAATCATTTGTTTTTAAATACCTGTTTCTGTCTTTTTTTTTTTACTGAGAATTCTAATGTTTTATATCTTTGTAAGACAACCACTGCACAGTTCACAATTAAGCAATATAAACTGTGTATATAAGCAAAATATATGTCTTGTTGAGTTAAAAAAATTCCTTATTACTGTACTTGGTTACTTAGGAGTAAGCACAGTTTAGTTCAATGGGGTTACTCTTAAGTAAGTAGGAGCAAGCGCGCAGCCCTAAAAGGAAGAACAAATCATGCAGAAATTCTTCCATCTGTCTCTCGCTTCAGTTTCAGAACGATTTAAAATAGGCATCTGCGAGAGGCCACCCTGTGCGCAAGCTCAGCTTTCAAACCAGCCCTTTTGAAGAGGGCAACAAGCCACTGTTCGGACGCACGTACAGTTACGAGCGCGGGAGCCAAGGTAGGCACGTCAAAATCTGAACGGCCACTCCTATTGGACGCGCCGAGCAGAGACGTGCCGCACCCAAACCACCGCGGGGCGTGACCAATAGCAAAGCACGGTGGCGGCGCTCTCGCGAGAGTTGCTCTGAAGCTGGCAGCGCCATGTTGAAGTAGGGAGAGGCCACATCCAGCTTATGTCGTTCTTCGGGTTTTTTAAATTTTAAAAAAGGGACGCGGAGGCCTCGGGGAGGTATTTGGATCTTCGCGGCCTTTTAAGTGTGCTTTCGAGCTCCCGAAATTTTTTTTTACGGCGGTCGAAGGAGGGCGGCAGCGAGAGGATGGTGCAGTCTTGCTCTGCCTACCGTTGCCGGAATCGATACGACAAAGAGAAGCCCATCTCCTTCCACAAGTGAGTAGGGGCGGTGGCACGAAAGCTTGAAAGGAGGGCGCGAGGAGACAGAGGGAGAAAGAGAGCGGGAGCGCGCGCGCGCGCCCACCCGGCCGCCTGAGCGGGCGGGAAAGGGAGATGCCGTTTGCTTCACGAGGCGGAGCCACAGCGCGTGCGCGCTGCGAAGGGGGGGAGGGGAGAACTGTTAAAATGTACGCTGCTTCGGCCTTTACTGAAGAGACGCGGAGACCAAGAAGGCGGGGCTAATCGCGCTCCGGTTGTTAATTAAAAACAAAACAAAAAAAAATATAACCCGTGATGGGGGGCGGGGCCGGGATTCGAAGATGTGCTTTGTGGGCTGCGCGGTGGGGATGCGCGTGAGGCAGATTAACCGTCACTGACAGGCTACCTCAAGTGCCATCTCCCTCGAGGCTAATTTCTGGTGTTTTCCCTCCCTTTTTCTTTTGGTAAAAGCACAGAAAAAGCGCCGTTTTTACCCGTTTGCAGCAGCATTTAAAAGAGTTTTCGTGGCTTCACAGGTGTCTTTGTTGCTGGAGCTGTTGTGACCCCCTCACGAGTTATAATCTTCTGACGTTTACAACAATAAACACTGTCTTTAAAGAGTCTCAATGTTTTGTTTTTTTAGTCCAGGGGACGTGCTCTCTTCTTTCCGTTCTGCACCACCCCATCTATCTCGTAACTACTTGCTGTACTATCACCCTCTGCTTCTTCCATAAATATTCCATAAATATCTTTGTATTCCTGCAGGTCACCTCTATCTCTTTTTTTTTTTTTTAAAGCAATTTATTAAGTTTTACAATAAAAATAAACATAATAAACAATGTAACATTGATCTTAACATATTTTCACATTTTCTTTGGACTTCCTCACATCTCCCGCTCCCATTTTCATCGTTATAACGTTTTGTCAGCAATTTATCATCTTATTTAAAATTCTTTTATCCCTTATATTTCATAATCTTATAGTTCTCAAAAGGAGCAAAGTTTCACAATCTTACTTATTTTCTTAAAAACTTCTAAATTTAGTGGTGCTCAGTTATTTTGATCTAGCGTCTTGTTTAGCATTCACTCAAATTACAATACTTTTGTAAATAGTTCTTAAATTTCTTCCAGTCCTCCTCAATCCTCTCTTCTCCCAGGTCACGGATTCTGCCGGTCATTTCAGCCAGTTCCATGTAGTCTATCAGTTGTATCTGCCATTCTTCCAGTGTGGGTAGATCTTGAGTTTTCCAATGTTTTGCGAGAAGTATCCTTGCTGCTGTTGTTGCATACATAAAAAATGTCTGGTCCTTCTTTGCCACCCCTTGGCCGACAATACCCAAAAGGAAGGCCTCTGGTTTCTTAGTGAAGGTATATTTAAATACCTTTTTCAGTTCATTATAAATCATTTCCCAGAACGCCTTCACTTTAGGGCAAGTCCACCAGAGGTGGAAGAACGTTCCCTCACACTCTTTGCATTTCCAACACTTATTATCAGACAGGTGGTAAATTTTAGCAAGTTTGACTGGGGTCATATACCATCTATATATCATTTTCATTACATTTTCTTTCAAAGCGTTACATGCAGTAAATTTCAATCCATTGTTCCACAACCTCTCCCAGTCCTCAAACATGATATTATGCCCAATGTCCTGTGCCCACCTTATCATAGCCGATTTAACCGTTTCATCTTGTGTATTCCATTTCAACAGCAAGTTATACATCCTGGAAAGTACCTTAATCTTTGGTTCTAACAATTCTGTTTCTAATTTCGATTTCTCCACCTGGAACCCTAGTTTTTTATCATTTTTAAAAACTTCTTTAATCTGAGCGTAATGTAACCAATCTCGCACTTTGTCTTTCATTTTCTCCAAACTCTGCAATTTCCAATTGTCTCCATCCTTTTCTAGTATTTCCCAATATTTTGGCCATTTAGCCTCCATATTGGGTCTTTTTCGGGCCTTGGCTTCCAAAGGTGAAAGCCACCTTGGTGTCTTATTTTCCAGCAAGTCTTTATATTTTGTCCAGACATTAAACAATGATTTTCTGACAATATGGTTCTTAAAGGCCTTATTTGCTTTAACCTTGTCATACCATAAATATGCATGCCATCCAAAAGCATTGTTAAACCCTTCCAGATCTAGCACATCAGTGTCCTCAAGAAGTAGCCAGTCTTTTAGCCAGCAGAACGCTGCGGCTTCATAATACAACTTTAAGTCTGGCAGGGCAAAGCCCCCTCTTTGTTTTGCATCAGTTAATATCTTAAACTTAATTCTGGGCTTTTTGCCCTGCCAGACAAACTTAGAAATGTCTCTCTGCCACTTCTGAAAGCACCCCGTTTTGTCCAAGACCTGAAGTGTTTGAAATAAAAACAACATCCTTGGCAATACATTCATCTTGATAGCAGCAATTCGGCCTAACAAAGAAAGTTTCAATTTTGACCAACTATCTAAGTCTCTCTTAATTTCTGTCCAGCATTTTTCATAATTGTCCTTAAATAGACTTAGATTTTTTGCTGTTATGTTTACCCCTAGGTATTTTACTTTTTTAACCACATTAAGTTCCGTCTCATTCTGAAACCGTTCTGACTCTGTATCAGTCAAGTTTTTCCCCAAAACCTTAGTTTTCTGTTTATTTAATTTAAATCCAGCCACCCGACCAAAGTCATTAATCAATTGTAATACTCTTTTCGTACTGGGCTCTGGCTTCAGGTCACCTCTATCTCTTACCCTCCTACTTTTCTGTTTTTCTCCTCCCCCTTCCCCCAAATCTATGTATCTCCATCTGTCAACTGACCTCTTTTTTTTTCTTGCCCAACAAGAGGTTTGCTTGTTTTTTAATGCAGTACACTGAGTTTCACAGTAATAAATAACACCATTTCAATGAGTTTGGGTAGACCGCTGTTTCCCAAACATGGGTCTCCAGCTGTTTATGGAGCTACAACTTCCATCATCCCTGACCGCTGGTCCTGCTAGCTAGGGATGATGGGAATTGTAATCCAAAAACAGCTGGGGACCCAAGTTCGGGAAATGCTGGGGTAGACCCAAGATCAGGGATGGGGAATTGGTGGTCCTCCAGATGCTGTGGAACTTGTGTTGGCCCCAGGCAATGTGGTCAATGGTTAGTGTTTATAGCGGTTGTTGTCCTGCAACATCTGGAAGGGCAGAGGTTCCCAACGCCTAGATCTTTCCACAAAGAGGTGGGAAAGAAGCACAAAACAGTCATTTGGCATTTCACATCCGAAGACCAAAATCAGAAAAAGGTCCACAGCTGTTTTACAGTTGTTCACATCTGCTGACTAGCAAATCATTGCAGGCATTATTTGCTGCAGGGTGGTCCTTGAGGAAAGTCCTATTCCTAACTCCCCTAGTTTTAGCCAAATCATCATTGCCTTGTAGCAGCGGCCTGAAAACTGCTAAGGGGGCTCTTGCTATAGGTAAAGGGTAATTCAAGTGCTTCCCCTCCTTGGCACGATCAAGAAGTTGCACTCTTAACAGGATTTCCAGTTGAAATCCAGTTTGTAGAACCAAAAATGAATTTCCCCCCCGTTTTTGCAGTGCTTTGATAGAACTCTGCCTCATTAAACAAACGAGCAAACATTTAAAGCTAAGCGAGGATGTTTTTGTTTTGCCTGGCAGGCTTTCTGAGCTCTGAAATTCCTTGAGACAAGCAGAAATTCAGGGATGAGAAAGTTTTTGGCTGTTGAAACTACACGTGTTGCTTTGCTTTTTTAAAGGCGCACAAATTCATTTACAGGCTCCTTTTTGCTGCACTGCTTTGAAAGTTATCACAACTTAAGCTGCATTTGATTTAATGGGGATTTATTAAGCAACTAACTCACTCTGGATCCAATCCCATGTTTTCTAAAAAATTAGAAAGTGAGTTGAATATGGCTAAAGGGACAAGGGCTGTCTTTAAAGACTGTATGCCTGGTAGAAATTCAGCTGTTATAATGTTCCCAACATAGATATATATGAGGTGCAGCATATGGAATATCTGTCTATTATGTAGCCTTTTAAAGGCACAGAAGGTTTTTTCTAACTCATGTCCACCACCACTATTGAAGCATAATCTGTAGTAATTCCTCTTGTATCAAGTGAACAACTCATGCTTTGATTTACGAGTATTTTATCTGTAGAGGCGTTAGCTGTATTTCTCATTCTAAACATCTGTTATAACCATCTTCCTTCAAACCATTTACTAAAACTAGTATTAAGCGTATCCAGGCTATCTTATGACTGCAGAACCAGGGAAATCTTCACAGCATTCCATGGCTTTGTAGATCTCAGCGCCCAACGTTCAAGATCTGAGTTTGACAACATTTACTGTTAGGATATGGACAGCCCACAGCCTGTTCTCTGGCAAATTTTACAGGCTTGAAGAAACAGCACCAGTTTCCCTCACACTGGTCATATTGCCCTGCCCCTGAGCCAAGTTGAAACATAATCCTGTAAACTTTCAGTGGTACTCTGTGTTCCCAATAAAGCACATTTGCTTTAGTTTTAACAGGTCAAACATGCACTTTAGTTTGACAGTCGTCGTCTCATTTTTTGGCCAAAAACACAGTTCTGTTTCAGCTGTTCCTTCTTACTGTCCAGTGAAAACCTATATTTTCAAAGGAGAAGTAAAAAAGAAAGTAAAATCTTTGAAGTCTGTCAGGTGGTTAGAATTACATGGACTGAAAAGAGGTAGATCTCCTGAGTTTTGTTTTAATTCTTTGTACTCCTTATTTATAAACCAAATAAGTAAAACACATATGCTGAATATGTTCTCTTATTGTCATCTTTTCTGCACTCACTGATAACCCATCTACCTTTTTCTTTTTAAAAACGCCAGAGTTTTATTCTGTGAGGATATTTAATTTTGTGAAAAGTCTGTTAATGTTTTGTTTGCCACCTTAGGCTCCTTTGGGAGAGCAACATTCAAGGGCACTACTATAAAATGAAATCTCCAGCCCTGCCTACTTTATTTGAATTTTACATTCATTCCTATGTACTGCCACCATTTTTCTACAATTCTGATTGGAACCAGAAGCAAGTCCTGTGTGGAACTCCTGTTATTTATATATTTTAATATCACTTTGAAAACAGCTTCTGGGACAGTTTATTACTGTTGCCTGGTAGACAAAGTGGGGAAATATCCTTGCTAGTTTATATAGGATGGACCGACGGAATGTGTGCAAATAATAACCTATTAATTGCCTAGCCTTGTTTCAATGTTGCTCTAAGATTGCAGCCCTAAATGCCTTACTTTATGAAAGTCCCATTGCTTTATCAGTTTATTTTAGTTAAATTGCAGTCCCACCATGGTCAAAGACCAGCTTAGGAGCCTTAGGAAGTGGTCGGGATGAATCCTGCGCTGCTAGAGTCTCCAGTTACATCTGTGGAGAGCTCATCCTTTGGTAGTGGGGAATGGGATGTGTTGAGGGTTGCTGTGGATCTACAGGAGTCAAAAACTTCTTTGGACTCCTGACACAGTATTAGAGTTGGAGAACAAAAAGCATTTAATTTAAATTGAAAAGCCAGAAGGAGAACAGAATTGGGAGAAAAATCAGATTTGAAATAATGAGCTTTTAAAATAAGTACTTCTGACTTTTGAATATTAGGTACTAGTTGGTGAGTTCCCCAATATTTCTCTACACACAGGACTGCAGTTCCCCAGCATTCTTTGAATAATCTCTCTGCTCCATCCACCAAATTCTGCTCAAATTATGTTTTGTTTCTAGGTTTCCCCTCACAAGGCCTGATCTCTGTAAGAAATGGGAAGCTGCGGTTAGAAGGAAAAATTTCAAACCAACAAAGTATAGCAGCATTTGTTCTGAACATTTTACTCCAGATTGCTTCAAAAGAGAATGCAACAACAAACTACTAAAAGACAACGCTGTGCCAACAATATTTTGCCATACAGAACCAAATGTGAAGGTAAGTGAGGTTTGTGGATCTTTTATAAAACGTCTATTATTCACAGATACATTTGTTTATACATAAGCAGTGGTTCTTTTTCCAAGCAACAGATATTGTGTGAAGAGGAGAGCAGTTATTAGCATTGGCACCAAATAGGAGAAGGCTGGATTGCTCAGTTCCTGCTTCTTGATATAGTAACTGGAACTGGCTCTCAGCTCCTCTACTACTCGCTCCCATTAATTGAACACTTTTTTTTTTAGTTGTTGGGGGGGGGGGCTTCAGTGTAAAAATGTGAAAGTGGCTTTTTCATTAGGCTGCAACTTTTAAAGTGTTGTTAGCACTTTTAAACACATGGTCCTACAAAGGTCCTACACCCAATAAACTTGATGGCTTCCATAAGAGCTCGGAGAGAGTGAATGAGCTGTGAGCAGTGCTTCTCCTTTAAGGTGGTATACTATTAGCTTTCCTCACCATTGCAAGGGCACTAAACATTTGACAGTATGTGTGGCTACAAAGTACCCCGTTTTGCCTTATGATTCCTGGAGAGGATCGCTGCTCCAAACTACTCACTGTAAGGCCTGTAGCCTTGCCTGCCAAAGGTTCCAGGTTCAGCCAGGAAATGTCCCTGGTCTGAAACGTTGGAGTCCTGCAGCCAGACAATGTAGACAGTACATAGACCAATGGCCTAAAGCAGTTTTTGTATTGCATTTGTAAGCCTCAAACCTTCTTCCCACCTTCTCAGTAGGGGGAGTGGGGAGATGAACTGCTGGGGGTGGGAGGGGCAAGATGGTTTTCCGACTTCAAACTCAATTCCTAGTTGTAGGGCAGGGCGATGTATCGATACAGCGTCTGAAATCAGTTTGAAGTCCACATTGCGGTAACAGCTTAATAGTATTCAGCATGGCGATATACTGCAAATCATGATGTGTGCATGTGTGTTATGTGAAAAATAATGATAACTTCTCTCATGATTCCTGCTGCCCCTGTTGCTCTGTACCAGGGGTCAGCAAACTTTTTCAGCAGTGGGCCAGTCCACTGTCCCTCAGATCTTGTGGGGGGCCGGACTATATTTTGAAAAAAGAACGAACGAATTCCTATGCCCCACAAATAACCCAGAGATGCATTTTAAATAAAAGCACACATTCTACTCATGTAAAAACACACTGATTCCCGGACCGTCTGTGTGCTGGATTTAGAAGGCGATTGGGCCAGATCCGGCCCCCGGGCCTTAGTTTGCCTACCCATGCTCTGTACTATAAAATAACAGTTGTAACAATATGCTAAAGGCAAGTAAAATTTTATCAGTTTTAGACTCCTAAGTAGTGGCAGATGCCAGGATATTACCACATTCGCCTCTACATACTTCCATCCTTATTTCAGACATCATATGTCAGTATATTGCTATGTTTAGCTGGTGAAATATCACGATGTTGAAAATCAGACGTCGCTCAGCCCTCCTTAGAAATTTAAAAGGAGGCATTCCTACGCCCACAAGAATATCCTCTATTCATGGATAGATTATTGCTTTTATACTGGAAAGCTGCTGCATAGCAGCATTCTCATCATCAGCACCATTTTTGGTGCCCCTGGGAATCTTCTAATGGGGTTTATCACTCTTTCCCATACACCCTGAGAAGTGCCTGGGTTTCTACATGGTGCAGTAGGACAGGGGAGCTGGAGTGTAAGTGTTCAAGTCATTGTGGTGTGGATTAATCTATCCTCAGTGGTTACATTTCAGATGTGGCTTGGTAGTGAGAAGAGAATGGTATCTTAAGGAAGTATAAGGCTTTTGTATCACTACAAAGAGGGAAAATGGACGACTGAGATGCTCAGAGATATACCCAACTGTCTTTAAATAGTGTAAAAATGTATAATACCAAAACACGAATGGATACAGTTATCAATCTACTGTTAAAACTGGCTATTTAAATAGATACTTAACACTGTAAATTGTGAGATTACAGTTTTCGTCAAACAAGCTCTACTGATTAGCAAATTGTAGTTGCTGCCTAAAAAAAAAATTACAGGTGCCTGTAACAAAACAAACTTAAATGGTGTGTTCTTGTCTTGTTGTTTTTAGTCTGAAGGCACTCAAGAACCACTTGAAGTACCATCTCCCCCTTCTCCTTCACCTCCTCCTCCACCACCACCTCAAACTGATCCAAGACTAGTAGACCCCAGCATTGGATTATTAATGCCCCCGCTTCACACTCCCAATAATATTGCTGTTTTTTGTGATCACAACTATACTGTAGAGGATACAGTACACCAGAGAAAAAGAATTCAGCAGCTGGAAGAGCAGGTGGATAAGCTGAGGAAGAAGCTTAAGACTGCACAGCAGCGATGTAGACGTCAGGAGAAACAGATTGAAAAACTGAGAGAGCTTGTTCAGTTTCAGAAGGAAAAAGACGTCATCCCTGGCAAAGGTGGCTATGTGATTCTGCCTAATGACTATTTTGAAATTGTGGAAGTACCTGCCTAGAAGGTTTATGTCTATATTTATGGGGCACTGCCAAATTGAGCCTCATCAGACTAACTCAGAAGTTCATTTTAAAATGCAATGCTTTCTAGTTCTGTGTAGAAGATACTTCAGCCCTTGAGCATATTAAAAAATTGCTATATAAGAATTCTTCGTCACTGACTTTCTGGCATTTTTATTTATCAGTTGCTCAATAATGATAGTTGCAGTAATTGCAGGAGATGATCATTTCATGTGAAGGTTCAGTTTCCGGCCCCTGCACGCATTGGCAGAGCATGCATAAGTGCGTTACACCTTGCCCCCATTACACCTCTGTTCTGCCCTCTTCTGGGTCCATAACATTCTTCACTTATAGCATAGTCCTATGCATTTCTGTTCATAAGTAAGTCTCACTGTGTTCAGTGGGGCATACTCCCAGGTAAGTGTGCATAGGATTGCCGCCTTACAGAACACTCCTAAGTACAGTGGTACCTTGGGTTAAGAACTTAATTCGTTCCGGAGGTCCGTTCTTAACCTGAAACTGTTCTTAACCTGAAGCACCACTTTAGCTAATGGGGCCTCCTGCTGCTGCTGCGCCGCCGGAGCCCGATTTCTGTTCTCATCCTGAAGCAAAGTTCTTAACCCAAGGTACTATTTCTGGGTTAGCGGAGGCTGTAACCTGAAGCATATGTAACCTGAAGCATATGTAACCCGAGGTACCACTGTATGGTTACTCAGACATAGATCTGTTGAATTGACTGGGGCTTGCTGTTGTTGGGTGTTGTGTAGCCAACACAGAAATTTAGTCAAGCAGTTAAGCTCACCACAAGAAACCACTGCGTAGCAGAGATAGCTTTTACTTGGCAAACTCACACTATATACACACACTAGTAACAGACAATAAATCTTTACTCTCTGAGCCCAGAGAGGGTTCATTGCTTTCACAGTCCTTGCTGTGGCCAAAGTCCACAAGGCAAGTACTAAGTCCAGTTGCTTTCAAAGTCCTGCAACTGTTAGAATTCTCTTGAGTCCAGAAGTCTTGTAAGTTGTCCAACTTCTCTCCCACAAGCTCTTCTCAAAGTCTATCACGTTTTCACAGTTCCATAGATTTCTCCAATGGCCTTCACAAGTCTCCACTAATCCCCAACAGTGTGTGCCGTAATCTGACCCCTTTACATACCCAGCACTACATGCTAAACTTACCTGGTAACACAGATAAAATAGTCACAATATGCCTGCAGATGCACAATTCTGCTGACTCAAGTAAATTAAACTTTTTTTCACTTTCCTTAGCACTTACTCCCAGGGAAATGGGGTTAGGATTGAGCTGCAGTCCTGGCACAGTCAAGACTCTTGTGATTGGTGTTTAAAGGTATGATGGAACAAAGAAGAAAAGGCAGTGTCAGGTATGTAGGGGGCAAGCCATGAAGGTCAAAACCAGCTCCAGTGCCAGTAACACCTGTATTCAAATCCCTTATTTTAAGAGTGCTGCTTTAATGTGCTTTCTACAGCTTTCCCACATCAACAGATGCACTGCTGCATCTGCAGCCATTTAAGTTGACCGTGTTAAGGGTAGCTCTGTGTAATGCCTAACAATCCAGCCTTGAGATTATGGAAGCATAAATGACCCATTATACCCTCAGCAGATATACAGGCTCACAGTATTTTCACTAGAGCATATCTGGAAGGCCTACCTAGCCACTGCTCCAATCTTGGAGCGCAGGTGCAAATCAGGGAGGCTGAAAGCTATGTGCAGTGGGTGTCCCTATCAAGTCATGAGACCTGCCTGCCATCACCCTCCTAAACCAGTTTAGGTTCATCTTCAGCCAGCTCAACTTCATTTGATACTCAGAGTGGAGTAGATACTTGCTAAGTTACCAGCACTGCAGGAACTGGGTTAGTTGGAAAAGGGGTGTATCCGGCAGACATCAGGACACTGAGTGACACCCAAGGTGGCACAAAATCTTTCCTAGCAGATTCATAAGCAGATTGAAAAAGGGAGGTAAGAGCGGACACCTGAGACTCTGCAGGACATTATTGGATGTAGGGAAGAAGCAGGTTGAGAGTTACCATTCTTCAGAAGCAAAAAGAAAAAATAAATTATTCCCTCGCCCTTCCAGACAGCTTGCAAAGGAAGCAAGAAAGAGACGTCCGTAGCAATAGCGTAGCTCCTTTGTCCCAAAAAATTGCAGTTGTGGGGAAAGGAAGATCAAATTCCAGCCAAATGACTGAAGAGGATTCTTGCGATCTGGATTCTTCAAGTGAAGAAGATGATACCTTTTCCCATGATGACAGATCTGAACAATATGTTCCCCACAGGAAAGCAAACGTTTCTACAGGGGATAGTATAGATCGTCTGGGTGATAGATATGCACCGTGGCCTCTTCCCCAGTATGTTTGTCATTGTAAAGATGACCGGAGGGCCAGGTCTCCTCGAAGTATGAACCGCCACCCCCAGCGGCCCTGTTTCGTTCATAAACCGAGGGAAATATGCTGTGCTAGGACTGCCAGCGATGTGAATATGGATGAGGTCCTATCCTTGCTGCCAGGGCGCCAGCGGAAGACACGCCAGCAGCTTCAACGGGAAAAGGAGGCCGCCGTCACTCTCCAGTCTGCCTGGAGGGGTTGCCAAGTCAGAAAGGATATTAGCAAAATGAATAAGGCCGCCACCCAAATTCAGGCAGCTTTCCGAGGGTACATGACCCGGAAGGAATTGCCTCTGGGACTCTGCGGTTACGGCAGGACCAATCAACGAAAGTTGCAGAAGAAAACGAGAGCTGAAGGCGAGAGCAAACCTTTCCCTGCACTCCTAGATTGCCTTCAGCAGTTTGGTTTGGTGTCTGGAACAAAGCCTTCCGGCCAGAGCATTTCCCTCCCAAATGGCAAGCCAAGGAACTATTCAAGAAACTTCATAGAAGACTATCCACTTTTGAATCCGAACGTCACCTTTTTTGAAATTGAGTCCACCCTCAGACCCAACAGAGAAGTGTTCACGTACACCTCTTTCAATGTCTTTGCCACGGGAATTCAGGACCAGAGATACGAGGATGCTGCCGCCACAATCCAAGCAGCTTGGAGAGGGTACCAAATCAGACAGAAAGGAAGGCCTATGACAGGAGAAGAAAAAAGACCCAGAAACCCTATCTGTTCTAACTTTGCCATGAAGAAAACCCCTTGCAAACACTCATTGCCGGGGCCAGCTCCCAAGGGGCCCAAAATCCGTCAGATCTTTGTTGCAAAGGCAGACCTCCATGACAGATGTAAAGGCACCCTCTCGCTAAGAGATGCACCGCAGATTCGAAATATTAATATATACGCAGTGATAAAGGCCATGCCAGATCCTTCCCGGAAGCCGAACATATCCATACGGGTGCTGAGCCCAAATGCTGTGGTCCAGGGATATGAGAGAGAGATGAGCAGCGGGGTGCAGGCTCTCTACACTGTCCAAAATAATAGCGCTTCAATGCCCTCTCAGATCCTCATTCATGTCAACACGCAGAAAAGAAAGGATGTTCTCTTAAAAACTGAAAAGAAGAAGCAAAAGCCCTGAGAGACCCCTCCAAGGTCAAAGTGCTTAGTAAAGGCTTCTCTGAGAAACTGTGCATAGATTCAGTTTTGATTGTAGATGACACATGTGGTCATGCATTGTCCATCTATACAGGCAGAGGGCCTTCTCGGTGGTGGCTCCCGCCCTGTGGAATGCCCTCCCATCAGATGTCAAGGAAATAAACAACTATCTGGCTTTCAGAAGACATCTGAAGGCAGCCCTGTTTAGGGAAGCTTTTAATGTGTTTGACGTTTTATTGTGCTTTTAATATTCTGTTGGGAGTCGCCCAGAGTGGCTGGGGAAACCCAGCCAGATGGGCGAGGTATAAATAATAAATTATTATTATAAATTATTATTATTATTATATAGAATGCATGGGCTTTGGGGGCTTGCAGAACTTCATTGCGGAAAAAGGTGGTACCCAACGTTCAGCCTTTTTTAAAAAAAAGAAAATTAGATTTAAAAAGACAGGAAAACTGCAAACTAGCCCATTTTCATCACTAAGGTCCTTTCCATAATTTACATGGTGATAATCCTGAATTTGCCATCACATGTGCACTAGATAGGGAACTGCAGCCAATCCTGCCTTTGGTGAGTGTCTCCAATACAAGCAAAATACACATATTAGGATAAAATGTGTATTAAATTGCATATATTTGTGAAAATAGCATACAAAATGCACATTCCAAGGGAAAATTAGTCTGCAAAAATGCGTATGTTAGGTAAAATTGCTTGCAAACATGTGTACATTAGAGAACCTTGCACTACAATGCTTCTGAATTTTCACGAGGACTTTAAAAAAATAAAATAAAAAGAAAGCTGATGTGGAAATGAGGAGAAAATTCAGTCTTGCCTGTTGGATCAGCTTCTTTACATGGAATGGTGAAGGTGCACCGCCTAGTCTTTTGGCTCAGGCAGCAAAACACATTGGACCAACCCTGACAACATGCCAAATAAGACTTTCTGGTAAGATAGGAACCATTAGGAATCAGTGCTGCGTTTGTTCTGTGTTCTTGAGATCACCAAAGGATGCTGCTGCTGCACTTTTTTCTAAGCTCCACTAGATGTCCCCATCTTCTTTTCTAGCAGTGACTATGCTAAAGCTTTGCTGTTGTTGCAGAATTCTCTCACCACTCTCCTCTCACCAAAAAGGAAACTTTGTGCCGTAATAAATTAGTTAAGTTTTAAAGTAAAAGTGGACTTTGGCTTGAGCAGAAGAGGTTACACTATAAAAGGTAAAGTTAAAGGGACCCCTGACCATTAGGTCCAGTCGTGGCCGACTCTGGGTTTGCGGCACTCATCTCGCTTTATTGGCCGAGGGAGCCGGCGTACAGCTTCCGGGTCATGTGGCCAACATGACTAAGCCGCTTCTGGCGAACCAGAGCAGTGCCCGGAAATGCCGTTTACCTTCCCGCCGGAGCGGTACCTATTTATCTACTTGCACTTTGACGTGCTTTCGAACTGCTAGGTTGGCAGGAGCAGGGACCGGGCAACGGGAGCTCACCCCGTCACGGGGATTCGAACCACCGACCTTCTGATCGGCAAGTCCTAGGCTCTGTGGTTTAACCCACAGCGCCACCTGCATCCCTAGACTGTAGTGTATAATTGGAAGAAAAAATGAATAGGGGAACACAGAGAAACACTTTTTGTCATTTCATTTCACTTTTAATTTGTATACCGCCTTTTCTATTTTACAAGGCAGTTTACAAGCTGAAAAAACAAAATAGTCAGCAAAAATCACACACGTAATAGCAATCTGATCCAATACAAAAAAGTCGCAATAACTTTAAAATAAACAACTCGCCGTATATCAAATAAAGCAATATTCAAAAAGCTATAAATCAATATTTAATAATCCATTAGCATTATTCAACAATCCATTAGAATATAATAGTAAACAAATAAGATGGGAAAAGAGATGCAAGCATGTGAACAAATAATAGGCAAACAAGGAGCCAAGGAAGGCATGGTTTGGGGGTTGATTGATGACAAGAGGTATTGCGACATGATTCCTGCACTTGTGTTATGAGAAAAAACTGCTCCTTTTCCCTTATGGGGTACCCAAGAGCCCATATAGAGTCCTTTTGTAGGTTCTCTATTGGTAGGAGAAAATAACAGAGGCCAACCAGAGAATATTGAGAAGCAAAGCAGCTAGTAAGCTTGATCTTTATTAAAGCTGTTGCAACAAGGTGCTCCCCCACACACACACGGGGGACGGGACGGGGGACCCAGGACAAAGGTGTGCAAGCCCTTATATAGACATTTTAAATTGCCCGACCTGGAGTCCAAGATCACCCCTAGAAACATCATACATACATCACAGAAGGGGCGGACTACAACAGAAATCTGAGTGCCTTGTTTTTCTCCTGCCTGCTAGGTTGCTTGATTGGATTACCTGGGCATCCTGGCCATTCTTTTGTTACTCAGTTCCTGAATACAGGTCACAGGCTCACACCCTATTCATATCTTAAATGTGCCCTTAAGACAGGATTTGTGAAAAAAACAATGGGGATATTTTCCATTTCCTTTGGCCTTGCAGAGAAATATTTGAGGTCATTTTGGGAGAGAGAGAATGGTTTCAAGATTTTTCTGTGGGTTTCAGGCATGAGGTTTACATATTTGTATGTGTTTGCTTGGTACATTTATGAACATCTATTATATATATATATAAGACCTTCAAATTCTTATAACAAGGGAGAGGCAGTATCTACAGGTGCTCTCCCCCCTCCAAAACAAGCTTCGCCTCTCCTACACAAGTATGAAAGGAAAAGAAAGCAACATTGCTAGGTGTATGGAGAATTATTATATATAATGCAGGGCCTCTGTATGAGGTCCCAAGACCTGTATATGCTGGCTGCCCTGAGGCGAGCAGGAGTTGCGAGCGTGGCTGGCAAGTCTCAGAGAAAAGGGGTGGCGAGTGCAAAGAGGAGCTTGGGGTGGCTGGGGACAGGGCAGATTTCTCTTTCTGGCATGGCTCTTGCCCCAGGCAGCGGTGGTTTGCCAGCCTCTTCAGCAGTGGTACCGACAACTGCAGCAGTGGGGGGGGGGGTAGGGCTTTCTGTTTTGTTCCTCTGTGTCAGGTGTAGCCCATGCCTCCAGATGTTTCCAGCCTACAACCCCCCCAAGCTCCATTAACGTGTGACCCCGAAATTTTGGTTTCCCCCAAAGTGATGCCAAAATTTAGTGTGGCACAAAACTATACCCATATGGATGGGGTATTATTATTATTATTATTAAATAAACATTATACCTCACTCATCTATGCCCTTTACACATGATGAGATCCTTCTAGAAAGGTTGTCCTAGGATGGAGAGACTGTTCTGCGTCTCTTTCCATCTCTATGCAGGCCAAACATTAGCTTTTCTCGTTTATTTTCTTCTACCGAGCAGCTTTGCCTAAAACCAGAGGTTCTGCCATCATCTCACGTGAGCCGAGCACACATACATATGTCTGTGTTATCTCCTGTCACGTCCTATTCCGTACTCAGCAAACGGGCAGACTCTGGATGTCAGGCCCATGTAGACGGTGCGTGTGAGATCTGTTGAGAGAGCTCTGCCACCAGAAGGCCAACTGTTAACTGCTACAAGATTATGAGCAGTCAGTGCTGTCAAGCCGAATTTGGGGTTAGGCCAACGGTTCGGAGAGTCTGTCGAAACATTCCCCTGACGCAGAGTCCTGCTAATCGCCACAGGGACAGAAAAGTCCAAAATTTAGTTGCGGTTCCGTTTCTGTCCTTGTCATTCCCTTTTCTGTGTAAAAAGAGAACAGAAGGTTTGAGAGGATCTGATCTGCTGTTTGTAATAAGTGCAGCCCCAGCTTGCTCTCCTGTCCATCCTCTAGTGGAGGGGTGGGGGAGATTGTGCCCACCTCCCGCCCATCATCTCCAGCAGTCCTGGCCAATAGGGATGGGAAGACCCTTTCCAACCTGACAAAATTGCAGGAGGTCACTTGCTCGTGACGGGAGCAGTGCATACAATGTGGCAAAGGCTGCACCACCCCCCCCAATCTCTGCCAAGGGAGCTGGGCATGTTTAGCCTGGAGAAGAGGAGGTTAAGGGGTGATATGATAGCCATGTTCAAATATATAAAAGGATGTCTGTCACGTAGAGGAGGGAGAAAGGTTGTTTTCTGCTGCTCCAGAGAAGCGGACACGGAGCAATGGATCCAAACTACAAGAAAGAAGATTCCACCTAAACATTAGGAAGAACTTCCTGACAGTAAGAGCTGTTTGACAGTGGAATTTGCTGCCAAGGAGTGTGGTGGAGTCTCCTTCTTTGGAGGTCTTTAAGCAGAGGCTTGACAACCATATGTCAGGAGTGCTCTGATGGTGTTTCCTGCTTGGCAGGGGGTTGGACTCGATGGCCCTTGTGGTCTCTTCCAACTCTATGATTCTATGATTCTATAAATTTCCAGGGGGTCCCTGGTGCTCACCCATTGTTGTGTTTCCACAGGGAAAATCGAGGTACAGCAGAGGCTATTGTCTTTAAGAAAGATAGTTATTGTACACACATTTACGCCTGGAGTCTTTATTAACTTGAAGTTCCCCATGCCTGAAGTTCCCCATTCCTGTTGTAGTTGAACAACATCTCATAGCCGCAGGCTCCCCATCCCTGCTCTAATTGGTGGCAGCTTTTCATTTTGGGGTAATAGCCTTCTCTTGTGATCAGCTAGGGGGGCTGCTCCTTTAAATGAGCTTGTGAAAAGTGTGTGCTTTTGATCAGAACAACTCAGAGCAAATCCTCATTTGTGCCAAATTCTAAAAGGGCCACCATATAACTCTGTTGATAAAACTTCGTTTCAGTGACAGGGGAAGTAAAAAAGAAAGAAAGAAGAGTTTGACAAGAAGACGAGTAGATATTTTTGGTCTATAGGGGTGAAAGGGGAGCAATAAACCTTCATTTTAAAGAGATTTGCACAAGACCATCAAACGTAAAGCACTGTTTCCCTGAGAACAGTACAGAAGGTCATGCCAAGAACACAATGATATTTTTATAGCTCTAGCTGGAAAGAAAGCAAAGGCAAACCCAACTATTTTTGTTATTAACATTTTTATTGAATTTCAAACAGGAGATTAACATAAATTTCTACAGTTTTATCAGAAAAAAGCAGCAGTGCTATTATCTCCTCAGTGTACAGAGCCTCCCTCTGCATACTGAGGGTTGACAAAACCCCCTACTGAGTATAATTAAGGGGAAGAGGCGAGGAACATTGAACCCAAGAAGAAAAGAAAACACAACAAGAAAAGGTGTGTGTGCATGATGGAGCGGGGGCAGGGGCCTTTTTTTTGCCAAATGAGCAAGATCAAGCAAAAGATTAAAGCTCAGTTAAAGAACATTTCTGGAAATAGTTGCCAAATGCGTTGAAGTTTGTATTCCCAAATATTACTCCTGTGCCACATAACATGTTATTTAGTGGGCAAAGCTAAAAAAAGTCATCAACTGCAACCCATTCTTCAATTGCAAGTGAGAATGGCGAGTTCCAAAGTGCAACAGTAGAGTTTGTTTCTCAGGTAGTGAGGTTAGCAAATGCAAACTCCTTTGGAATGTCTGAATGACTGGGGTGTGTCTTAGAATGAGTTGACTGAAGGAGAATTCCACCTTCAAAGAAACTATCGCTGGCTTCGGACCAATTATTGGGAATCTGTGACTCAACTGCTCTACCATCTTCACTGGTTCGTGGTTCATGTCTGGGGGCAGTTCAAAGTGCTGGTTATTAGATTTACACAACAATGTTCTGCATGTTTGCCAAAGGGGTTTACCCCCAGGTAACTGGATATATGATTGCAGCTTCAACACTGCCTCTGCCTCTTCTCTGAAATGATTGGAAGACAGACCTTGTTGCACGTCCTAATACAGTGGTACCTCGGGTTAAGAACTTAATTTGCTCTGGAGGTCCATTCTTAACCTGAAACTGTTCTTAACCTGAGGTACCACTTTAGCTAATGGGGCCTCCCGCTATTGCCGTCCCCCCACGGCACCGCTGCCGTGCGATTTCTGTTCTCATCCTGAGGTAAAGTTCTTAACCGGAGGTACTATTTCTGGGTTAGTGGAGTCTGTAACCTGAAGCGTCTGTAACCCGAGGTACCACTGTACCTGAATTTCTATAGGAAAAATGTGCACTAAAGCTTTCGCTGTTATGCCACCGGTGCCAGATATAGGAGGTGCTAGGTGCTCCAGCCCCCCCAATATTTTGAATCGGGGCCCTGAGAGCCAGTGTGGTGTAGTGGTTAAGAGCGGTAGTCTCGTAATCTGGGGAACCAGGTTCGCGTCTCCGCTCCTCCACATGCATCTGCTGGGTGACCATGGGCCAGTCACACTTCTTTGAAGTCTCTCAGCCCCACTCACCTCACAGAGTGTTTGTTGTGGGGGAGGAAGGGAAAGGAGAATGTTAGCCGCTTTGAGAATCCTTAAAGGGAGTGAAAGGCGGGATATCAAATCCAAACTCCTCCTCCTCCTCCTCCTCCTCCTCCTCCTCCTCCTCCTCCTCCTCTTCTTCTTCTTCTTCTTCTTCTTCTTCTTCTTCTCTCCCCCCATATTGAGGGGGCCAACATCACCCATCACCACCAGTTGTCCTCTGGGTGCCCAAGCCCCCACCTGGGAGCTGAGAGGGGACTGGGATGAACGAGGATGAAGATTGCCCTCTGCACATCCCCCCCCCCCCGACGCATGCCATGGGGAGGAGGCACTCCACCTCCTTCTCCCCACGGCATGTCCCACTGGGGCAGATGCGTCATGTGGCATCACATAACGAGTCATGTGATTAGCCCCCCCAACATGGTGGGCAAGTTGGTGCCTTTGTACTGTGCCCAGGCTTTGGAGTGATCCACTCCACAAGATCCTCTGCATTCTCTTTCTGTTGGCGTTAAATGACAACAGCAGGTGGAACAAATCCTGCTCTAATAGTGGAGCAGAGTTGTGGGGAGGCCCCCGCAAGGCAGCGATGATCATGGTATGAAAACCGGGATTATTACAAGCATGCCTCTCTCTTTCATCTGTGAAATGCTAATTAGTTATTAATTGAATGTTACAGATTATGATTGTTGGGGCCCTATTCACAGGCCTCTTTGGCAACAACTGCTTGTGATGATGACCCTGAAGCCAATTGCCTGCCTCCTCAGGGCCCTTGAAGCTGAGAGCAAGAGGGGAATTTCCCGTTGTGCTGTCTGAGGAAGAGAAGGAAGATGTGACCACACTCTGAACCTGCGAGTGGTGGCTTAGAATTTTCATCTCCGCAGTCAGAATCAGTGCATCTACCATGCAAAGTCATTTCCTCCCTTAGAAGCCCTACTGGACATAGCAGAGGGCATCCATTGGTACCACAACAAACATACATTACCCAAAACATTGCTTGAGGGGTGGGCCTTTGGCTGTCACACAGCCCTGCATGGCAATGTTAGGGCTCACTTTAGTGCTGGACTTTATTGGACGGATACCTGCCTTTTCTAGGAACACCCCCAGATCCTACAGAGTCTGACCCTTCCTTTGTTATCTGAAAGCTAGCTCCGGATACCTGTTCCCTTGGACTACTATTCCCATCATCCCTCACTTTTGGAAATGCGTTGATGGGATTTGGAGTCCAACAACGTCCGCAGGGCCACGGCTCCCCCATCTCCATGCTAGAAGTCTTAGTCTGTTTTGCCATCAAGGGCATCACACTTTACGATTCTCATAGAACAGGGGTGTGCTGCAGTGAGCGTATTTGAACAGCTGGAGGAGCACTTCCCATTACTTATCAAATGGCAAAGAGATTACGACCAGACATTTATGGAATTCAAATCGTGTTCTAAGTTGCTTGGCTCTGTCCTAGGTGTTCTTTGAATTTAGCTTTCAACAGTACCTTGGTTATCCTGGATAAGCAACGAGGCAGAGTTTAGGACCCAGGGATTATTCTTATTTTTGGCTTGCAGCCTGTGACGGCTGACCGAAAATCAATGAAGTGTACTTTAAGAAGCTTCGCTGTGGTGCAAGATAAGGCTCAAATGCTATTTTTCCTGTTTCCAGCCTATTAGCCATCACAGTTTACAGTAGAATCATTGTGTCTAAACTCGCATCTTTGAATGGAAGTTGTTTGCCTATGAAAAGCAAGAGATTCAGCTGCAGATGTGGTTGCGAGGATGGAGCTTCCTGCTTTTATTATAGTGTCCCTCCTTCTTTGTACTAACAGTTCAGGTAAGTGCAATTTATTCAAATTAAACATAAGTGCTTGAACTGAGACTGCTTGCAACAACAGAGAGATGCATCTTAGGTTCTAAAATTAAACCACTGCCTTGTGTTCTTTAAGCGTGTTTCAAATACTTTTGTTTGTGTTTGTCTGTATTAAGCAAAGGACCTGGAAAGGAGGAAAAAAAAAAGCTGCACTGGTTAGCCAGTGACTCATCTTAGTATTGCCATCTTCTGGTCAACAACCTTGTCTTTGAGAAGACTTCAGTAATTAAGTGAAATTATGATGATCACCGTAAGAAATAACAAATGCAAATGTTGTTATTTCGCACAGGTAGTACACATAGTGCATTACAGAGAAACATGAGCAGAAGGCAGGTCTCTGCCTGAATGAGCTTACACACTAAATTTAGATGAAAGGGAAAGGAGGAGGTGGAGCAAGGGCAATAAGGGACAGGGGTGCCAACTTGAATTAAAATATTGGGGGGGGGGCAGGTAAGCCCCGCCCTACATAATTGGTCACATGATGCGGTGCATGCAACCATTTGAATGGTAATAGCCATTAGTGGGGTGGGGGACTCAAAATATTTTATTGGGGTGGCTTAAGATCCCTCGGCTCCTAGGAGTTGGCTCCTATGATAAGAGATAAATGGAAACAAATGCTGCTTCTTTCTCAAAGTGCCAAATTGATTAGATAGCATGTGTGAGAGAGGTTTCTTGTTGCCGTTAAATGGAAATACTAGCTTTTACTAAAAAAAACCTTTTAGTGGGAACTGCAAAAGAATGTAAGTACCATTTGTCTTTTTCACAGAATGCCCATTATTCATGTTCGTACTAAATGGACATTCATTTCACCAGTCATTCCACGGCCTTTTCTATTTGCTTTTCATTTCTCTCCCTGTCACCTTCTCCACCCCAGAGCTCCAATGGCCCTTTCCCCAAAGTCTGGAAGGTGATAATATTGTTTGCCAATCCCATATGAATGGGGCAGCCTTTTCCAGGTTCAATTTCCATATGAGGAGAAAGTACTGGAGGCTTCTAGGGTAATCCTGTGTGAGTTTACTGGGAATTAAATCCCATTATCTCTAACACAACTTACTTTCACGTAATTGTTCCTAGGATTATGGTGTTTTGGTAGTACCTGTTTGTTACCTTTCGTTTCTAAAATTTGCTTCCTGTCATATGTATCTAAAAGAACCTTCTGTGTGATTTAAAACATATACACATTCAAACCCCAGAAAAAAGCAGAAGAACAATATATTTACCAATGTACAGGCTGAGTAGGCAGGAAGCAAGCAAACTGTGCTAATTCTGAGGCAGCCTCAGAAACCTGTCTTTGCAGCCTTTTCAAGCTGGCTAATAATAATACTTAGCAGCTATATCTTTGAGTATTCCAAGCATTTCACATACATTATTTCTGTAATCCTTAAAGCAAACCAGTAAATGAGCCATTTGGTGTTATTGTCCTGCTTTGCCAGTTGTGCGAGGGACTCAGATTGAGAGGTCGTGGTTTCCCTAAGGCCACATAGTGACTAGTGTGGTCATGGCGGAGTTAAGATGTGAACTGCAGGAGCAATCTCTGCAAATCCCAAATATAGTCAACAATTTGCACCGTTGTGGATGCATTTTTACACCTGGGAAAGAATTTTCGTAGTTTCAGTTGTGTGAAAACACAGCCCAATAAAATAGGGCCTTGTGGGAAATCCACCATGGACAAGTGTTGTTTCAAAAGTCTTGTATTCTTCCCTGCAGACTTGGTGTGAATATATGCCCTGTCTCTATGTAGAGTGGTACCTCTGGTTACAAACTTAATTCGTTCTGGAGGTCTGTTCTTAACCTGAAACTGTTCTTAACCTGAGGTACCACTTTAGCTAATGGGGCCTCCCGCTGCTTCCGTGCCACCGCCGTGCGATTTCTGTTCTCATCCTGAGGTAAAGTTCTTAACCTGAGGTACTATTTCTGGGTTAACGGAGTCTGTAACCTGAAGCACCTGTAACCTGAAGCATCTGTAACCCGAGGTACCACTGTAGATCTTAAAAAACAGAACAAAACACAGAATTCATGGACTTGTCCTCATACATGCACATGGATTCTGGTGTAGGCAGTACCATAGGAGGCAGGAGCGGAGGAAGGGGGTGCGGTGGGGGTGGACCGCCCTGGGTGTCTTCGCTGAGGGGGGTGACATTTGGCGCACCACCCGCCCGCGACTCCCAAGCCTACCCCAAGCCATTGGGGGAAGGTGGGAGCTGCGCCGCTTTGCCAGTGGATTTTCCCCCTTCCTCCTTTGTTTTGACAGCTCGGGGGAGGCTTGGGAGTCGCAGGTAGGCGGAGTACCAAATGTCCGGCATTGGCAGCTTGCTCCGCCCCGTGGGCGGCGCTCTCCGCCCCTGGCTGCAGGGCACACACACTGCTCCGTGCACCCAAGCGGCTATCCCACGCTTGGGAGGGCACCCTCCCCACCCCCCTCGGGAGCGCGCCCGCCCTGGGCAGTGCAGGCATATGCTCCGCCGCTGATAGGAGGTTAATGTTTTGACAAAGACCCAATTTATACATGTACAACGTGTATGTGGACTTTTAATATGCAGTCGTTTGCAAAATTCCTGGAGGCTAAAGTCCTTCCATGGATGGTCAACTTGCCATCATACAGCACAATCCAAATCATGCTAAGAGGAATAAGTCCTATTGAATTCAGTGGGGCTTACTCTCAGGTAATTGGGGTTAAAATTGCAGCCTTAGATTCCAGTTGAGGGGCAGAATTCAGACAGCCACTACTGAATATCTGTTCTGGACACATTAATGACTAAAGTATGAAGTAGGAAACATTTAAAGGGAATTTATTTTTATTAGTTCTCTACTTTTATGCCTCATAATTACCACAGCAATGTTATCAGCACAATACATTTACCTTCATTTCCTTAAGCTGAGGAATTTGTGCCTTTTGACCTATTTTTCTCATCTATCTATCATCTATCTATCTATCTATCATCTATCTATCTCTATCTATCTATCTCTATCTATCTATATCATCTAGCTATCTCTGTCTATCTAATCTATCTATCTATCTATCTGTCTATCTATCTATCTATTTGCAGCCATCACATTAAATGTCATTATTCAAACAAATTTTCTCATTTTAGACAGCTTAGGAGATTAGTTTTCCCTCTCCTCCCTGACCTCCCACATTTTTCTTCCCCCATAGCCAACTGTATTCACTTTTTGGGGTCATAGCAATCTAGATAGTACTTACACAGCTGGTTATACTTTCCAGGCTATTATCCCTGTAAAGAATATGATGCCAGTCGCTAGACCCAGCATTTATTGTTTAAAATGTGGAGTATTGCCTTCCAGCAAAACCCCCAATATCAATCTTTTTGCTCATCCGTGAATTATGTAGGTCTTGTGAGTTGTCCAGTTATAAAAGTGCTCCTTGAAGGGACTGGAGGCAAAGGAAGATGGAACGCCTGTACTAAGTGAATGGTTATATGGGAGTCAGTGGAGCATTGCGCATTAGGGTAAGTGGGACGCTGTCCCACCAAACTCAGGCATGAGTCCTCCAAGCCTTCTTTCTCTTTTTTTTTATATAATTTTTTTATTGGTTTTTCACATTTTATAAAGACATAACACACACGTAAAAGACAAAGACAAAGAACATGTATAATTTCAAAAATCTTACTTTCTTAACTTTGGTCCTTGACTTCCCCCCACCCCCCCTTCATACATCCCAATTCCCATAATTATGTCAGCAAGTTATTATTTTCCCTCCTTACCATGCCTTCTTTCTCACAGCTAGGGACATCAGAGAATTATGATGACAATGGAAGATGGTGGCGAATGGTTTCATTTCTAAACCGCTTTATATTTTAAAGAGAAAATCTCAAAGTGGTTTACAACACATTAAAACATCAAATAAAACAATCTTGGGGGGGGGGATTACTGAATAAAAGATGAATTGCAGATTTAAAACAGCATAATTAGCAAGAGAATGAAATGTTATCTGAAGCGTAGAACACATCTGCTGCTGTTGCTGCCAATCCTGTTCTTGGTGGGTGGCAGCTGTGGAAGTTGAGGGTTGATGCTCTAGATCTGCGCTAAGAGACAACCAAGATGATCTCTGGAGTCTTCAGCAGCCTAGCTTTTTTAGCTGGAGTCAGTCAGGGCCCTGCCCTCCCAGGCCAGGCGGAAAAGGCCGGCAAGGCAGGGAGCAGGTTTTCTAGGATTCACAGCCAAGATGTTCACTTATTTGTCCCATGTCTGCACCAGCATCAGTCTGGAGAATAAAACCCATATTCACTGTTGTTGTTATTTTCAGTCCACAGTGGACAGTGAGATGAAGGTAAACTGCAGCAGAATGGAAACAGTGCTGTATGTGCTAAAGACAGGATGGAGAACCCCTACTTTATGACCAGTCCAGAGAATGGCACTGGCTGGCTGTCAGCTTCCTCCTCCTTAGTCTTAGTGTGGTCTTTGTAGAAATCACCAGGGAGGAGAAAAATAGAATTAGTTGGCTCTGTCTGTCATTGGCTCTGGCTGCGCCCTACCAGTCTCAATGGGCACCCAACATCACTGGTAAAAGGGAATTTTGGCAAGTGCAGATTGTCATACAAGGTGTGAAAAGCCGCATCTGCCAAATTTTTATACTCTGCTGTGTTGTTAAAGTTTTGGGAGTTCTGGTCTCCTGGTTGGCTTAGTGTGGCTGAAACATAGGGATGGGGTAATCCTAACTATTAGGTAAAGGGTAAAGGGACCCCTTACCATTAGGTCCAGTCGTGACCGACTCTGGGGTTGCGGTGCTCATCTCGCTTTATTGGCCGAGGGAGCCGGCGTACAACTTCCGGGTCATGTGGCCAGCATGACTAAGCAGCTTCTGGTGAACCAGAGCAGCAAACGGAAACGCCGTTTACCTTCCCGCCGGAGTGGTACCTATTTATCTACTTGCACTTTGACGTGCTTTCAAACTGCTAGGTTGGCAGGAGCAGGGACCGAGCAACGGGAGCTCACCCCGTTGCGGGGATTCGAACCACCAATCTTCTGATCGGCAAGCCCTAGGCTCTGTGGTTTAACGCGCCACCCGCGTCCCAATCCTAACTATTAGCCTCTTTTTAAAAAGTGCTTCTTGTTGGGGACAGCAAAAAACAAACAAACAGCATGTTTTGGAAAATAATTCTAAGAAAACACATCAAAATGGTACCTTTCTTGACTACATCCAGATCTTCCTTTATATATAGATCTTCAGCACAGGCTCATCTATTTTAGCTCCATCCAAGTGAGCTGTTATTCTGAATTCTGCATCGTCCTGGGTTTCCCTATGATTAGTGATAAAATTGAGCACATATTTAAATTGTCCTTTGCCAGCCTGCCCATCCACTGAAGTCTCACATGGCAGAATATTTACCATGAAAGTTAGCACTGAATATCCCACCCCACCACCCTACCGTTCTTCCAATAATTCTTAGTTTTGTCTTTCAGCTTTTACTGTGTTCAGCTCATTTGCCGAGAATGAAGATGCACTTTTGCGGCACTTATTTCAAGGGTATCAGAAATGGATCAGGCCTGTGAAACATGCCAATGATACCATAAAGGTGTACTTTGGATTAAAGATATCCCAACTAGTAGATGTGGTATGTAATCTATTTCTCTGGGTCCTCCTTTCCTTCCTTGCCTTCTATAGAGCAGTTCTGCTACATTTTAAGAATAAAACAATTACCACCCAAAAATCCTTTGGGCTTTCGGAAACAAAATGGGAATAGGGATGTGGAAATATGTCACACACATTTTCTTTTGAAAAAAACTTACTCATACTGTACATAGTGTGCCCACAGTCAGTTAATATGTGATCAGATTATCCTCAGATCAGGAAAATCTGAATTGAATGTAGTAAAAGTGTAGTCTACCAGTTGGATGAGGACGTCATGTGGACAGCATAAAAAAGAGAGGGATGCAAGCAGTTTCAAATCCACATTAAACTCCCATGTGAATGTGAATAAGTCAATCCAGGGACTAATCTATACTGGTGAGTTATAACGTTATAAATGCGTTATAAAAATGTGACATCAGGGGGTGCTGTACAGCAGTCAATGGAAAATTGCATTGAGAGCTATATAACTTTTTTCTTAGTGTTTTTTAGCTCAGTGTAGATCCAGCCCTTAGGTTATCTGTTTAACACAGGGACTGTCCTGGAAAGTGGAAAACTCTGAAATGGTTGCAGACTCTTTATTCTTGGAGAATGCTGGGAGGTTGTTGTTGTTGTTCAGAAGAATAAATGATTTCTGCTTCTTTCCCTCTCTACAGGATGAAAAGAATCAGCTGATGACAACTAATGTATGGCTGAAACAGGTAAAATATTTGACAACGCAGTCAGTGTAAATGCTCATCATTGTCAGTGAATTTTTACAGTAAATGTTCTACTGTGATGTGGAGAGGGAGGTTCTTGAATTAAGCTATCTTACATCCCAGATACTATGGCCTAACTGGGTTACAACTTCAGGGCAATGCTGATTAATGGTCTCTATAGGCGATAAATCTATTGCACTTGCAAGGCCGGCCCACACATGAGGCAAGATGAGGCAACTGCCTGAGGCAGTAGGATCCACAGGGGTAGCAGACCCCGATATAGAACTTCACTCCTTCCTTGTTCCTGGTATAGATATTCACTCACCTCTTCTTCCTTGCTGGGAACACCATTTTGTTGTGCACCTCAGGTGTCAAAATGTCTTGGCCTAGCTTTGTGCACTTGTATTACAAAATGGGGAGGGGAATCGATTGTCTAGTAAACAGCAGTTTTCAAAATATGGAGTCTGAAGTGTCACAAAAAAGAGTTCTCCTGTCAGCTAGCCCACCACAGCAGATAATTCCCTTCAACATCCAGTCTCAGGGTACTCTGACCTGAGGGAGCCAACTGTGCATTTCAGTCTTCTAGAATACATAGAGATGTTTGCAGAAGTTCTGTGGCAGACAAGCTGATGCAGAAAGGGTTTTCTGAAGGAAGACTTTGGGGGAAGCCATGACTGTTGATAGTGATATGATACTGCTTTAAATGCACATTGCAGATGAGGCCCCAGTCTATAGGAAGGGAAGAGGCACCCCTAAAAAGTTAGAGTGTGATCAAGGGAGAGATGTCAGCAACTGGCTTTTATATGGAAGCTGTTTCCTTGGGACCGGGTAAATAGAAAGCATTGGAGCATATACATGATTTCTTCAGGATAACTCGGAGTTTGCTATGGGAAGACATATGGTGTTGTGCTATGTTTATTAACACTTCATCTCCTCAGCTGTTTTTTTTTTTTTTAAAGAAAAGCTAATGCCTAGGAACAGATTGAGTTTATTAGTTGAGGTTTGTTTTTTTAATAAACACACACACACACACACACACACAAACAAACACGTGTATTTGTTAATATTATAAGTTTTGTTTAGCTTATTATTATACACATGGCTGTTTACATTTGGTTAATATCTAGTAATTGTGAGTTTTCCCGACGTGTTTTACTGTGTAAGCTTTTTCCTGATATCGTGAGCAATTTGAGCATGGTTTACAGTGGAAAAGAAGGTCATACTGATTTGAGATGGCCTGGATGTGTTGCATTCAGGAAGTTTTAAATGTTTGATGTTTTATTAAGTTGTTATATGTGGTGGAAGCCACCCAGAGTGGTTGGGGCATGATGATGATGATGATGGCATAGTGAATCAGTGGTGGACTTTGGGCTTTGAAATGTCAGTGGTGGCCTGTGCAACACCAAAATTTGATGGACCCCTGCCTCCTCTCACCTCCTGTTGTTCATCATTGTTGCTGTGTCCCCTGCAGTGACCTCTCAGCTTGGCGCCAAGTGCAGGCAAACTGCTCATGCTCCCTTAAATTCCCCTCTGAATGTACCTCGTACCTATGGGACCACCTCTCCTGGTATGTTCCACGGAGGACCTTACGGTCTTCAAATAAAAACATCTTGGAGATCCTGGGCCACAGGAAGGTTAGGCTGGCCTCAACCAGAGCCAGGGCTTTTTCGGCTGTGGCCCTGATCTGGTGGAACGCTCTGTCACAAGAGACTAGGGCCCTGCGGGTCTTGACATCTTTCCACAGGGCCTGCAAGACAGAGCTGTTCCACCAGGCCTTTGGCCAAGGCACAGTCTGACCCCTTCTCTACTTCTGTAATCTAGCCCAATGGTTGCCATTAATTTGATTCTGAATTGATTTTAGAATGTATTTAAATTAATTGACTGTGATTTTATGTAAACTGTGCTATTTTTACTGTTGTTAGCTGCTCTGAGCCGGCTTTGGCTGGGGAGGGCGGGATATAAATACAGTGGTACCTCAGGTTAAGTACTTAATTCGTTCCGGACGTCCGTACTTAACCTGAAACTGTTCTTAACCTGAAGCACCACTTTAGCTAATGGGGCCTCCTGCTGCTGCCACGCCGCCGGAGCATGATTTCTGTTCTCATCCTGAAGCAAAGTTCTTAACCTGAAGCACTATTTCTGGGTTAGCAGAGTATGTAACCTGAAGTGTATGTAACCTGAAGCATATGTAACCCGAAGTACCACTGTAAAATATTATTATTATTATTATTATTATTATTATTATTATTATTAGTGCACTGTCCCCTTAAGTCTAAGCCAGTCACCACTCTCTCCCTCTTCTCATATCTTAGGGTAGGTGTGGGGAATCTTTGGCTCCCCAGATGTTGCTGAACTACAATCCCATCACTCCTGGTCATTGGTCATACTCTCATCACCCCCATGAAGCATGGCCAATGGCCAGGAATAATAGGATTATAGTTCGGCAACATCTTGAGAGCCAAAGGTTCCCTGCACCTGCCATAGGGCAATCTGTAGCAGTCCTTGGGCAGTATGATCCAGCCAGGAAGCTGTGTAGAAAACTACTTAATCAAATCAGTTGAGTTTTGCCATCAGCTTAAATTCTTTTAAAAGGTTCAGCAGAGAACTCGCTGGTGTGACCACGCTGCAGTGACCACGCTGGTTCCTGTCAGCCAAAAATATATCTCTGTGGGCTGAAACCCCTTCCCTGTGCACAACTTGGTGTGGGGAGGGAAAGATCTGCTGAAGCAACAGCCTTCTTTCTGCCTTGCACCATTTTGGATATATCCCACCAGGACTGTGAAACAGGGCCAGAGCCATGGAGTAGAGGGAAGAGCTATAGTGTCCTGTTCTTCACAAGGACTTGTCAATCCCCGTCCTTGAATTTTCAGCTCTCATTTTGGAAATGTCACTCATCCTTTCATGTATGGCGATTTAAGAAAAACAATCAGTCACACAGGAACTATTCTACAATCACCCAGAGGCTCAGTTAAGACATCAATGTCTTAACTCCTGCCCTCCAATTTCCAGGTAAATGAGTGGTGACGACTGAGAAACACTTGGCACTTTCAAATGTTAACATTTGAATTATTCGTATTTAACTGTCAGGGAACTGCCATCAGTGCCGGAGGGAGAGAGCAAAATCCAGAGGGATTCCAGAGAGCGTCCCGGGATTGGGAGAGGCAGCCCATCTTCTGGGGAAGAGAATCAGCGTAGCACCAGTGGAGAAGGGGGGCAGATGGGGGAAGCAGCGAGGCGGTCCCATGACTCCTTGCCGGGGACCAGCGGGGAGAGTAGAGGTCGTCCGCTGCCTACGCCCTCCTTGCGCAGAAGGCTTTCACGCAGAGAGAGTAGGAGGAGACTAGGCATCAAAGAGCTTCTTTGCTGGAAGAAGTTTAAGAAACGCCCACTGACGGATTCTGCCAGTGATTGAGACAGCCACGGGTGAGTGGCTGTCCGGACAGAAAAGGTTCACTCAGGCAACCCAGCCAGGTGTTTGCACCGGCTTACGCACGAGCAACCCCTAGAACCACTACATTAACCTAAATCAATTTTAATTTGCTTACAAATTAATCTGTAGAGTGACTATTAAGTTTTTGCTTCTCCTTCTGCCAAATCTTTGCCTCTGGGCTTGCTGAACTGGGGCTGGGGTGAGCCACCAGAATTCAAAATAAACCAGAATCTCACTTTCTGAACTGCTCCCTGGCTCCTTACGTGCCTGACTGCAGCTCAACTTGTACCCCAGGATAAGGCGTGTAAACATACCCTTTGCTTACTGTCTTGGCAAGGCAGACCACACCAGCCCTTGGGGACTATTCTTTCTCTCTTAGAGGGCACAAGGGTGATTGGCAATATCATCTGATCTACAAAAGCTTTCTTCAGTCAATGTAAAAAGACAAAACGGGGAGCGGGGTTAAGCTGCAAGTTGCTGCTCATATATTGGAATGTGCTGCTGTTGCTCAGTGATTCATACTAAGCTGCTCTTCAAGCGGTCAGCAAAATGGGTGACCGTTCTTGCCTCCTGACAGGGTCTGGAAGATTGTGACTTTTCCACACAGTCTCTGGGGAATTCCCAGTCCACATGCTGAGGACCTAACTACATCTTGCATTATCCCAGGGCTGGCCCAAGACATTTTGGAACCTGAGGTGAACCACAAAATGGCTTCCCCCTTGCCAGGGAACATGGAGGGAATAAAAATCTACGTCAGGAACAAGGACGGGAAGACACGAGCAGCGCCTCCAAAAGGCCACTGTACAGGAGGCATTGAGGGGGGTTGCTGAGGAGTAGGCAGATCTGGCTTCCAAGGAATGGGCTATGTGTTCCTTGAAGGCCAGATCTGCAATCCTTGTGAATTCTGCCGCCTGTGGTGGTCACCTCATCTTGTCTCATGGTTGGGCCAAACTCATGTTAGCCACCTACCTGTGCCTTTATGTGCCTTGGATTTTTTTGTTTTGTTTTTTACAGCATGGTCCCCTTGAGCTGAGGGGGAACCATAGTGTGGGGGCAGGAGGGAGAGATTTAACCCTCTGCTTACTGCTATGATCCCTGTCCATATTGGGGGCCCTGCGTCTGCAGTTTGCATAGAGGGGAAAATTTTGCATTGAAGTGAATGAGAGTTTCCCCCTAATGAAGACTGCAAGAGATGGGAGGGGCCTAATATAGATTGGAATCACAAGGGGGATAAAGGGTTAATGTCCCGTCCCCCCGCCAATTGCTAGGCAATTTGTGTAAGACAACCATGCACTTAAAAGTAAAGCACTGCACCTAACATAATGTATCATTTGCCCCTCAGAAGAACTGTTGCTGTAGGTGAAACCATAACCACAATAATTCGTTGTGGTCCTTAAAATGTGGGTAAACCTGTCCACAGAGAAGAGCACAAAAGTAAATGTAGAAGTCTTGAAGAAACAGGCACAATGGAAAGTAATGGAAAGAGTTAAAGATGTGTCAGCTACTTGAAGGGTATAATTGATTATTAGCATCTGAAGTGTGTAAGCATTAAAGAGAAAGATGATTTGAGTACATTATACAGAGCAGCTTAACTAGGAATAATGATAGGAAATTGAGAAACTGAGGGTCTAACTGTATGTTGCAGGCAAATCTCTGGAGCAGAGCTTGATGTTGACCTTAAAAACAAACATACACTCAGAGCTAGGATTTTGAGAGGAGCAGCAGTGAGAGGAGGGATGCTTAACCCATTTTTTGCACTTGCTATTGGTGGCTTCCACCAATGTGGTTCAAAATGCAGGTAAACACAACTTTTGAGCACTATGTGTGTGTGTATGTCTACATGTGTATGTGGGAAGCCCTATAAATGCAAGCAATTTGGAGCAGAGAAATAGAAATAAAGGCAGGGCCAGCCCTACTATTAGGCAAAATTAGGTGACTGTAGAAAGGCTGATGGCAATGGCAGCAACCCTGCCAGCCATTTCCTTCTGTTGGAGAGCAGATGTCTGAGCCATACGGCCTGTTCTGCACCCCCTGAACTAGCCCACTGCTGCCATGTGCAATGATGGCAGTGCTGAAGTAAAATTCCCTCCAGTCGAGTTCACCACATGGAGTAGGGAGTGGTGCCATCTTGTCTTTCGACTCAGGCAGCAAACTATTTTGGGCCAGCCCTGGAGAGAAGGTTCAAGATGCACAGTGGGACATATTTCTGAAAAAAGTTTGCATACAATCAGGCTACCTGTGTGGTGTAGTGGTTAAGAGCGATGGACTCGGAATCTGGTGAACTGGGTTTGCTTCCCCGCTCCTCCACATGCAGCTGCTGGGTGACCTTGGGCTAGTCACACTTCTCTGAAGTCTCTCAGCCTCACTCACCTCACAGAGTGTTTGTTGTGGGGGAGGAAGGGAAAGGAGTTTGTGAGCCGCTTTGAGACTCCTTCAGGTAGTGATAAAGCGGGATATCAAATCCAAACTCTTCTTCTACCTCTTCTCATGACACTGTCACAAGGTTGTGCCTGGTTACAGGTTATTGTGTGCTCATTACTTCCTGTTGCTAGAAAAGGAAAGAGAGGAGCAAATGTTTAATTTTCAACTCAGCATTGCCTGGCACAAGCACTGCAGAGGTAGAGAACGTTTGACCCTCCCGGTATTGCTGAACTACAACTCCCATCAACCTCAGCAAGCGCGGCCAGTGGCCAGGAATGACGGGAATTGTAGTTCAGCAGCTTCTGCAGGCTCAAGGGTTCCCCTCACCTGGGGTAAAGAGAGCCCTAAATTTAGTCTACTGACCTCACACCTTTGAGAAATCCATAACTACTCAGAAGTATCATGAGGTGTTTTTTTTGCAGAAAGGAGGATCTTGTAAGAGTCCTGTGCCTGAATTCTCTACAGGAAGATGCTTTCATTGCTGATATTGATTTTAGTAAGCTCACACATTCTTCCTTCTCTTGCATTCCCGCAGCGCATCCTAAAAACTTATAAATAATAAATATAAGGGGAGAGGTGCTTTCTTTTCCTTTGATTATTACTGTAAGCATGATGCCACTCAGATAGCCTGGTTTATCCACTGCAGCATGACGTCAACATATGGTGGTCAATTGACCAGAAGAAAGTGACTTGGCTTGCTCTTGAGCCTTTAAGAGCACTTTGAGCTCTCCAAATCATCTGGGAAGCTTTGCACAACAGCAGAGAAATAAGCATTATACCTGCTAATGCCTGCAGATCAAGATGCTTTTAAAGGCTAAGTAGCAGAGAATAGTAGTAGTAATAGTAGTAGTATTAGTAATAAATATGTAATAGTTTTTTTAAAAAATTCTGAAAGATGGACATTCAGATGGTCCATCTGATTCATGGATTTTTGTGTCTTGTACTTGTGAAAAAGAGTTGTGATTAACTATGCTTCAGTCTCAAGGTCTAGATCAGGGTTTTCCAAACTTGGATCTCCAGCTAATTTTGGGACTACAGTTCCCATCATGATGGGATCATAGGAGTTGTAATCCAACAACAGCTGGAGACCCAAGTTTGGGAAACTCTGGTCTCGATGGTACTTGTTGCCTCAATATATCATGTTTTCCCTGGGAGATATCTAGCACATCCACATAAAAAGCACAGAACCCTGCTGGTCGAGGGTCCTGCCAAATGAATGTGTTAGCCTTCAGCAGCCATGTCTTTAAAACTGCCTTTTGATGTGTTTTAGCCACATGCGCAGGTTTTCGCTGAAGCAATTGTGTGACTGTAACATAACCAGATTTTTTAATGCTGTGCCTGAGGCCAAAAGACATACTAAGGGTGGTGGTAAGTAAAGGTAAAGGGACTCCTGACCATTAGGTCCAGTCGTGACCAACTCTGGGGTTGCGGCGCTCATCTTGCTTTATTGGCCGAGGGAGCCGGCATACAGCTTCCGGGTCATGTGGCCAGCATGACTAAGCCGCTTCTGGAGAACCAGAGCAGCGCACGGAAATGCCATTTATCTTCCCGCCGGAGCGGTACCTATTTATTTACTTGCACTTTGATGTGCTTTCAAACTGCTAGGTTGGCAGGAGCAGGGACCGAGCAACAGGAGCTCACCCCGTTGCAGGGATTTGAACCGCCGACCTTCTGATCGGCAAGCCCTAGGCTCTGTGGTTTAACCCACAGCGCCATAACTCAACATGAAGCAACCCAAACCTAAATGTTAGCAGTCCTGTAGGTTTTCAGTGACTTATTTCATTCAAACTTAATTCAAAGTGTCAAAGTGTTTGTTAATCTTCATAGGAACATAGGAAGTCGCCTTATACCAAGTCAGAACATAGGCTCATTTAGCTTAGTACTGTCTGCACTGACAGACAGTGACTCTCCTGGATTTCAGAGAGGGCTCTCTCCCAGTCCTACCTGGGGGCGCCAGGGATTGTACATGGGGCCTTCTGCATGCAAAGCAGTTGATGTAACCCTGAGCTAGTGACTCATTCATTGATCAGAATGCTGGGAAACGAAGGCAAGTTTACTTCTTTCTTGGCTACTGGGTAGGATATCAGCCACACATTCCCCCTATATTTTCATAACTAATGAATGGTAAAGACTTAGGGCACCATGGCAGGGATGCTGAAAGCAAGCAACCATTGCTTAGTTCTTCCTCTTCTTTGGCGATCACTCGTAGCCTAGTAAGATTGTCTTCCATAAACACGGTTTTAACAGTCAGTCTATAAGTGACTGTGGAGGCCAATTTTGGATCCACACGTCCTTCCACAGTGGGGACATAGGTTTCTGGGTGGGAGTTGATCACGGTGAGCCAAGCATGCCTTCCTCTTAGTGCGTTTCTCCCTTGTGTCCTGAGTTTGAGCGTCTTCAAAGCCCATGACACCTTTGGTAAAGGCTGTTCTCCAACTGGAGTGCTCACAGGCCAGTGTTTACCAATTGTCAGTGTCTATACTACATTTTTTGAGATTTGCCTTGAGAGAGTCTTTAAATCTCTTTTGTTAACCACCAGCATTACACTTTCCATTTTTAAGTTCGGAATAGAGTAGTTGCTTTGGAAGACGATAATCAGGCATCCTCACAACATGACCAGTTGATGTTGAAGAATCATTGCTTCAACACTGGTGATCTTTGCTTCTTCCAGTACACTGGCATTAGTTCACCTGTCTTCCCAAGTGATGTGTAAAATTTTTCGGAGACACCGTTGAAGGAATCTTTCCAGGAGTTGGTTGCTTAGTAGTAGAGTACTTGCATTGCATGCAACATTTCACAGGTTCTTTACTAATAGGTTCATGTAGGGCTGTGGAAGACTCCCGTCTGAAACTTCCAGGGATTGCTAACACCCAGCACAGACAGTAATTAGATGGTGGACTTGGCATAAGGAAGCTTTCTGTACTGTATACCTTTTCCTTCCTTAAGTTTTATTTAAGAAATAAGCTTCCTATGTTCCTAAACTGGATTTGCTGGAAGGAATTTTTCATTAAAAATTAAGGCGAATATTCAGGACAGAGACCCCTGCCCAGGTTTGCCCTGTCTGGTTTCTGTGAAATTCTGCTGATTGTGTTTGATGGCAACTGTAATATGTGCTTCTGTGGGCTGAAACTGGATTCATGATTGGGACATATTTGAAGCTGTTGGATGCTACAGAATTATTCTGATTTGGTTCCTTAGAGTATTCAACTTGTAGTGAAACTGATCAAGCAACAGTGGTGCTTTTGCTGATTATTGCAGGAATGGATTGATCAAAAATTGTGCTGGAATCCAGAGGACTATGGTGGAATCACCGCAATTCGAGTTCCATCTGAATCTCTCTGGCTCCCAGATATTGTTTTGTTTGAAAAGTGAGTATACAGATCTTGACACTCATTTTTTACAGTATTTTTCGTACTTGTGTGCAGGGGTCTCAGGAGAGAAGCTGAAAGGTAGATAATTTATTTTCTTTGTATAGCGACATCTGTGTACTGTACGAAGCAGGTGTGGTGAACCTCCAGATTTTACTGAACTCAAACTCCCAATCGGCCGAGATTATTAGCCACGCTTTCTGGGGCTGATAGGAGTTAGCTTTCAGTAAAATGTGGAGGGCCAATGATCCCCCACATCTGCTACAAAGTAACATTAGCAAAAAGACAGATCTAAGCCTCAAGGACAAACTTGGCCCTCTAGCTGTTTTGGGACTACAACTCCCATCATCCCCAGCTAACAGGACCAGTGGTTAGGGATGATGGGAATTGTAGTCCCAAAACAGCTGGAGGCCATGCCTGCTCAAGGAGATTATAGTCAAAAATTTGACATACAAAATGGGTGGGTGGGCAGGAATAGTAGCAAGAATAGCAAAAGAATGTGTACATATGTATTTGAAGTTACTGTATTTTTTGCTCTATAAGACTCACCTTTTCCCTCCTAAAAAGTAAGGGGAAATGTGTGTGCGTCTTATGGAGCGAATGCAGGCTGCACAGCTATCACAGAAGCCAGAACAGCAAGAGGGATTGCTGCTTTCACTGCGCAGCGATTCCTCTTGCTGGTCTGGCTTCTGAGATTCAGAATTTTTTTTCCCTTGTTTTCCTCCTCCAAAAACTAGGTGCGTCTTGTGGTCTGGTGCGTCTTATAGAGCGAAAAATACGGCACTTAGAGCTAGTGGCTATAGGAGAATAGTAGATTATTACCTTTGCTTTCTCCACCTCTTTTCTAGTCCCAAACATGGTCCTATTCTCCTTCTCTTCCAAGGGCATACAGTAGGCATGTCATTAGGGGACCAGCAAGTTGAGGTGGGCTGTGCCAGGACCTTGAGAAGGGGAGGGTGTTATAGACATGGAGTAAAATCTTGGGGAGAGGCCCAGCAGTGTAACCTCCCAATTTTTACAGTGACCACAAGCATTTGCCTCTATTTGGTCATTCAGTAGCCCTGGAGAGAACAAAAGTATATTTCCAAAATGCCCTGTCTCTACCAGTAAACTTAAGACTCAATTCAGTAATGAATTTTATATTGTTGAGTAATTTTTGTTTTATTTATTGGTAATGGTGGTTTTAATGTTTCTGCCTTGGGAGCTTGTGGGTGAAAGGCAGCTTACGAACATCTGGAATGAATGGATGAATAAGTACTAAAAGGCTGCTGAAACATTGCACAATTTATTGCAACCTGTTTATGATTACATACCTGTCTACCATCTACCAAAGCGATGGGAAGCAAAATCAGAATATAAGAAAAAGAGTCGGAAATAGCAGCTTGGAAACACAATTCAAAACGTTTTTCTTCCCTCCTCTCCCCTTTCCAGTGCTGATGGGCGCTTTGAAGGTTCCTTGATGACAAAAGCAATAGTCAAATACAATGGGATAGTAGTCTGGACTCCCCCAGCCAGTTATAAAAGTTCCTGCACTATGGACGTCACCTTCTTCCCATTCGACCGACAGAATTGCTCAATGAAATTCGGATCGTGGACCTACGATGGCAACATGGTGGACCTTATTTTAGTAGATGAAAATGTGGACAGGACGGATTTTTTTGATAATGGAGAATGGGAAATCCTAAATGCCAAGGGGATGAAGGGAAACCGAAAAGACGGATTGTATTCCTACCCTTTCATTACCTATTCTTTTGTTTTAAGACGACTGCCATTATTTTACACTCTCTTCTTAATCATCCCATGTCTGGGATTATCTTTCTTGACTGTGCTTGTTTTCTACTTGCCTTCTGATGAGGGAGAAAAACTCTCGCTGTCCACCTCGGTTTTAGTCTCCCTTACTGTTTTTCTCTTAGTCATTGAAGAAATCATCCCCTCTTCCTCCAAAGTCATCCCTTTGATTGGTGAGTACTTGCTGTTCATCATGATTTTTGTCACCTTGTCCATCATCGTGACTGTTTTTGTAATCAACGTGCACCATCGTTCCTCGGCCACCTACCACCCGATGGCTCCTTGGGTGAAGAGGCTCTTCCTTCAGAAACTCCCCAGACTGCTCTGTATGAAAGGACATGTAGATCGCTATTCATTCTCTGATCCCAAAGGGACACGGAAAGAAAAGCCGACGAGGAAACATAAACACAAACAATTCAAAGACGGAGAAAAAATTGTGATTGCCTTCCTGGAAAAGGCTGCTGATTCCATCAAGTATATCTCTGGGCATGTGAAAAAGGAACACTTCATTAGGCAGGTATGTTAGTTCAAAATCAGGCAGGTATCATCATCATCATCATCACTATCTATTATTTATACCCCACCCATCTGGCTGAGTTTCCCCAGACATTCTGGGCGGCTCCCAACAGAATATTAAAAACACAATAAAATATCCAACATTAAAAACTTCCCTAAACAGGGCTGCCTTCAGATGTCTTCTAAAAGTCAGGTAGTTGTTTATTTCCTTGACATCTGATGGGAGGGCATTCCACAGGGCAGGCACCACTACTGAGAAGGCCCTCTGCCTCGTTCCTTGTAACCTCACTTCTCACACCAGAAGGCCCTCGGAGCTGGAGCTTAGTGTCCGGGATGAACAATGGGGGTGGAGATGCTCCTTCAGGTACACTGGGCCGAGGCTGTATCAGTCACACTAAGTCAACAGAGGTATTCTAGCCCAAAAAAGGTAGGTTGACTGTGTGTGCAGAATCAGGCCAAGAGTCTCCTAGCCCAGCATTTGCTTAATCCTAGATGGTCTACTTGAAATTGGCTTATATCCATGAGTGAACCATGTTTCACCTTCTATCTACCCCATTAGATATTTAAAAAGTGATTGTTTGCACCTGACTTGTGTTATGGCTTATGCTAGCTAAAAATGCCATTTATATTCATTTATAAATATCCAAGGCCGCAGGGAGTGGTGTTTTTTTTGAAAGGCAGAAACTTTGAGAGAACTATTCATGATGAACTTAAATGTTACACAAATCGATAACTAAATTCAAGTGTATTCCAAAGCAGCTCTTCAATTGTGCAAAATACTTGTGAAACTCATGGCCATCATTTTCTTTTCTAGGTGGTGCAAGACTGGAAGTTTGTAGCTCAGGTCCTTGACCGTATCTTCCTATGGCTATTTTTGGTGGTGTCTGTGATGGGCTCTGTTCTTATATTTACTCCCGCTTTAAAGGCGTGGTTGCAAAGTGGAAGTAGTATTGTCTAGAAATAAGAACATGGGAATCTGCAGAAGGAAGGAAGGAAGGAACTGAATAGACTCAGAGTCAACACAGGTGCATACTGAACTGGAAACGACACTGCCACTGGTGGCAATTGGTATTGTTGATGATTGTACCCTCCAATCAACTTTTAAGGCTGAATCCTATGCTCGCTTACCTAAAAGTCCTGTGAACTAAATTGCATTTACTTCTGAGTAGATAACCATAGGATGGCACTGTTAGCCTTTCAAATTGTTGCACAAATGAAGACTTCCAATTCTGTATCTGTAGGTGTTTATCACCTAATACAGATACAGTCGCCATTGAATGATAAGCCTCTGTGTATTCAAGCACATAAGCCAGACCTATGTAGACCACAAATATCGATTTTGCATCAGTTTAAGCTGTTGCAAAACCAAAGAATCCTTGGACTTGTAGTGTGTTGTGTTGAGGATTATCTGTGAGGAGTCCCTAACACTTCTCTGTCCCCAAGCACTTGAAAGACTAGAGAATGCCCAGCAAACCATTTTGTCAGTGGCATAGATGCACCCTATTTTGAAAGTTTTGTTTTTATTTTAAAATCATGTCCAAAATTATTAATACAGTAATATATCTTTGACACTGGGAAGATTTTATAGATATCTATATGAACTATAAAAACATCTGAGTCCTAAAAGATCTGCATCAGTAGACCTTGCATAATTTTATTCAGCCATATTCAAACTTGGTTTCAGCACTTAAATGTACATATTCCATTTTATGCAAATTGTATGCAGAAAGGTGAGGTCTCTGTGTATTTGTTGCACTAAATGTGTTTTTAAAGATGTTGAATAATATATAAAGGCATAGGGCACTTGTGCATAAGCTTTATGAAGAGTAAGTATAATAAGCACAGATATTATATATCTATATCTATATATAACAATTAATAACTGAGTTTACATGTATATTTATGCATACCACTCAAGTGACCTGTCCTTATGAGTGACATCTCATATCTATTTTCAGTTTTGAAAGCCATTCTTCATTCCTCCTTTTGGTTTGCCCAGGTCTTACATCTGTTCTTGGTGCCCCTCAATTTCTGGAAACTTTTGCCACGTTTTAAGCAATGAATCATGCTGGAGAGAGATATGAGTAAGACTTGCTAACGAGCCCAGCAAGGGCATATGTATCTCTGTTGCCATTGGAGACTTGCAGGCCTTTGACTGGTGTTTTTTGTTTTTACACATGTGGATTTCCTACCTCTTTGGATTTCCGGATGGGGAACATCTTTCACCCCCAAGAGCCACATATTTTCATGGGGAACCTTATGGGGGCCACATACCAGGGGGTGGATGGGGCCAGGGGGGAAAGTAGGCAGATCAGTGCGTACGACTCTTACATTCTAACCTTGCAAAAGTCAGGTGCTTTGATATTTACCCAAATCTCAGTCTCCTCCATCCAGACCAGCAAGAGGCATTTTCATAGTTCAAGGCACATTCCAGGCAAGCAAGGAGGTCCTAGGGCAGGGCTGCTGAAGATGTAGCCTGAGGGCCGGATGGAAGGCTGCATTTGGCCTGCTGGCCTGAGGTTCCTCGTCTCTGCTGTATTCAGATTACTGGTATAACTTTCCAGGTTGGGAGGGTAATGGTGGAGTTGACATTATGTGGGGCACACATGTTTATTTCTTCCTACACTATCACAGACTCCGATCCAAGGGGTTTTTGCAAGTTTCTGTAGCTCATCAAGCATCACTGGATGAAACCAGTGCCAGCTCCTAGTAGTACCCCCAGAAGAATACTGTGCTCATTTTGGTGTGACGGTTGTGATGGTTCCCATGATGAGTAGCACAGTATCTGGAGTAGCTAAGAGCTGCCTGGAAAGATATTTTTAAAAAACGTTTTTTAAGGACATGAAAATGTGAACGTATTCCATTGGTAGTGCTTTAAAAACAGGTGCTGGAGAAAATAAATGCACTACTTTCTCTCACCTTTACAGTGAGGCTGCCCACCCCCATTATCCTTGTAAATTGACCAGTGCTAGAGTTGGGGGGTGGCATACTGTTGAAGGAGACCATGCTTCCATTGCTCTCCCATCTGTGATTGCCTGTTTGCAGCCTAACTGTGAAGCCGGTCACACAAGGCTTCGGTGGTGAGCTAATCTGCTTGGCAGCAGTAAACAACAGCCAAGGAGCTGCCAGGTCTTGTAGACATCGCTTTGCAATCCAGTTCCACGCTAGTGAAAAGCGTCAGCTGGGCTCAGTCCCCTCCAACCGTACTGCATGCTGCTGCTTGTTGTTGTTTAGTCGTTCAGTCGTGTCTGACTCTTCGTGACCCCATGGACCAGAGCACGCCAGGCACTCCTGTCTTCCACTGTCTCCTGCAGTTTGGTCAAACTCATGCTGGTAGCTTCGAAGACACTATCCAACCATCTTGTCCTCTGTCGTCCCCTTCTCCTTGTGCCCTCCATCTTTCCCAACATCAGGGTCTTTTCCACGGAGTCTTCTCTTCTCATGAGGTGGCCAAAGTATTGGAGCCTCAGCTTCAGGATCTGTCCTTCCGTTGAGCACTCAGGGCTGATTTCCTTAAGAATGGATAGGTTTGATCTTCTTGCAGTCCATGGGGCTCTCAAGAGTCTCATCCAGCACCATAATGCTGCTGCTACTTAGTTCAATTTTTGGCACAAAAGGAACTCTAGATGCCGCAATAGTAGACAAGCATGCACACAGAGAGGAAGGCCAAGCAGATCTTGGGGTTGTTCCAGACCTTCCAAGTGTCTCTATTTTCCAGGGATAGTCCTAGATTTACAGAAGCCATCCCAGTTTCTGATTTGATCCTGGAATGTCCCGGATTCCTTAGGATGCCCCTGTTCCCATTGGAGAAATGTTGGAGGGTATGGCGTCCAGGTCCACATACAGGAATTTTACAGTACAGTGGTACCTTGGGTTTCATACGCTTCAGGTTACAGACTCCGCTAACCCAGAAATAGTGCTTCAGGTTAAGAACTTTGCTTCAGGATAAGAACGGCGGCAGCAGCAGGAGGCCCCATTAGCTAAAGTGGTGCTTCAGGTTAAGAACAGTTTCAGGTTAAGAACGGACCTCCGGAACGAATTAAGTACTTAACCCGAGGTACCACTGTACAAAAGACCAAAGATTGGAATAGAACTTGTCTAGTGTGCTCAGTTTATAATTAAAATGCCCCTATCCATATTTTTTAAATTTTATTTTTAAAAGGAAACAAGTGCCAAGTACTCACCAAGCTATTCTGAGACCAAAAATGAAATTTGACACAAATCGTGCATGCAGCATGCAAGCCTTGAGGCTCGCAGCATTGCCCCATCTGGTAAAGAACATATATACTGGGGCGAAATAGTCCACTAAGGAAATTGCTTTCCGCTCTTGTGTTCACTCTGCACCCCCTAGGCTCAAACCTAGCGCAGGAAGTAAAAAGTAAAATGTCACAATGTGCTAGAAAACCTACCTGTCCTGTATGTGAGCATAGAACCGCTTTGGATGCTAGATTGTTGTCGCAGGCAAGAATTGTGCACGGGTGTAAACATAATAAATAAAAGCAATAATGACTCATGAGACAGAGAGTGTTGTTTTTGTGTGTCGACAAAGAACTGGTGGTGGTGGTGAAACTCAGCAGTGGGAAAAGGCTGCGGCTGAGTTCTAAAAATAGGTAGAAAGGACATTCCAAGGCAGCCAAGTGCTCAGGGCTAATTTTCATATAATTCTTTCCCCCTCTGTCCTTGTGGAGCATCATCATGAGTGGAGTGTGACATTGCCACTTGCCCCACATATGGCCAGTCCCAGGTGCATGGCTGCTCTCCAGACCATCTTTGCTATTCTCTTTTGATATCTAATGTTCAATTTCAGATGCCGCCTCTAATTTCACAGTGCTTAGAAGAAACTGTGTGCAGAATCCTGGATGAAATATATGCACATCCCGCTTTTCTATGCGTTATAATAAGCAAAGGGGCCAACATTTTGTGAAATAACTGTTAGTTGTGAAACAACAACACCCCACACAGTAACATGAAGCATAATAGGCAACAGCAGCAAGGTAAATAAAACATGGCAGCCGTCAGTCAGGATGTTCCATTACCCATACACAAAAGTGTACATTCCAGTAGTCAGGTCCTCAATGGTGTCAACCAATCTTCTCCAACCTCGTGCAGCTCTCTCCCAGCATGGCCAAAGTTCAGGGCTAATGGGAATTGTAGTCTTAAAAATCTGGAGGGTTTCAGGTAGAGGGAAACTTAGGTAGGTGGGCACATGAAACTCCACTGAGATCAATTTAAGGACCTTAAGCTACATTAGTAAAAAGCTTGAGCAGGGCAGGGTTAACTCAAAACAGCCTCTCTGAAACAGCAAAATGGTGTGGAATTCTTCCACAGCATCTTAATTTAATTAAGTCAAATCTCTAAGCAATCAGCAGTGATTTAATTAAAAAGCTGGGGCTGATTAACCAATGATTTGATCAAATTTTATGGTCACGAGACTTGAGAGATCATCCATCTTGTGGAATTTCCTCAACAAATCTAAAACTTACAACAGTTTGACACCTCAGATTGTACACAGTCACTCCTAAAAGAGACAATAGTCTTATGCTTCCGCCTGCTCGAAGTTCATAAAATGAACCTGCTGGATGTGTAGCATAGATTACACACCTACTGTATGTCACTGAATAAACAGAAGGCTCCACAGTATCTCAGTTACTGCAGCGATTAAGATCCAAGCTTATATCTATGGCCTTTGGAATTCCAGACCTACCGTTCCTCTTCTGCAAAGGGCATCACAGGCCTACAGCTTTAAACTAGGAACTACATTTAGATTGGCACGATCCACTTAGCCACAGCTTCTTCCAAAGAAGCCTGGGAATTATGGGCTCTGTCTACACACGCAGTGTGATAGAAACCTGAGGTGGGAGAATGGACCTCACCACATCATAAGGCAGGTGGGGGAAACCACATTTTTGAATGCTCCTTAAGAAAAATTTGCTTCCAGCAAAAATAAGTAGCACAGCAGGGGGAGAGAGCTAGGCTGGACACATTCACCCATTGGTGTTAATTAGCTACTTAATGTAATATATGTGGAAGGGCATTCAGAAATAGTGTCTCCTGCATGCAGTCCACTGTGGTACAGTCCATTCTACCACCTCAAAGATCATTGAGGGTGAGACAGGCAACCCAGGATCCCTAATAGATCATCTTCAGCACCCTCACTAACCTATAATTCCCAGGATTCTTTGGAAGAAACCGTAACTCAGTGATGAAAAGCAATATAAAACTGTCATGTTGATAGGGTCAAAGTAAGCAGGAATCTGGCTATATATTTTATATATTGAAAGGCCAATTTATCTGGGGAGTTTAAATGGAATATCACTAAATTATACATTCATACCTTGGGATAAATACGCTTCAAGTTGAGCGCATTTGGGTTGCACTCTGTGGCGACCTGGAAGTAACGGAGCGTGTTACTTCCGGGTTTCGATGCTCGTGCATGCGCAGACGCTCAAAATGATGTCACGCGCATGCGCAGAAGCGGCAAAACACAACCTGCGCACGCGAAGACGTGCTGCCCCGTCTTACGTTATGTTCAGGATACGAACGGGGCTCTGGAACGGATCCCGTTTGCATCCCGATGTACCACTGTACTCCAGATTTATAACCAGGGAGTTTCCATGGGTGGAAAAAGCCATATAGAGTGGGTATCACCCATCCTGTTATCTGACACAATATAGTTTTTCTGATTGAACCAGCAAAACACTGGCTGATTATGAACTAAGGAAAAGGTATCACTCCAGTCCAACTGTGCACAATCCTATAACATCCTTCCCCAACCTGGTGCCCTCCAGATATTTTGGACTACAACTTCCATCAGCCCCAGCAAGCATGGCCTTTTGGTTGCGAATCTCAGCCATACTTGCATTTTTAAAAAAAGTGGTCAGTGTGAATGCGTTCCTAGACTTTTAAAGCAGAAAACGGCACGGTTCTTTTAAATAACGTAAATACTTAATAAACTGCTTTTAATTTTTTTATTTGAAGCTACTTAAATAAGTGACATATTGTAGAAAAATACAAACATATTCCAAACAAAACAATAAACACCGAGAATGGAGGAAATCATGAAAGTCAGAACTGCATCGGTCACCATAAACTCAGCACATTGTTAGGCATGGGTAAGACCATTCGTTATCATATCTAATTCTGTGCTGAATTGCAGCCACCGTGTGTGTAATATATAGAGAGATGCCTATTGCGTGCTTAATATATTTCAGGTTTCTCCTGCATAAGCAAGTAATGGTACTAGTGTCATTTTAACTACACTGGAAGAATCAGCAGAGTGTAGGATGCAAACCACAACATTGTTCCCTGTCTATACTCCTTATGAGTCCCCGACACTGGTCTAGCGCAACCATCGTGGGACTTCAGGCGTGCACAAGCTACTTCATGTTTCTTCTGGCCCCCACAAGATCTGCCAGCTAAAGGTAAAGGTAAAGGGACCCCTGACCATTAGGTCCAGTCGCGGAAGACTCTGGGGTTGTGGTGCTCATCTCGCTTTATTGGCCAAGGGAGCCGGCGTACAGCTTCCGGGCCATGTGGCCAGCATGACCAAGCCGCTTCTGGCAAACCAGAGCAGCGCACGGAAGCGCTGTTTACCTTCCCACCGGAGCTGTACCTATTTATCTACTTGCACTTTGATGTGCTTTTGAAGTGCTAGGTTGGCAGGAGCAGGGACCGAGCAACAGGAGCTCACCCCGTCGCAGGGATTCAAACCGCCGACCTTCTGATCGGCAAGCCCTAGGCTCTGTGCCACCTGCGTCCCTCTCTGCCAGTTAAAGTTAGGTACAAAATAATGACTACCACTCAGGGTGGTAGGTGGGGACAGTGGCCATTGCAGAATTACCTACAGGATGATTCTGTTACCTACAGTACCCCATGAGAGGGATAGCCTTCCTATATAATGTATGGAATTGACATCTGAGTTACTACACACCAGATAACAACCATTGTTCTTTCTTTCTTTTGAAAGGTGTGGGGGGGGGGGGGAGGCAGGGGGCACCTTTTTGCTGTTGCTATTTTTTTTTTTAATGGGAGTTTCTAAAAAGTTATCATCCTACTGCAAATCACCCCCCGTTCTGCCAGTAGATCTTAATCTACTTTCTGTCTAGTCCTGCTGTACAACATCCTCATGCATATTCCCCAAGGATATAGGATAAAGATTGGTCCCTAGAGGTGAATCTAGCCATTGACCAAGCTAATGTGGGGCTGCTTTCCCACAGACATATATACATGTAGGGGCTGTTGAAGCAGCCATCTTTTGTTTGCATGCTAAGAGTCGGAAATGATCAGTGGTGTTTCCTTTGTGGGAGCTGAGAGTTGCAGATGTTCTTGTAATGGACAGTCTACCTAAACTGCTTGCATGTTGCTGGTGGAAGAATAAACTAGCTTGAATTTGGGCACACAAAGAGCAAGCCTGAGTAGGTGAGCTGTGATTTGCAGCCATTGGCTGATGATGAACGTTCCTTGAGCTGTGCTGCTCTTTGGAGGCTTGCAGGACTAGTGGTTCTGCCAATTGCTTTAGGAGACTACTTCCTTCCAACACTCTCTCTTTGCATGTTTGCAAATTAGCAGGCTTCTGTAAGTCTTCAGGGCTCTCCTCCCATCAGCAGGAAATTGACTTCATTTAAAATAAAACCAACCAAACTCACCTCTTGGAACTTCCAAATGTTTGGAAAATTGGAATGAGCCTCCCCCCTTTCCCCCATATGATATAATGGGTATTCAGAAAATATTGGCAAGAGTAATAAATTAGTAAGTTAAAATTCCTTCTGTATATCAAGTTTAACCATAACAAAAAGGAGCACATGGACATACATTTAAGGGAAAGCTCATAAACAGACGTGACTGGTTTTTGCTCCGTGGTTATAATTCGCCTCCGAGGAATCATGCCATTAGTGCATCTCAGAATCCTGTTAGGCCAGTCAGAAGCATTTTGCAATGTTTACAACCACAGAAGAACGTGATTCCAAAACAGTCAACAGTCACAAACAATTAATATTGTGTGGGTAGCTTCCTTAGGCTGACTAGCACACTTTATTTTATTTTGTTAGGACTCCTCCATATTTCCTCTTGTACCACTGCTTTCCCCTGGGGCAGGGAAACTGCTCTTTAGCGCTCAATCAGAGCAAACAGCAATTTGGGTTTTCTCCAGATTGCCATTTGTTCCAATCTATCACTGAAGGGCAGTTCTTCCTTTGGAAAGGAGGGGGTCAACTGGCACAAGTGGAAGTGCAGATGAGCTCTCACTTGGAGGATGGATGACACATCTCCAATGGATTCTCTTTGTAAAATGCCTGCAAATGTGGAAATAGGATGGCTGGAACATTTCCTCCTAATCATATAGCCATGCTTGCTCAAGCTGGTTCTTCTCTGGCTCACCTTGAACTAGTTTCTTCAAAGAAATAATATTTCTTCAAAGAAATAAGAGCCTACAAATGAGCCACTTAAAAAAAAAAATCTACTCTACTTTTTATTAGAGATGAGAATGAGGCATGTTGCCTAATTACATGGTGTGGACCAACTCTGTCCAATAATTTTCAAACAGGGTTCCCTGGAAGCTTACCAGGAACCGTTCGTTCCTAGTGTAGAAGCAATGTGCAGCCAAAGTGGAGCAGTTGATGTGCTCCAGAACATACTTCTTGTTCACCAGTGGAGAATGCTGAGCTGGCCAATAAGCCCACTCAGTGCTCAATGGTTATGAATGAGCTACACACTCTAGAATCATTTTCAACAAGTCAGGGTTCCATAGCAGATGTGCAAAGGTTCCTCAATGAGCAAGCCCATGTGGACAAGGTTCCCTGAGGGTGGAAAATGTGAAAGCCAATAGAAATGAAGAAGAAAGCACTGCTCTTTTGACCTGAGGTGAAAGGAGACATTCTACTGCAGGCGGATGACTTGAATATAAAACTGAAAGGTACACGTAGAGCAAAACTTGAACAGTCAGTGAATTATGTGTCTGCTATCAGGGGCTGTAGGAATAATCCTGCAGTCCCAAATACACAGAGAATTATGAACACCCACAGGAACACTCTGTCAATTACCATGGCAACGTATTTCCAGTCATCTTCCACCTGTAAACACACAAGAAGACATATCATATTTAATGTGCCAGGTTTAGACACAATTCAACTTTTCCCAGGTAATAAAACATTATCAGCTTGAGGTTCCGCTGAAAGAACTGTTTTGCCCATTCAATTGTGACATTTTCCAGCTTTTGTCTTATGAAGATGCACATAAAACTGGAGCATTGTGAAGTGCTGACATGTCCTAGTATCACTGAATTCAAGAAGCTTAGCTGAAACCATGCTGACTTCAGGACCAATGCTATGCCCATTTTGGAATAATTGTATTAGGAAACTTTCTTTAAGGCAAGCATCAGACATCTTCCATCTTCAGCTGTTTTAGACCAGCAGAGAGAAAGTGTGCATGATTTAGAGGTCCAAACAAAGCTGAACAGCAATGTCCTTTTCAGGAAGCCTTCCCCAACCTGGTGCCTTCCAGATGTTTTGGATTACAACTTTCCTCAGCCCCAGCCGACACAGCTGTGGCTGATGGGAACAAGTAACCCCAAAACATCTGGAGAGCACCACATTGGCAAAGGGTGTATTAGAGGATTGTGAACCATGTTTTGGAGCCCTGGACTTATACATAAATGACATTCTCTTTAAACCTGATTGCCACTAGTTTTACTGGAGAGCCACTTGGATGAAGAATGCTAAATGCACACAAAACCAGTCCCCCAGGACCTTCAAGACTAATTAATTTATTGTGGCATCAGAGTGACAACTGAGTGAGATGTTTTAATGCTTCCTGCTAAGTCCACTAAGACCCACACTCATATTTGGTAATGACAACTGGGAATACAGATGAAATCACTCAAAGGTCTATGTTTGGGACCAAGGCCTCCATTTGCTCATAAAATGTCTGCCTGTTATCTTGTTCCCAGGGCTACCAGCAATGTCAATTTCCCTCTTCCAGGAAGTACAGCTACTGTTCCCTTTTTATTACAGTGCACTCTTCAAAGAGCTCAGTGGAAAGAGCAAGATGGAAGATGGCCATCCTCTCCCTGCATTAGGAAGCTTTCCAGTAATTCCACTACAGGCAAAGACCCCAAACTGGCTGGGACCCTACGCTGTAGCTTACTTAGCATAATGGTTAATCCAGGCTTGGCCCCAAAGCTCCAGTTCAACCCTATGTTTGTCTTTTGGCTCCCTTTCAAGACAGCTCCTTTGTTCCCTTGCATCAGCACAGCTCTACAGAATTCAATAGGGCTACATTGATTGACCACCACCCTGGGATGAGGGCCTCCATTTCTGTAGAACTTCTAAGTGCATATTCAGTGTCTTCATGCCAAAGAAAATGATACCCTGCTTAGCATGAAATATTTATCCATTTAAATACGCAAACCTATTAGCATAATTGCTGAGTCCCATTTTTAAAAGCTGTTGCTCCCGTTTGTTTACTTACAGAGATGGCCCCACAAAACTAGCAGCAAAATGCCCACCCAATGATAAGAAGGAGTTTTGCTGGTTGCTGCTTATCACTAGCTGCCCATCTTCACACCTGATCCTTTGCTTCCAGGATGGCCAGTGTATAGGGATTGGCAATGCCAGAGACCTGCTGAAACCCATTCCTGGCAGTGGGTTGACTGCTTAATCCCAGAGCTTCCTAGCCCTGCTACTCCACCTTCTTGCTGCTTCTGCTTGTTCACCTGCCCGCTCAAAGTGAACAAGCAGTGAGAGGATAGAGGAGGAGGAGAAGGAGCCACTGCAAGCTTTTTCCTTTCCCTCTGGAAAGTGGTACAAACTGGTCCTAGAGGGAGAGGCAAGTGACAGGGCAGTGGAAAGTGTGCCAAGGAAGTGGAGAGCTCCCAAGGAGGGAATTTATTGAGGACACTTTGCCCAAGGACCCCAGAACCTGAAATGGGCACTTCTTCTAGACCTGCTAAACACTACAGTCTTTCCCCCCTGTCATTAGTATTGGGTTTGTGGATTGCTAGACATACAAATAGGTATGAGATGAAGCTGGAGATTGGTACAATGGTTGCTGATGTCAAAAAGGCACTGTTTTTTTCCACTTCAAGCCTGGCAAAGTGGCATTATCCCAGTATGCAGGTAACTACATACTGGGGCAAAATGTTGCAAGCTTGCCAAATGCAGTCAGTGGACAGTGCCTCTTCTGCTAGCGCTGGAAGAGCGGTGCAGGAGGAGTAGGTGGGCCGACGGAGAGTCATGCAACTATTTAATAAGACTATTTAATAATTTGTTAATAGTTATGCCCATATGGAACAGGGAAGAGGCAGAGGGACAGATGCAGAGTGTCTGGGGCAACCTGGTCAGATGGGTGGGGTATAAATAATAAAATGATGATGATGATGATGATGATGATGATGATGGAATAGGACGTCCCTATTTTCATCAGAGAAATATGGGAGGTTATGAGGCAGGTCTGGGAAAAGACTCATATTTGAACCCTTGGAGAACTGCTGCCAGTCAACATAGATAATATTGACCTAGACAGGGGTCAGCAAACTTTTTCAGCAGGGGGCCGGTCCACTGTCCATCAGACCTTGTGGGGGGCCGGACTATATTTTGGGGAAAAAAATAATGAAACAATTTCCTATGCCCCACAAATAACCCAGAGATGCATTTTAAATAAAAGGACACATTCTACTCTTAAAAAAACACGCTGATTCTCATACTGTCCACGGGCCAGTTTTAGAAGGCGATTGGGCTGGATCTGGCCCCCCGGGCCTTAGTTTGTCTACCCATGACCTAGTCCTAGATGGACCAATGTCCTGACTTGGTATTGTTCCCAGGATATTCCCCCCCCCTTCAACAGATCCCTCTTCAATACAGTACAACAGGGGTTGCCAACCTTTCTGGGCCTGTGGCCTGTTTGCAAAACCAGAGAGAGACTATTGTGTGTACAACACACATGCTGCAATCAAGCATACAACACAGCCCATTCTATTGACACTAACAGAATGCTTCTTCAAGCCTTATTTCAGTGGGAAGAGGGGGGCCTGTGTTAGGGAGATCACAAGAGCCCTGAGGACCAGAGAGCCCAGGGGTGAAGGCTGAAGGAAAAGGGAACATGTTCGCACTTGTATTAGATGCTTTTTCCTTTCTAAAATGGAAAAGCTTTCCTGGTATGCATAACCATTGCAGTGCTGCCCACATAAAATCACAGGCTTGTTCCCTGAGGTGCAGTCTTCGTTCCTGTTGAAACCGTAGGGAGCTTTCTTCCCTCAACAGCTCCCATAGTAATTACATTATTTACATTACAACAGCTGTTCAAGGATCCTACTGAGATTAACATCCCCGTTGTGCTGCAACGTTCTCAGAAAGACGCCAAACGCCAAAATGCTTCTAGCCTAAGTACACAAGACAGATGGGATCTGGGGAAGGTAGGAGATGGAAGCACCTTCATATTATAGCAAGGGCTCTGAGGTAAAATAAATGGCGGCAGCAGTTCTTAGACACTGGAAGACTACTGTTATGACACGAGCCTGGAAATCAGCGACAGCCAGGACTCTGAGGAAGAAGGGGAAGGGCTGTAGTTCAGTCACAGCACGTCTGCTTGACCTACACAAGGTCCCAGGGTCAACTCGAAGCATGAACAGGTAGCACACCCTCCAAGTGTCCTTATTTTCCAGGCACAGTCCCAGATTTACAGAAGCTATCCTGGTTTCTGATTTGATCCTGGAATGTCCCGCTTTCCCTTGGGACGTCCCTATTTTCACTGGAGAAATGTTGGAGAGTATTGAGTTCTGCGACCCCCGAGCCAAGGAGATAAGTAACTATACAACCTTTAGAAGACATCTGAAGGCAGCTCTGCAGAGGGAAGTTTTTTGTAATGTTGGAGGATATGAGGTAGGTCTGGGAAAAGACTCATATCTAAACCCTTGGAGAACTGCTACCAGTCAACATAGATAATATTGACCTAGATGGACCAATGGCCTGACTTGGTATTGTTCCCAGGATTCTCTCTCTCTCTCTCTCTCTCTCTCTCTCTCTCTCTCTGTGTGTGTGTGTACACAGCCTCCATCAGATTTATTTAAGTGCCTCTGCTAACAGGCATTAGCCAGCTTCCCATGTTCCTAAGAATCACCTGGATCAGGAACACCACTGGTGCAAACTGTGGAGGTGCTCTAAATTCAGGACTAGGCCCCAGCGCCAAGCCAGAGTCTGTCAGTCAGGTGCCCCTTGGACCAGGGGCCCCTGGTTGAGAATCCCCAGAGACAGCACCCCTTAAGCCGCATTCCCCTGAGGAACTACTCTTTTCACTGACATCGGTGCCTGCTCGCCAGTGTGACACTGGGCATGTACCCATTTAGCAATGCTTCCCCTCTCTTCTGGAGTTCTACAGAGTTATACTAGAGCTCAGAAGGAGCTGCATTTCATTTCAGGGAGTGTCACTGTTTGTCCTGGAAAAAGGCCTTCACCATTTTCCTTACTGACGCCCTGAGAACTTACATGGCACCAGGGCTGGCATCAACCAAGGTCTTGAGCCTTCTGCCATTGCTTGTGTTATGCCCCAAATTTATTGAGGATGATGATGATAACAATAATAATAATAATTTACGCCCCACCCATCTGGGTGGCTCCCAACAGAATATTAAAAACACAAAACACAATAAAACATCAGACATTAAAAACTTCCCTAAACAGGGCTGCCTTCAGATGTCTTCTAAAAGTCAGGTAGTTTTTATTTCCTTGATATCTGATGGGAGGGCGTTCCACAGGGCGGGTGGCACTACTGAGAAGGCCCTCTGCATGGTTCCCTGTAACCTCATTTGTTGCAGCGAGGGAACCACCAGAAGGCCCTCAGATCTGGACCTCAATGTCCAGGCTGAACGATGCAGGTGGAGACACTCCTTCAGGTATACTGAGGACTTTTGAGGACTTTTGACCAATACCAGGCTGTTGTTGGACTATAACTCCCATCAGACACAGCCACCCTGGCTGATGGTCAAGCATGATGGAAGTTATAGTTACAGCAACAGCTGGGGGGGTACCGTGTTGGGGAAGGCCTACCTCAATAACTCAGCTGCTGGTTCTCAGATACAAATTCATTCTCAAGACACCAGAACGCTTACCTCTTTGGTCTCATTCTGACTCCTCATGTTTTCTGCGATGAACTGGACACTGCTAATTACTTCTTTGACCTCAGGGGAGTATTCTGCTTGCTCAGCCCCCCATTTAGCTGACTGGTGGCTTGGTCTTCTTTTCTTACCCGTGGACGGTTCGCTGGGTTTGTCACAGTGGCAGCATCTGTGCTCGCTGTAGACTTTGGCTTCCCCTGGGTCATCGGCCTTTGGCTTGCTGGATTTAGCGGCACCATTTTTCTTGGTTTTCTTAGGCTGGGCTTCGATGTGTTTCTGGACGGGTCTCTTCATCATCAGGACTTTGGGCAGGAGACGGAGGAAAACGGTTTTCACCCACTTGGGCATTGTGTGAGTCATCGGAGTCCTGTAGTGGATGTTCAGTACAAAGACCGTGACGACGATAGAGAGAGTCACGAATATCATGGTGAACAGCAGGTATTCTCCTACCAGAGGGATTACCAGAGAGGTAGAGGGGATTGTCTCTGTGATTACCAACAGGAACACTGTCAAAGAAAGTAGGACAGAGATGCAAAGGGTCACTTTCTCTCCACAGTCCGATGGAAGGTAGAAAACCAGTACAGTCAGGAATGAAATGAATAGGCAGGGGATGATCAGATTAATGGTGTAGAACATGGGCAGCCTTCGGATATAAAACGAGTAGGTGATGTCGGTGTAGATCTCCTCACAGCAGTTGTACTTGATATCGTGTTTATAGCCAGAAGCATCAACTATTTCCCATTCGTTATTCTCCCAAAGGTCATTCATATCCACTTTGGAACCAACAATTAGAAGGTCAATTTTAGCTTTGTCGTAAGTCCACGACCCAAATTTCAGGGAGCAGTTTTGGTGATCGAAGGGGAAGAAGGTAATATCCATGGGGCAGGAGCTTTTAAAGATGGCGGGTGGTGTCCATGTGATGGTACCATCATATTTGAGAAGAGCTTTAGTCCGCCCTTCGACCTGGAAATCTCCAACGGCACTGGAAATGCAAACACAAGGCAGCCTTAAGTTCTACCATGCAATATTAATACAGAAGGATATGGATTTGTTTTGATTTTTTTTTAAAAAAAAGCTGTAAAATGATGAGGAACTAGAGTTCATACTTGTTGTATAACACAATATCAGGTTTCCATATTTTATCCGCTGGCACACGGATAAACTCAATCCCTTCGTATTCCATTGGATTCCACCGCAGTTTGTAGTCGTTCCAAATCTAAAAGAGAGAAAAAACTAGTTTTTGGATCCTAGAAAATTCACCCTGCAACTGCAGCTTGATTTTCAGGGCTTTTGTAGATATTCCTTCCTTCACCCAAAGCCTCTGTTTAGCAAGATTGGATTTTGGGAATGCTGGCTATGTTTGAGATTGGGTTTTGGGCATGCTGGCTATGTTTGAGATTGGATTTTGGGCATGCTGGCTATGTTCTACTTCCACTGTCTCTGAATGCCATTTGCCGGGAATCACAGGTGGGCCAAGTGCTGCTGCACTTAGGTCCTGCTTTTGGTGTCCCCACAGGCATCTGGTTGGCCACCATGAGAACAAGATGCTGGACTTGATGAGACAGTGGCCTGATCCAACAAGCTCTTCTTATGTTCTTCTGCTCAAACACCACTTGAACATGAATGTCACTGTGTTGCCTTAGACAACAGTGTTAGACAACCAGGCAGAGGGCCTTCTCGGCAGTGGCGCCCGCCCTGTGGAACGCGCACCCATCAGATGTCAAGGAAATAAACAACTATCTGACTTTTAGAAGACATCTGAAGGCAACCCTGTTTAGAGAAGTTTTTAATGTTTGAAGTTTTATCGTGTTTTTAATATTCTGTTGGGAGCCACCCAAAGTGGCTCGGGAAATTATATTATTATTGTTATGAAGATATAATAGAATAAGTTTATATATTTTTATTTAGTTTTATTATATTTTAATAACTTATATACCACTTTATACTATAGCATCTAAGCAGTATACAACAAGGATATACCATACATAATACAATCAGTTAAACTTAATAATAATAATAATAATAATTTATTATTAATATATCTCCCTTCATCATAAGAACTCAGGGTGGCTCATAGACTGTATTTCAAATTTTTGTAACTCATCCTGGGACCCTTGGGTGTAGGACGGGTAATAATCCAAAATAATAGTGATAATAATAAACACCACAGTAATCCATGAGTGGTTATACTATGGATGTTGTGACAGCAAGATCCCCCCTCACAACAGATTCCTGCTTCCTCACCCCAGGAACTGTTTTGGAGCCATCCCAACTATAACTTTGAAGCCCAGCACTATTGTGAAATACACCCTAGCACACAAATATCCACTTACATGTCGCAGCCATAGATTGGTTTCCATAATCTGATTGACTTCATCCTAGAGACAGAAGAGGGCAAATGATTTACTCCTACAGTTGTGTCATGGGGCTGCTTCACACAGTCCCTTAGGGTGCAGACAGGGGTATGGGAGGTAATCTCAGAGGCTTCTATGGGCCCTCCTGACTGCAGGCAGACCAATAGCCCAGGAGATGTTAGACACATTTGTGGAGGGTAGGTCTATTATCAAGAAGAAGAAGAAGAAGAAGAAGAAGAAGAAGAAGAAGAAGAAGAAGAAGAAGAAGAGTTTGGACTTGATATCCCACCTTTCACTCCCCTTAAGGAGTCTCAAAGTGGCTAACAATCTCCTTTCGCTTTCTCCCCCACAACAAACACTCTGTGAGGTAAGTGAGGCTGAGAGACTTCAGAGAAGTGTGACTAGCCCAAGGTCACCCAGCAGCTGCATGTGGAGGAGCGGAGACGCGAACCCAGTTCACCAGATTACATGTCCACCACCGCTCTTAGCCACTACACCACCATTAGCCATGCCATTTTCAGAGGCAATGTATCTCTAAACTCTGGGTACCCACAAAGTTTGTCTGTTGCCTTCAGGTCACGCTTGGGAACTGGCAATGGTATCTGGCTAGTTGGATGCAGGATGCAGGACTAGGCAGACTTTTGGATTGATCCAGCAAGGCAGTTGTTATGCTCTTAACATGTATGATAACCTCCTCCTTTTCTATATGTGTCAAGATCCTGAGTCAGATGTAGGTCAGCGATAAAAAAGGTGGTGTCACTGAAGTTAACTATTCAAAGAAAACAAAGGCAGTGCAGGCCTACTGATCCCATCAACTCTTCCAAGTAGGTCTTGCCCACAATGAGGAAATTGCGAGGACTGAAGGTCCCTGCCTTCTCACAGCTGCCTCTTCAGGGTTTGTCCCCCCAGCAGTCATAGACTGCATATGCATGCAACCAATCTCTCCTCTGCTCTTTTAGGCTTGCCATACAGTGGTACCTCGGGTTACATACGCTTCAGGTTACAGACTCCGCTAACCCAGAAATAGTACCTCGGGTTAAGAACTTTGCTTCAGGATGAGAACAAAAATCTAGCAGCGGCGGAGCGGCGGCAGCAGGAGGCCCCATTAGCTAAAGTGGTGCTTCAGGTTAAGAACAGTTTCAGTTTAAGAACGGACCTCCGGAACGAATTAAGTACTTAACCCGAGGTACCACTGTATTTCAAAAAGTGAAAATCAATACACAAAAGTTGTTGAGCCTTTTTGGCAAAATTGCAAATAAATAAATAAATAAATAAATAAATAAATACGTTTTTGAGCTATTTTTAAGGAAAATCAGCAAAAACAACACTGCCAACATGGGTTGACATACGTCCAGATTTTCCCGGACATTTTCCCGATTTCCACTCGGACACTGCTTCCGACTGCGGTATTCCGGGTATGTCTGGGAAAATCTGGATGTATGGCAACCTTTCCTCTTTTTGTTTCCCTTGTGTGTTCTGGGAGACCAGGGGGTGGGAGGGGAACTGACCACAGCAGGAGGGGGAGATTCTCAGGACTCAGCAGCCGGCCTCATTTCTGTCTCCTGGCCCTCCTCCTTCTCTCCAGGATGATTTTAATGATTTCTATGCAATTCTACACACACCAAGCAAAACTAAGCCACCTAGAGTGGCTGGGGAAACCTAGCCAGATGGGCGGGGTATAAATGAAAAAATAAATCTATTACTAAGCTATATTAATTTAAACAAAATATATTTGGAATTCCCAAATCATGCTACAACTTTTTAGCACCCCTCATTTTTGAAAGTTGAAAAATTCAACTGATCCATTGCACACATGGAGCACTTCGTGAACCACAAAGATGGGAATGGAGAAAATTCTCAAGCACACTGAGCACTACACATCCAGGGTTTTCATCTACCGTATTTTTCGCTCTATAAGACGCACTTTTCCCCTCCTAAAAAGTAAGGGGAAATGTGTGTGCGTCTTATGGAGCGAATGCAGGCTCCATGGCTTCAGCGAAAGCAATGCGAAGCCTTCGGAGTGCAGCGGGAGCGTTCCCACTGTGCTCTGGAGGCTTCGTGTTGCTTTCGCTGTAGCCAGGAGAGCAAGAGGGATTGATCCCTCTTGCTCTCCTGGCTTCGCTTCGCTGGAGAGCCGCTGCACAGCTTTCCCTCTCTGTGCAGCGCCCCTTCTGCGAAGTGGGAGGAGAAACAGACCCCCTTCGATTTCTCCTCCCGCTTTGCTGGAGAGGCGCTGAGCAGAGAGGGAGAGAAATTTTTTTTTCTTGTTCTCCTCCTCTAAAGCTAGGTGCGTCTTATGGTTGGGTGCGTCTTATAGAGCGAAAAATACGGTATGTGCTGGAGCCCCTGGGTAAGGGTGAGTCTTCTATGACCAGGAGGTTTGGATTTCACAGCACCTAAATATCTGGCTGGCACTGCACATTTAGCCTTACCACATTTGCAAGCTGTGTAATTGCCACTTCAAAATACACTGTAACTGGATCTGACACGTTTTCCACAGGTCTGATGTACTGGTTGTAACGGGAGAAGAGTTTGTGAAAGAGCCTTTCTTCAGATTTGCATGCCAAGCCATCTAGGGAAGAAAAGGAAATAGCAGAAGGAAGAAGTCACTGAACACAGGGCAAGAAAGTGGAATAATAATAATAAAAGATAAGCCTCCAGACATTTGAATATTCATTCATACCTTTTAAAGGTTTTAATCACATCACAATACCAACTGCTGCATGCTGAATTAATGCCTGATAAGCCACCAAATTATTCTGCAGCAGAGAGATTTGGTCCTGGCGAGCACCTGTCTCTCTCACACAAACACAACTGGATGCAACAGGGCTGGCCAAGGATCCATACGTGTGACAGTATCACGATCAATAACACTGGCAACACAATGGGTGTGGTTGGCTAAACTGTGGCCTGGGGCCAGGGCCGGATTTAGGTTTGATGAGGCCCTAAGCTATTGTGGGATACGGGTGGCACTGTGGGTTAAACCACAGAGCCTAGGGATTGCTGATCAGAAGGTCGGCGGTTTGAATCCCCGCAACGGGGTGAGCTCCCGTTGCTCGGTCCCTGCTCCTGCCAACCTAGCAGTTCAAAAGCACGTCAAAGTGTAAGTAGATAGATAGGTACCACTCTGGCAGGAAGGTAAACGGCGTTTCCATGCACTGCTCTGGTTCACCAAAAGCGGCTGTCCTTTGCCAACAACAAATTGTTGCTGTTTTTGTGTTGAATATATGCTATATAGTAATGCTATATAGTAATTTATGGACGTAATAGGTATCTAAAGCCATTTGCACATAACAAAATGTGTAATTGATATAGAAATGAGCAAACCAGTGATATTTTAGGGAGGAGGCTAGCAGGCGGGGCCCATTACTTACATCATAGGAGCCTACACAACACAAAACACTGTTGCCGTTTGTAGGTTTTATTTTATTTATTTTTTATCTTATATTTTGGGAATGTACATCCAGTTTTTTCCCTTTAAGTTTTTTGGGGGCTCCCAACAGAGTGGGGCCCTAAGCTATAGCTTGTTTAGCTTATACGTAAATCCGGCACTGCCTGGGGTTCACACATGCCTATGGATTGCTCAAAAGTGGTATCATCCGATGATGTTGCATGTTGGGTGGTTTTGTTTGTTTGGAGAGATGGTGGGCAACCTGTCCTGGATAGGTTTGCACTCCTTCTCATGGATCAGTGTCAGTCTGGGAGCGCACATCGATCCAGCCTTATCCTAAAAGCCCTACATGCCTCAAGGCCTGTGTAACTGAAGGAGCACCTCCTTCACTTGCAAATGGGAGAGCCAACTGCTCTACTGGTACTGGCTCCTGTGCTTTTATCAGGAATATTATTTATTGACCGTTTGGGATGTGAAGGGAGAAATACAGGCTGCAGAGGAATTACTGGGCTAGCCTGTGCAAAATGACTTGGCCAAGCTAGGGCCATTAAGGAACAATACAGGGCTATTGAGAGCCATTGGCAATGCAAGAGAACTGCCCTTCCCCTTTGCCATGAAGTGTGAGCACAGACTGGGGGTTTGGAAGGTTGCCAAGGTAACTGGGTGTGAGGTGACAGCAAAAGAGAGTCTTGAGCAAGAGTTGTTGGGAAGAAGAAGAAGGAAGAAGGACTGGGATCCATCTTGGGCAGGCTGGCTGAAGGCCACAAGCCCCTCTTGAAATGACCATGCTGTAAGATCCGGACTCCCTCCATGCAGACTGAAGGTGCAAATTGGCGAATAAACCATATTTCTTAAAGCTACGGCAGTCTCCGTCATGTTTCAGTTTTCCAAAGGACCACAGATCCTGGGCCTGGAACCTCATGGGCTCTTGCCACCGCTTGGCAGAGAGAGAGGGGGAGGCACCCAACTTTTGTAACATTATTTATTTGGGAAACACCCACCCCACCTTTCCATTTAGGAAACCCCCCCCCAAAGGTAGCTATCATCATATTAGCAAGTGAGACTGTAACTTTATTCAGACATTATATGAATGCATGGAGAGGGAGAGTAAGGATGCTTGTATCTGGCCTCTGTGTAAGTCCTTAGAAGGTCTGAAAGTGCTTCTGCACCTATAACTGTATGCATTGAAGTTAGGTGCCCATATAATGCTGCCTCACTGCCCCTCAGCATGTTAATACCATATGTGAAAAGGGTTAATGCCTATCTCCATGCTGAGAAAAGTTTCACCTGCTGGTTTCTGTACATTATGATACTTTGGAAGACACAGGAGCAGGCCAGACATTTTGGGGGTCAATTGGCAAGTACAGTCATACCTCGGGTTGCGAACGTGATCCGTGTGGGAGGCACGTTCGCAACCCACAGCATTTGCAGCCTGAAGCGCTGCGTCTGCACATGCGCGTGACGTGAGTCGGTGTTTCTGCACATGCGCGTGATGTGAGTCGGTGCTTCTGCACATGTGCGTGATGTGAGTCGGTGCTTCTGCACATGTGCGTGATGTGAGTTGGCGCTTCTGCGCATGCGCGTGATGTAATCTTGTGCTTCTGTGCATGCGCGAGTGCCGAAACCCAGAAGTAACCCGTTCTGGTACTTCTGGGTTCGGCACAGTCCGCAACCCGAAAACCCGCAACCCGCAGCGTTCGTAACCCGAGGTATGACTGTATAGTCTGGAGAAGAAGCTGCTCTTAAAGGTATATAACATTTTTTTGAGAGGGTGGGCGCAAAGCTGACAACTCAACTTCTTGAGTCTCAGCCTCTGTAGCAAAAAAAGGGAAAAAGTTTGGGAATTGCTGGCTCACAAGCATGAGCTGTAAGTGGGTTTGCTGACATTTCAGTGTCGCTTTAAAAAACACCAGTCTTGCTCCTAAGTTTTCAACAGCAGCCCGACTTGATCAAATTAAGCAGGCAAAGTCTTTTCCATTACCCATTTCATTGCCAGGTTCGCCAGGTTAATTTTTGTGCACAGCGCTGTTTTTGTTAAAGGCAGAGAAGCAAGATCAGGCTGCCCTAACTGTGAGAACGGCATTGATCTTCGTCTTAAATTCAGCCTCAAAAAGAGGGCCTTGCATGTTTTGGCAAGCATGACTCGACAACAGTTTGCGAAGAAACTGTCGCACTTTGGTATGAGAATCCGTCTGGTTTTTTTCTTGGTCCTTGTCCTTCCCTTTCTCTTGCCAGGTGGCCCCGATCCACAAAGTGCCATTTGCAGCCAGATGCTACGCAGCCTTGCTCAAAGGTAAGTTCTGCTGAGTTTAATAGGGTTTACTCTCAAGGAGGTATGCATAGGCTTGCACCTCTCTAGCAGCAGCTTAGTGGTTAGAACATCTGGTTTGTGTGTAGAAGGTCAGGGTTCAACCTCTAGCATCTTCCAACAGTGTCCCCTGAGTGAAACCCTGGAGAACCAGTGCTGGCAATACTGAACTAAATGAACAAACGATTAGATGCCTATGTTCAGTCTGTGTGGAAGAAACAGAGGCCAAGAATCCCTCGCAAAACAAAACCACTTTGTCTTTTGAAATAGCCACTTGTGTTTGGTGTTTTGCGACAGAATCCCTGCCTAACCCTCACAGGGTTGTTGTGAAGATAAAAGAGTGTGTACCCCACGTTGAAGAAAAGATGGAGGTAGAAATGTAACAATAAATAACAAATAGACAAACTTATTTCCAGATAGATACATCTCCCCCACTTCAATTAAACTAGATTATAGAATATAGAAACCTCATATTTTGCATTCATAAACACAGCTGCCTCTTTAACCAAGTATTTGGGTCACCTACCTTGCATTCCAAATAATAAAAAGCACGCATACAACAATCTTTTCTTTTGAGCTGGATTCAAAAGGATTAAATACCAGCATTATAAATGTCTAAAGAGAAATATAGGGCAGGCTGGGGGGTGAGGAGAGAGACACAAGATAAAAGCAACTTACCTTGAAGGAGGATGAATAACACGTTTGCCCACAGATAGAAAGTGAAATAAAGAAACCCCAAGCATTTCTGCGAAAGCATTGTCCGACGAGCACAGATGCTCTTTCTTCCAAGAGAGGAAAGAAAGAAAGAAGAAGATGATGGGGAGGTGAATAAGTCCCTCAGATCTTCAGTGCTGCAATAAGTAGTTCAGTTTAGAACCCCAAGCTGCAGCCATACACAGACGGTGGTTTTAAATAAACGTGCCATCCTTTGAGAGAGGGAGGGAATCTTCCATAGAAGGAAGAGTTTTACTGCCTGCTCTTTAAGAGGAGACAACATTGACGGACATCAGGTGACTCCTCACATTTCACAAAAGTGTGTGTGTGTGTGTGATGTGTGAAAGAGAGAGAGAGAGAGAGAGAGAGAGAGAGAGAGAGGGGGGACTGCACAGCAGAGACTGGCTGCATAGTGCAGAAGGCAGTTCCCAAGTACGGCTCGGAGACTTGTGCAGTGCTGCAGTGTTGGTCTGACTCAGGAATCTACCTTTTAAAACTCCCCGGTGTTTCATTTTGGCTGCGGAGATATGGTGGGCAGTGTGTGGCTCAAACCAGGTTGCCAACTTTAGCGCTGGCTCAGTTTCTGTGCTGATGCAGATGTGGCAGGCAGAAATGGAAGCAAGGGTAGCTTTTCCCAAACAGGGAGATTGAGGGGATGGAGAAAAGCTACACCTGCTTCCATTTCTGCCTGTCACATTTCTGATTTCATTCTGCTTTGTGTATTTTATTTTTTGTAATGGCTTTGGCTATTTTGTCAAATATTTGTACAATTCCTACATCTGCTTAATATCTGCATACTGAGTGGCTGTTTTAAAAGCCATGTACCTAGCACCTTTGTGGGGGTCATCTATTTTTCATTTGTTATGTTGGTGCTGTTTTTATCATATTGTTAATATTTGGTCCAGTTCCCGCCAATAAGACCCTGGCTGGATGAGTTTCATGAGAGCTCAGTTGGTATAGTGGCTCAGAGCAGGAAGTCTCTCATTCAAAGGCCACTCCCATGACAAACTCAATGAATGGCTTTAGGCTGCATCTGTTTCCAGAAACTATGCATACAAATGAATGTGCATAGGTGGGGGGTTTGATGTTGTAGATGGTGATCCTCATGGTTCATCTCCGTAGGGAGGTCCACATTCCATATACAACCCATACACAAGTGGTACATTGTACAGTTATTCACATGTGACCTTCAATGAACATACTGTCTCTCAGACCCTCCAAGTGTCCCTATTTTCCAGATTTTCCAGTCCCAGATTTACAGCAGCTGTCTTGGTTTCCGATTTGATTCCGGAATGTCCCACTTTTCCCTAGTACATTCCGATTTCCATTGGAGAAATGTTGAAGGGTATGGAGTTATCTGACCCCCTAAGCTGTCTGAAGGTAACCCTGTATAGGGAAGGTTTTTTTTTTAAATGTTTAATGTTTTATTATGTTTTTATATATGTTGGAAGCTAACTAGAGGTAACCCAGTAAGATCTGTGGGGTATAAATGGTAAAATTATCATTATGGAATGGGACATCCCTATTTTCATCAGAGAAATATTGGAGGGTATGGTCTCTGTGTACACCCTGTGTATAAATCAGCAGGCGTACATCTTTCCACAAAAGCACTTGTACATGTGCAGTAGAGACAGCTTGTGCCTGTGTTCAGTGTAGCATATGAACAAGCCCAGTGTCTGAAAAGAGAGTCTAGGCAGGAATGCACACAGGAATGCCTATGAATAGACAGGTGCCCGCTTGTAGCATTGTTTCAATAAAACTAACATGGAGAACATGGTGGGTGGGTGTAGGGGCAGAGCCCGTCACCACAACAGTGATGTCATCAGGGTAGGACTTTGGAGCAGGCACTTACTTAGCAGAATGAGTAGGCTTAGAGCCCAAATGCCTCAAGGGTGGCTCACTACATTTCGATTTGCAAGTGGAGAAAAACATATTTCTATCTAAAGAGGTGGGGCGCTGTAAGACTATTAAAGGCCCCATCTACACGATACATTTACAGCAGTATCATACCACTTTAAATACAGTGGTACCTCAGGTTACATACGCTTCAGGTTACATACGCTTCAGGTTACACACCCAGAAATAGTGCTTCAGGTTAAGAACTTTGCTTCAGAATGAGAACAGAAATCGTGCTCCTGTGGCGCGGCGGCAGCGGGAGGCCCCATTAGCTAAAGTGGTGCTTCAGGTTAAGAACAGTTTCAGGTTAAGAAAGGGCCTCCGGAACAAATTAAGCACTTAACCTGAGGTACCACTGTAGTCATGATGTCTCCCACTGAATCCTGGGAAGTGTGGTTGGTTAAAGGTGCTGAGAATTGTTGGGAGTCCCCTGTTCCCCTCACAGAGCTACAATTCCCAGAGCCTAAGTCTGGAGTCTGGAATTACCTAACTATACCACTGCAATGTGGTATAATTAATTCCTACACAGACTCATGTCTGGTAAGGGCTTATGCTTCAGCCTCAGCCACAACATCGGCAATATCAAGGGTTGTAAACACTGGCCTACCTTGTGGAAGGGACACTTAAAACACAAGGTAGAAATGCTAGGTATGGCTATTACTGCAGTTGCAAAAAAACAACAACACGAGTCCTCGTGGATCAAATAGCTACAGCCCAGAACTTGCACCATCATCACAATTCATAAGACCACAGACCCAGTGTTTCCCCCCACTGAAAGTCACTTAACTTATTGAGTCTCCAGGCACCAATTCATGATGTAAGAGCCCTTAGGAGGTTGCAGCCAGGAAGCAATCTAGCATTTGTGAGGACCAGCTCTATGCATGGTTGGCAAGGACATGGGATCTATGGCAATCTCATGTGCGGAGGCTCTGCTTCTCAAAAGTGGCATCTCAGCATCAGTGTTGCACTAGAAGTATGCAAGAGCTATGGAAGGGGTAGCCAACATCTTGTTATACCTCCATCCGATGTTGTGGACTAGAATTCCCATCATGCCTAAAGACTGACTGGGTGGGGCTGTTACAGTTTTAGTCCAAAATATCTGGAGGCCGCCCCGTTGGCTTTCCCTGGGCTATGTGCTCGTGGTCATGTAAGTAAGCATGCTGGAACCACATCTGGGTATCGTTCATTTGGAGGCCTCATACATGGCGGCTCCACCTGGAGAGTGTGCATGAAGCTGCTGCAAGAAGAACAATGACAGCAACCTGGGGAAAAGGCCACTAATCAGGCTGCTCCCACAAGCTGATATATCTACTGCTGTGTCGTATGCAGTAGATATATCAATGAAAACATATGATTGTTCCAAGCTCAGAAGAAAGCATCGCCTAATTTAACACAGTGAACAGCCACAACGCCTCCAGATGCAGCAGACTTCAACTCCTACCATCCTGGGTTTTTGGCCATACTGACAAGGACAGAAGCAGTAGTCATCTACACAACATCCAGAGGGCATCATATTGCTTGCCTCTGATTTAATATTGAGCATGACATTCAAGTCTTATTTTGTACCCCTGACCAGGTTATGTTTGGGGCAGATGCATACCCTCCAACATTGCTCTGATGAAAATAGGGGCATCCTATTCAGCAGCAGCAGGGACAACAACAACAATGATATTTATACCTTGGCCATCTGATTGGGTTGCCCCAGCCAATCTGGATGGCTTCCAGCATACAGTGGTACCTCGGGTTACATACGCTTCAGGTTATAGACTCCGCTAACCCAGAAATAGTACCTCGGGTTAAGAACTTTGCTTTAGGATGAGAACAGAAATCGTACTCTGGCGGCGCAGCAGCAGCAGTGGGAGGCCCCATTAGCTAAAGTGGTGTCTCAGGTTAAGAACAATTTCAGGTTAAGAACGGACCTCTGGAACGAATTAAGTTCTTAACCTGAGGTATCACTGTATATAAAAATACAATACAACATTAAACATTTGAAACCTTCCCTAAACAGGGCTGCCTCCAGATGTCTCAGGGGTTGAATAACTCCACACCCTCCAACATTTCTCAAATGAAAATAGGGACGTCCTAAGGAAAAGCGGGACATTCTGGGATCCAATCAGAAACCGGGGCAGCTTCTGTATATCCAGGGCTGTCCCTGGAAAACAGGGGTGCTTGGAGGGTCTGCAGGTATATCATTCTGCCCAAGGTGTCCTGCTACAGGGGGTGTAGATGCCACATGAATGTTCTTCCTCTTTAAGTTGCTGGACTGCTGTGATGGGGCGGCAGTTTGTGAGGAGCTGGCAGATTACACGGCTTTGCTAGGTAGTTTTAAAACAAGCCAGGAAATCTGTGCTAGCCCTGGAAAGCACACAGCTGTTACAGTCTTGCATGCACAATTATTATTACACTAATCCATCATCAGAGAGAGCGCAGCAGCGTTCTGCTGAGCATTATGTAAGTGCAGAGCAGCTGGGGCAATAACCTTTGATAGCTGAGGGCCAGGGGAAAACAAACAACAAACAGAGCTAACTCTATATGAATTAGGAAATGCAGGGCTCAGGTAATCCGAATGTCAGATGAGCAGACATGCCAATGTAGATCTCTCGGGGGTGACACTGACAAGAACACCCACTGAAAAGTCACCAACATACCAGACGTCACAAATTGTCTGCGCACAGTATTCCGTGTTTGCTATTATGGCTTTTCAGATTAGAATTCCCACACTTTCACCAAGGAGTTTAAGATGGCAGACAATATTACGAGGTAGGCTATTTGAGAAGCAGGGCTGTATTTGACTAAGTTGTGCCTACACAAGGATCAGTGCTATTGCAACTCATCTCCATCCTTTCCCTTAATTCCACCCCCTCATTAAATTCTTTCACACGTAACCACATAATAAAAATCCTATCACAGAAGCTGGTGTTTAGGCAACACATGCAAAATCACAAATGCATGATATAAGTTCTTATCCCAGACTACTTATTTTCATTTAAGGCAACAAATAGTTTAAGTTAACTAAAACATTTTATAATGTAAGGGGAGTGCTCTATTTTCATTTTTTAAAGCTGTACCATTCAATTACAAATAAGAATGTGTGCTTCAAACCTTGTGCCAGTTTTATTTTATTATTAAATTTTTCCACAAGTGCTCTTTGCCATGCTTTGTTGTACCAATTTGCCAGGGAATTTGCCTGTCATGTTAGCAACTGACTGAATTATTAAGATCTTCTGGGTTCAGGGTAGATTTCATCAAGCAAGTCAATTTGCTGCCTCTTTTAAAGCAGATGGGACTGTTTCTTCCCTCAAGGAGACATTTACCTGCTCCTAAAGGCAGATGGTGGGACACGGGTGGCGTTGTGGGTTAAACCACAGAGCCTAGGACTTGCCGATCAGAAGGTCGGCAGTTCGAATCCCCACAACGGTGTGAGCTCCCGTTGCTCGGTCCCTGCTCCTGCCAACCTGGCAGTTCAAAAGCACGTCAAAGTACAAGTAGATAAATAGGTACCACTCTGGCGGGAAGGTAAACGGCGTTTCAGTGCACTGCTCTGGTTCACCAGAAGCGGCTTAGTCATGCTGGCCACATGACCCAGAAGCTGTACGCTGGCTCCCTCAGCCAATAAAGCGAGATGAGCGCTGCAACCCCAGAGTCGGCCATGACTGGACCTAATGGTCAGGGGTCCCTTTACCTTTACCTTTAAAGGCAGATGGACAGTCTCTACCTACTTGATGTAACGTGCCAAAGGGGCATGGGTGGAGCAGATAGGACGTGAGCCACACTTCTCTGAGCAATTTGTCCACATCTTCAGACTTCAAAAATGAAAATTCACCCAACATCACCAGAAGGAATTATGGACACTTTCATAGATGGACTTTGTATCCAAGCCATGGTGAATGTGAGAAATGTTATCCTCAAATTGCTGCACAGACATATCCCAGCAGGCTTCTGAGAGTTCATTAGCATCACCAGATGGGCCAGACTGCAGAAGAGCTCAAACTATCTGGACAAGTTCCACTGGATGGCACTGTGAGGATGCAATGGTGTCAGAACAGATCTGCTTCTTTGCTGTCATCACAGCCACTAAGAAGGCTTGATAATGAGCTCTGATTAGTGTTCAGATTCACTGGAGCTCTTCCCATCTTGCTGTTTGTTTCATTGCCCTCAGGTCTTCTGAACACCAAGGAGCTGAACAGGCTCTGTTCAGTGGAAGATGGTGCTTAGGAGCAACCACAGCAACCGCCCAGTTCACCAATGTATTTCGCAGAATGACCTGGACATCAACAGTGGTGCCAGCCATGCCAATCAGAAACTCCCCAAGGCCTCTCCAAGACTCTGTGGATTTCATAAGCCTCCTGGCATAGGCTATCCTAACTGGACTCCCCACACTTGCATGGGGAAACACTTGCTGTGAGTCTAGTAGTCAGCAGGAAGTGATCAGACCCTGACAAAGAGGTTTGAGTAAAATCCCTCACTCTTGGTTTCCCTTCCTCCTGTCCAGTTCATGAAGTCTTGAGCCACCCCTGTCAAGGCAGTCTCTGCATGAATGTTGAGGTTCCTCAGCACGAAATCTGTGACTATCCATCTTAACTTAGGCAGAACTACTGATGCACAGTCCAGCTTGCTATTTTCTCTTATTGAATAGTGATAGTAATTGGGGATGGAAGAGAAACAAATTCAGAGATATGCAACTTTTGCAACTACTTCTGACATTTCTCTCTGAAAGCCTGGTGGAAGGCACATTTGAATGTTCCAACTGTTCTGTGGCTCTCCATTTTCAGATGTTACCTGTGTATTACCAGTGACAGGGCCTTTTAACTGTGGCCCCTTGACTGCTTAAATGCCATCCTTGGACATATTTGCCTGGTGTCTGCATCCCTCTCTTTTAGATGATGGATAGCGGCTGTTTTACTTTTAGCAAAAAATAGTTTAGATCCCTTTGGGTCTTGCTTTTATGCTGCTGACTTTAACAGTTTAAATTGCAACTGCGCATTTTGGTTCATTTTCTTTTTGTTTTACAGTTTGAAAGCTGCCTTGGGGAGCCTTTGTGTTGAGATGCCTTAAAATAATAAATAAGTAGGGCTGAGGTTCTACACCAGGAACAGAACACAACATGTTCCCAAGAACAGCAAGATCTTTTATTGTAATATGCATCGAGAGGTGGGCTAACAACACTCCAGCAGACTTCAATGCGTTTTCTATTTGTATCGTTGATAACGACAACTTGGGATGCTTTTTGTGAATGTTTCTTTGTACTGAAGCTGAACCCGATCTATTACACATCATTAAAAATTAAACTCTGCTGAATCCCAGTAGGGCGTCTTGCTGGTATCTTTAATGTGTACTCTTAGAAAGAAGATTAAAAAGTTTCATTTAGCAACTCAAATATCTGTTGAGTAGGCCTTTTGTATATGGGTTATTGGCTGAAATTCTGCACACAGTAGCTTGGCCACAAATTTAACTGAAGCCAGTGGAGCTTAGGAATATGTAAACTGATGGACCACACTCATTATTGGCTATAATCACAATGTTCTGCAGATTTCCTCAGCGTGAGCAAACATTTTGTTGATCATTCTCCCACAAGCTGTAATTTCCCTTTATCCGGGGATGTTGTTTTCGTTACTAACTACGGCATGTATTTTTGCGTTTTTATATTATAAACTGCCCTGCAATCCCCAGATGAAGGGTGGTATAGATATTTAATAAATGAAATGAAATGAAACCTGTGGTAAAAAGGTGTGTGTGCTGAGGTCAGAGAAGAGGCGTCTCTGAGGGAAAAGGATGGAAATCAACCACAAGGAAGGCACAGCAGCAAAGTTCAGTGCATTATTTATTAACCAAGCTTTGAAAACATCAGTGATGTAAAGATGGAATGTCATTGAATATGGTTTTGGGCAACTTCTTGTTCATTGGCAAACTTCTCCAATAATACTACTCCTCATTAGCTGCCAGTTTTGCTGAATACATTCTGAAAAGTGATAATTTCAGGGAAATGGGGAGTGTGATGGGAATATTGCTGCCACTTAGCTCCCTTTAAAGCAGGATGGTATCATGACTGTGGCTCCCAGTAGTGACTTGGATACTGACTCAGAGGGAGAGGGGGCAGCTCAGTTAGTTGTTGTTGTTTAGTCGTGTCCAACTCTTCGTAACCCCATGGACCAGAGCACGCCAGGCACTCCTGTCTTCCACTGCCTCCTGCAGTTTGGTCAAACTCATGCTGGTAGCTTCGAGAACACCGTCCAACCATCTCGTCCTTTGTCGGCCCCTTCTCCTTGTGCCCTCCATCTTTCCCAACATCAGGGTCTTTTCCAGGGAGTCTTCGCTTCTCATGGCCAAAGTATTCCTGACACTAAGCCCGCGTCCAGGAACCATGGAAAACTCTCTCTCTCTCTCTCTCTCTCTCTCTCTCTCTCTCTCACACACACACACACACACACCAAGGCACGATCCCCAGGGACTGCTGTTTCTGAGCTGAACTCCACTGAGAAATTATTCTTATTATTAATTAAATTTATATGCTTCCCTTTATCTGAAGTTCTCAGGGCAGTTTACAACAGAAAATTACAATATATTAAACATAATAGCAACAAAGCAAAACAAAAACCCAGACCCATTTAAAAGGTCACCGATTGTCTAATCAGCCAATGGCCTGGTTGAGAATGAATGTTTTCCTTGGCACTTCAAGATATGTAATGAGGGTACCAGGCAAACATGCCACAAACCTCACAAAAGGCCTGTTCTCATGTTGCCACCCTCTGGACCTAGAATGAAATTAGCTTTGTTCGCCAACAGCCTCACTTGCTAAACCTACTCAGAGGCAAAGAAACCCAACAAAAGCTGATGAAGCAATGACGGAGTTTGAAGCTCCAGGGACCTGTCCAGGGTCCTGAAGGCTCTGTTGCTGATCATTCTTCCTAGGTCCTTTTCAATGTGACGCAGTGCAGTGACAGAGCAACTGCTTTGTACAGTGGTACCTCGGGTTAAGAACTTAATTCGCTCTGGAGGTCGGTTCTTAACCTGAAACTGTTCTTAACCTGAAGCACCACTTTAGCTAATGGGGCCTCCCGCTGCCGCCACCACGCGATTTCTGTTCTCATCCTGAAGCAAAGTTCTTAACCCGAGGTACTATTTCTGGGTTAGCGGAGTCTGTAACCTGAAGCGTATGTAACCCGAGGTACCACTGTACTCAGAAAGTCTCAGGTTCAACTCTATATCTCCAGGGAAGGCTGAGAGATACTTCCTGTCTGAAATCCTGAGGAGCTGCTCCTGAGCTATATACTCAATATGGGGCAGCTTCCTTTGTTCCTGTGTGCTGCTGCTCTGGGTCAGAATGAGGTGAGATTGGGGTAGCTTTTCCTCCTCTGCAGCACAGGATAAGGCAAGGGGCATGCAAGGAAGCCCCAGAAGCCTCTCCATCTCTCTCCAGCCACCAGAGTTTTGATTTAATAGCTTCCCTCAGAAAAACTTCTCCTAAGATCTCATCTCACCTAATGCTGCATGAAGTCTTGTTGCTAGTTCATGTTGGTGGTTGAAGGAAGCAATGGACCAAAAGGGAAGGAATGGAAGGAGCAGGGGTCAACATTAACATATTAGTATACAGGATTAAAACTAGATCAATAGTTGCACCCAAAATCCAGGGGTGGTAAATGGGGGGAGGCCATTTTGCCACCAGCTTGGGAGCAGCATGGAAAAGAATACAAAATTTAAAATACTGGAAATTCTTTTCTGAAAATCAATTCAACCCTACTCTCTCTCTCTCTTTCTCTCTTTCTTTCTTTCTTTCTTTCTTTCTTTCTTTCTTTCTTTCTTTTTGTTTACAATATTTTATTAAGTTTTACAATTTAATAATCCAATAAAAACCACATTATAACCTTCCAAATTACAATACAATAAAAAAGCCAAATATATTGCCAAATTATATATCTTTGGGTGACTTCCCATGCTCTGAATTTCGCGGAGTTCTAATAATCTAATATCACATTGCATTTCTTAATTAGTCAATAAACCATTCCGATGTTGATCCTTCACTTAATTTTCATTTATGTATGCAACCACTGTCCTTCCTTCCTTCCTTCCTTCCTTCCTTCCTTCCTTCCTTCCATCCTTTTCTATGTACCAGACTTGCATTGAGCTGGGGTGCATTTATAGTCTAGAGCCCTCTTCGGGTGCTGAAAAGAATAAGAATGTGCAACATCATCCACCATGACTGGCAAACAGCATGAGATCTCTGGACTGGGCAGGTTGAGTATAAATTACCTGGAGCCTGAACTTCTTTGCCTGCTCAACAAAACAGAACACTATTTCAGGCCTGCTCTCATGATTCCAGAAATGCTTGCACAGATGGAACAGTCGTAAAAGTGTGATGCTGAATTCTACCTTCTGTGGCATTTTATCTGTGAAGACAACCCAAATAAGCCTTTACTAGGTTTCCATTGTTGCTGATGTTTCTTCCTTTTTGCTTTTTAAACTCTTTAAATATTTTATGTGCTTTGTTATTGTATATCACCTTGTTGCCATTGGATGGAAAGTTGGTAAAATATTTTCCCCCCTAAATAAATCTTTCAAGCTGAGAAACAGCAAAATATGATAGCTTTTTTTGGGGGGGGGCAGGGAACCTACAGGTTGCAACTGAAATCTCAAGGTTAATGGTGAGATACAACAGGGGGAAGCCTACGTGCTTTATTGAATGCATGGCTCTCTGAACATCATGTGTTCGGACATTTCTGGGACAGCAAAAGCCTTCTGTGCCTCCCATGCCTCAAGCCAAACAAAAATTAAGTAGAAATTCTGATGTCATTAGGATCGGAAGGAAACCTCTATATATCTTGCTTGGATGGGCTTGAGAGAACATATGGTGGGGGGGTGGAGATTCAAGGGGAAGAGAGCATATTGCCTTGCCACAGAAGGAGAGAGTCAGTAATTAAAGGACTGGGTAAGCTAGGTAAGTCACAAATGAATGGTGCTTGCAGCAATGTTGGAGTAGAGTGGTCTCTTTCTATTAACAGTCAAATTCAGCTCCTCTGCAATTTGGTCAGTTTGACTGAACAGCATTTGCTTGGACAATTTTTAGTTAAATTCAGCAATCAACTAACATTGCAGGGTAGTGAACTGTGGTGATATTCTAGTAAAGGTAAATGGACCCCTGACCATTAGGTCCAGTCGTGTCCGACTCTGGGGTTGCGACGCTCATCTCACTTTATTGGCTGAGGGAGCTGGCGTACAGCTTCCGGGTCATGTGACCAGCATGACTAAGCCGCTTCTGGCAAACCAGAGCCGCGCATGGAAATGCCGTTTACCTTTCCGCCGGAGCAGTACCTATTTATCTACTTGCACTTTGACGTGCTTTCGAACTGCTAGGTGGGCTAGGTTGCAGCAATGGGAGCTCACCCTGTTGTGGGGATTTGAACCGCCGAACTTCTGATCGGCAAGTCCTAGGCTCTGTGGTTTAACTCACAGTGCCACCCGCGTCCCTTGATATTCTAGTACTTTCAAGCAAAAAAACACTTCCACAAGCTTCAAAAGGTATGTTGCTATGTGCCAATTTACACAACCATTCCAGAATGCTGCAGTGTGGGTTGACCTAGAATAGCACTCTAGAGAGCTGAGATTATACGTCAAACCAAGAGAAAACTCAGAAGAAGAAGGAGGAGGAGGAGGAGGAGGAGGAGGAGGAGGAGGAGGAGTTTGGATTTGATATCCCACTTTATCACTACCTGAAGGAGTCTCAAAGCGGCTAATAATCTCCTTTCCCTTCCTCCCCCACAACAAACACTTTGTGAGGTGAGTGAGGCTGAGGGACTTCAGAGAAGTGTGACTAGCCCAAGGTCACCCAGCAGCTGCATGTGGAGGAGTGGGGAAGCGAACCCGGTTCACCAGATTATGAATCTACCGCCGTTAACCACTACACCACACTGGCTCTCTCAGGCCTGAATGAGGCCCTCTATACCTCCCAATCCGGCCCTCAAGACTTACCCAGACTTTGCACCCTCCTCTAGTGATTTTACCTGGCTGGAATGTGTCCATGATCTGTTATAATACCTCTTGCTCACCTGGATGGAGAAATATGTGGCTGTACACAGTCACCATTAGCACACAGCCCTTGGAAGGATACTCATGAAGAAACATGGCCCTCAGGTTGAAAAAGATTCTCCCACCCCTAATAGGATTAATTTGTTTATTTATGTTACAAACGCAGCAAAAAAATGGAAAGAAGCAGAAATTGGCAAAATTAACAGCTTAAATAAGAGAACCTATTGACCAAGGTTTTGTGAAAGAATGGAAACCCTTTTCAGATTATTTAAATAAATATTACTATATGATGAACACTCAAGCAGGTTTTGAACTATGGGCAACAGAAGGGAGGAAAGAGGTTTTGTTAAGGTTTAAGAGACAGAAGACAGGGTGCACCACAGGGAGAGAAACACCATGGAAAAGGGTGTCAAGTTGGAAGAAAGGAAAAAAGAATGTATTATTACCGTATGTATTGAAATGTATGTGTGAATTTTTTGGGAAACTTTTTTTAAACATCTTTACTGAAAGTTCAAAAAGTGCATAATTATATGTGCACTAAACATGGTGAGACAGAAATAAAAGAGAGAAAAAGAAAGAGAGAAACAACCTGTGCAGAAGGGAAAATAAAGGGGGGAAGGGGGGAAAACCCAAAACTGTATTCTTAGCAAGGTCTTTATTATACTTCACCAGATCTTAACCTATTACAGTATTTGTAAGAACGGATTCCAAATATCATTGAATTTGTCCATGGCAAGTCTGTGTTTATATGCAAGTTGTTCATATGTTGCAAGTTTGTATAAGTCTTCAATCCAATCGAAGAAGGGAGTTGCATTTTTATTATAATTTTTGGAAAACTTAATAAAAAAAACTTAGGAAAAAAATTCTCCCACTCCTGTGATTGAGGCATAGAAGCACAGAAAGGTGCCTTGTACCGAATCAGTCCAGTTGTCCATCTAGTTCAGCATTCTCAACAGTGATTGGCAGTTCTCCAGAGTTTCAGACAATACATCGTTCCCGCTCTACCTTGAGATGTTGGGGACTGAATCCAGGAACTGCAAAGCAGGTATGTGCAGTACTGCTGAGCTGTGCAAGTCATTGCCCAGTCACCTCAAAACACAAAGTGCATTTTGTGTAGCTAGCATACAGCTTCTTATGAAATTCCAAGTTCAATTCTTTTTTCCACACACTGTAAATGTTTCAGTTAAATAATTTAACCTCCATCAATGAGAAACCGTATTTACAAGGCAAAGCTCACAGCCAAGAAAAGTAAGTCACAAAAGCATACATTTTTTTTAAATCCCAACTCAGCAGGAGTGCATCAAAAACAATCCAACTCAGAATTTTCAAAGACAAATTGGATCAAAGAATGCAAATCAATTTAACACCTCTGATACCCATTAAGGCTGCACTCCTGTGCACAGTTTCTTGAGAGTAACTTCCACGGAACTCAAGTTGGTTTACTTCTGGGTATACATGCATAGAATTACACTCACCAAGTGAAGGGAGCTTCAGAGCATGCATACATAGGATTAGGTTGTAAGTAAGTGGGTATAATATCATGCATTCACCATTGCCCAGGCAAGCACATATTTGTGGTGCATGAATGCCGTGTAAATAACTCAGACTGTGGGCAATCTGCAACATAAGTTTTTTTAAAAAAGAGAGTCATAAATGCATTATAACACTATGACACCAGATGGTGCTGTAGAGCTGAAATCAGAACTGAATGAAATTTTCCATTGTGAGTTTTACTACAGGTGTCTCCCCTCCCCCGCCGATCATTTTCAGAGTGGTTTTTTTTTTTTTTAATAGCTGCGTAGATGCAGCCCAGGTGCCAGCACTGAGTGAAATCAGGCCACAATCTTTATTGGCTAAGCAGCAGGTAAGTGGAGTTGGCATGGCAGTAGTGTGAGGATCAATTCATTATTCCATTCAGCCTTGTTGACGGAATGGTATTCTCCTACCATTTATTTTAATTATTTTTTGTTTATTGAATTTATATACCTCCCTATACCCGGAGCTCTCATGGGAGCTTAGGCCGCTTCCAGATCATTGCTAGTTTGAGGTGGAACTCAGTTACAACCTGGGCCTTTCACAACAATCCCCCTCCCCCCCAAAGTGGGACTTTTTGTGATATGGAAAGTGACAGGAATGTGTGGGGTCACACTTGCTTTGATGCGCCTTCACATAATATCCCTGCAAACAAATGATAATGTATGCTTAATAAACAGGTCACCTGGAAGAAAACCCACACTGGTCAAGTGACTTTGACCAGGAAATTCTGGAAAGGAAGTGGTGTTGTTGTTTTTTTAATGTACTAAAGCACTTTTTAATCTTATGTGCTATTGTACAAATATTACAATTTTTAAAAGACAAAAGCACTTGTTTTTCATAATAATAATAAAACAACAACCATTTATTCAAAAGTTACAATACAGTTACAATACAATACATTGTCAATCAATATATCCAGTTTAAATAGTCCATACTGGAATGGTAATATTGAAGATGTTACCAGTGCAAACATGAAAATGGTATCTCTTTAAAAAGTTGGGAAAGTGGGGTTAAGGTGATCTACACCTTATTAGACCACTGTTCTGTCCTTTTCTTTAAAACTCCAGATTTCCTGTGATCTGAAAAAAAGACAAAGAATACCACATGGACGACACAATTGGATAATGATTTTTACACCTTGTGTGAATGTCTTGCACAAAAGTGAATGAAAGGCATGTGGTCATTCCATAGTAAGCCTGTACATCGTTCCACACAGAAAGTCTTGAGCAGCCCTCCCCAGCCTGGTGCTCTCAGATGTTTTGGACTACCATTCCCACCGCTCCCAGCTACTAAGGTCAATTGCTAGGGATTGCAGTGCAAACACCTGGAAGGCACTAGATGGTGTTAAGGCTGCTCTTGGGTCGACCCTGAGCCTCTTCCCTGGATATTAGCTTTGATTCTTAAGGCATTGCAGTAGCAACTTGAGCATTGCGTTTCCTTGATGCAAATCTCCTAGATAGATCACGAGAAGATGAGCTCATCACAGCGGGAGAAGAAACATTTCCATGGCAAACTTGCTGGCACCCATGCCACGCAGTGCACAAACGGAAGACCGTATAATGAGCCACGGACTCATCGTTTCCAGTTTGCAGCAGGCTTTTTTTGGGAGGGTAGGTGGTACTCTTTTGAACTCTTCCGTTCGGCTCAGAAGTATCACTTAAGGGGCTCTCAAGCCTGTGCTGCCGCGAAGCTGGGGATTAAAATAGCCAAGCCACAAAGTCGCTCGGATGAAGATGATGGACAGCTTTGCAAATTGTTCCAAGTGAACCATAAAACTGTCACATAGATGAGACATGCTAGTTGTGACGGCCCCGTGCTTTCCAGAAAGCTTCCAGAAATAAAGCAGGCCTATAATGGAAGACTTTGGTACGGCATTAAAAATTAATTAGGGCTTACACAAGACGAATGTAAAAAAGGATTAGCAGCAGACTGTCGATTTGCCAGAGCGGAGATCAAGCAGAGGCTCCCTCCCCCCTCAGCCCTCTGCTTCTTCTCTTCTCTGTTTTTTTTTGGGGGGGTGGGGGGAGTTGAACTCTGGCATCATGGCTCATTGTACTCAACAACAGTGGAATATGCATTAGAAAAATAATGACTTGGCAGGAGAAGATTTCCTTTTTTTGTTTTGTTCCCTTTCGGTTATCCCTGCCATTTGGATGAAAGACACACACGCACAACAAATGCAAGGGAAGCTCCCTCCCTCCCTCCCTCTCTCTCTCACACTCAATTGTGGGCATTTGGAATGTTGCATTATGAGGTCGTGTGTTGACCAGAGGTTTTTGCAGAGAACTGGATGCCTGACTTGGACTGAAGTGAGGCCACAGAGGGGGAAAGCTCCACAATCAAGACTGCCCCCGAGGAGCTTTACATTTCAGGAATGTCCCATGCTACCCTCCGCAAAAAGAGGTGAAAAGAAACCTAGGTCCACCGATGCATCATTTGTACATCAGAAGCATGCGTGCGCACGTGCTCCAAATTCTGAGCAAAGAGAATCTGGATCCTTTTATAATTTTTCACATTGACTTTTCGACAAGCCGTACATAACACTAATAGGCTTAGCGTAGGCGTTTATCAAAACATACATTAGCCATCGCACAGATTGTTTGATGATGCCTCCACCTTTCGTATTCGCTTTCCATATTACCAGCTGTATGTGTGGTTCAGTGCTTTCCCATATTCTATTATATAATTTTATTACACCTGCATTTTATTACTCTGTTTCTCATTAAATGGGTTGTCAAGTCGTCTTCCTTCTCTTACGCTATGTTAGTCAGTTTTGTCATTTGGACCCCTTCCCATACTCTTACAATCCAATGATCATATGTTGGAGCATTTATGTCTCCCCCACCCCCGAATTTATAACTAATTGCCAATTAAGCTACAGCTAAAACATATATTATCATTTCCCTGTCTTCTTAGAAAATGAGACCTTATACATATCTCAATAATGCAATTAGCAGATTTACTAGAAGGCTATAACTTGTTATACTCTCAGTGGACTCGGCTACACTGGCAAAGAAAAAGCACTTTATAGGTGTTGTTTATACATTCTAACACTGCGACACCAGATGGTGCTGTGAAGTTCCGTTTTTGCCAGTCTGATTTCTCATACAAAGTTTAAAATGTGTTTAACTGAAACACTTCTTTGATGTGTCTAGATCCAGCCAGTGTCTCATAATAGAGCTATTAAAAAAATTTTTTTTAGGACATGACCAGAATACAACTATACTTGCATTCTAGTGATGTCACTGAATGTTGCATTTTCCGGCTTTGATCTATGGATCTCAGTGGCTTGTAATGCCAATCCCAAATGCAAGGCAGCCCTGAATGTTCTTCTCTGGCTCAGATGTTAAATTCAAGTCCTCCCTCTCTCCTTTCCATTTTGTTTATTTTGCTTATTGGTTTTTCTTTTTACTTTGCACTGCTTTATAAATAAATTCAAAGCCAATTACAAGCTTCCTAAAATACGTACAACAGAGCAGACAGAACAATAAATACAATGATCCAAAAATGACTTAGATCAGGATCATATCTTAAAGCCACGCGTAGGTTAAAACACTGCAGGGAAAAATTAGTGGAATAAAACGTTCTCACATCATCACACATGAAAAGGGAGGTTTTCCTGTCCGTCTCCATGTCATTAGTTACTGCTGCTGCTGGGGGAATGTGTGGAACTGCAGGTTGTCTTGACATTAGGATGCAGGCAGGTTCTACATTATGGCAGGGGCAGAGGAAGGCGGGTGTGGTGGGGGCGGGCTGCCCCGGGTGTCCCCACGGAGTGGGGGTGACAAAATGCCGGGTGGCACTCACTGCGGGGCCTGCAGCACCCCTGAGCCACACGTCTCTCCTGGGAGTGACATGGTGGCTTGGGTGCCCACAGGCTCCGCGCTGCCCCAAACGGTCCACCTGCTGCCTCCCCCCCAACTGTAGGGCAGCTGAGTGGGAGGGGGCAGGCAGAGTCCTTGGAGGCCCCATGGAGTGTCCTATTCTGGCTCACCCCACCCTGTGGGCGGCTGGATCTGCCCTGGGCGCAGAGCACGTGCGCCGCCCCAGATGCCTGATTTGATTTGCTGCACGATGGAGAGGAGCAGGGTGCCAAATGGCCTGGAGCATAGCTGTCAACTTACAGATTTGAAAATAAGGGATCAGCAGCCAAAATAAGGGATTTTCCGGGCACGGGTATGTTCAACTTCTGAGCCCCTCCAAGCCAAAGGCAGAAAGCCCAGCCAGCAGCCAAACGAAGCCTCAAGCAGTGGTTCCTACAGCGCAGCAACCCGGCAAAGGGGATGCAGCAAGGAAAACCACCGCCACCTCTCTGCTGGGAAGCGCTGAGCAAAGGTGAGTCCCCAGGCAATGCAGCCGATTTGATCAGCACAAGGCATGCAAGCTCCACCCCCCCAGTCGTTCTTAGACTCCTTATTGGGTGAGCAACGCAGCCAAGCAACACAGTTGGAGCCTCCCTCTTCCCTGGCTGGCAGGCAGGGAGGGAGAGGAGCTGCTTCCTTTGAAACCCGGGAAATTTAAGGGACATCATCAATAAGGGACAGCAGTGGGACACAACGCTGGGATAAGGGACTTTCCCGCCAAATAAGGGACGGTTGACAGCTATGGCCTGGAGCCATTTTCTGTCTACCACTTTGGCCAAAAAACTAAGCAATGAAGTTACCTGGTGGGCCTTCCTGGGGAGGTAGTTCTGTATAACATTGCAGGACCCTCTAGACTAGTGTTTTAGAGTGGATGTCTTCTGCAGCACGTTCTTGACACAGCAAGGGTGAATTTATTCTGCTTCATCGGTTGTTGTGCAATGCTTCCCCAGTCTTGCCATCTGTAGTTGGAGGGGCTATGGGGCAACGGAAGTGGGACAGAAAGAAAAAGAAAAACCCAGAACACTTCTGGTATGAAAAGTTAAGGGATTTCAGCAGGAAGTTACAGGCTATCATCGATTGCAACTGAATTAGCATAACTGCCCTCTAGACATTTGCAGACGCAAATAATATCGGGAGGATGATAGCGTATGACTACCCTGATAGCATCATGAGCACAAATCATCATGCAGTAAAAAGGACGTCTGGAGGGGCCCTACACCACCAACAAAAAACAGTCCCTAAGAATATTATGCAGTCCCCACTTGAGAGGAAAATCCTGTTTTTATTATCAGTCAACCAAACCAGCAGGACAGCAGGAAATACAAGTTGTTCTTGGTAGCCAGCAGCTAAGCTCAGCATGATATAATGGTTACTGAAAACCAGTTCCCTTGATTGGGATTTTAAACTGCAGATTATTGTCAATTTCTGCTGTTCCCTTAACAGATGTAAGAGAGACAATAAAGCTATCATCATCAGAAGGAAAAGGAGATGGGTCAGCCACATGCTGGGGATGGCCAATGTACTGATGTTATAAGGCAGTCTCTTTGTTGCGACTCCAAGGAGAGAGAGAGAGGGAGGGAGACGTCCCAGAGAGACAGAAAAAAGCTGCTGTTGTTTATTAAGGGGTATGTTGCAACCCAATTCAAGGTCAAATAACATCAGTGTGAAGACAAATAAAGTATTACAATTTTAGAAACCAAACCAGTAAACGGAAAGAATGGAAACAAATACTCTATTCTTGGTTTTGGATCATTTCCCTATTAAACCACAAGAGGATTCTCCAAAAGGTTATGCTTTTGTGTGCTCTATATTTGCCACATCGACCACTGGTCTGAAGTCCCTGGACAGTTACTCAAAAGAAAATGTCACCCTCAGCTTCAAAAACAGTCCCCTGCCTCTGATCTAGGGAATATGTACAGTTGTAGGAGGGGAGAAGAGCAATGAGCTATCTGTTTTTATTTCTAATGTTTCTTACCAGTTTGTGAATAGAAATCTATTGCTTATTTATTTCTAAGTAGGGACGGGTGTGGCGCTGTGGTCTAAACCACTAAGCCTCTTGGGTTTGATGATCAGAAGGTCAGCAGTTCGAATCCCTGTGATGGGGTGAGCTCCCGTTGCTCTGTCCCAGCTCCTGCCAACCTAGCAGTTCGAAAGCATGCCAGTGCAAGTAGATAAATAGGTACCACTGTGGCGGGAAGGGAAACAGCATTTCTGTGTGCTCTGGCACTCGTCACGGCCCTCCATCATGCTGGCCACATGACCTGGAAAGCTGTCTGTGGACAAACGCCAGCTCCCTGGGCCTGAAAGTGAGATGAGCTCTGCAACCCCATGGTCACTTTGACTGGACTTAACCGTCCAGGGGTCCTTTACCTTTACCTTTTTACTTATTTATAATCATAGTTAAAGCAAGTATTAAGTATACCGTTAGTCTTTTTCAAAAAAGAAACTTAGTCTGTGTTGTTTTGTTTTTGCTTTCCGCTTCCTGAATATGTCTATTTACTATGCTACTGTAAAAAGCATAGGGGTGCCACTGTATTTTAGTCCAGAAGGGATCACAGAAGTTAAATCTTTGACCTATAATCAATTTGGAGGATGTAGCCCAGGGGAACAGTCCCAAAGCAGAGAAACTCCATAGGCTCATATGAGAAATTTCAATGTACCTGAGTGTTCAACTGGAAGTTACTCAACGGTTAATGCCTGTTGGTGCTAGAGGGAGTAAGATGATTTTATCCACAGGGAGAGAATTAAGGAGAGAGAAAAAAGACAATCATATTTACTGAGATTTCATAACGAGGTTTCAAGCCGTACAGAATTTTCTTCACATGGTAAAATTGGGAAGCTGCGACCTGTTTTGTCACAGTTAAGGAATAAAGGGGCAGCTTTTGTACCACTGGAGATAGAGAGGGCATAGGAAGCTACCATGAACTGAGGCTGATCATTGGTCCACCCGGGTCAGTATTATGTACAGTAACCAACAGCACCTAGCCAGGGTTTCAGCCAAGAGACATTCCCAGTCCTTCCTTGAGATGTGAGGAACTGAACTGGGGAACATGTTTGTGCAAAGCAGAATCTCCACCACTGAGCTACGGCCCTTTTCAAGAATTCAATTTTAAAACGAAATGGGACACAAAAGGAACTAGGAACTTTGGTGGGGCAGAAGTGGAACACTTTGTTTGAATTGACTATTCTTTTTGATGTTCTGAAAGGTTGTATGTGTGTCTCCAGTGTGAAAGTTAATATCAGCCTCTAATGAAGGACAGGACGGTTTATAGTAACGACAAGAAGTACAGTAACAGATACTTATGATTAGTGATGGACAAATCAGTCGATTTCAGTTTCTCTCTACTTCTCCTTTTCGCAGTCTTGCAGTTCTCCACATTTCCACAGAAATTTTGTGTAATGTACTTATTTTGTCTAGTGACTTTCCCTAACAGAATGCATTTTGTGTGCTATTTTCACAAATAGATGCATGTTTGGTTTTCGTTATGCGTAAAGGTAAAGGTAAAGGTAAAGGTAAAGGACCCCTGACAGTTAAGTCCAGTCGTGAACGACTCTGGGGTTGCGGTGCTCATCTCGCTTTACTGGCCAAAGGAGCCAGTGTTTGTCCGCAGACAGTTTTTCCGGGTCATGTGGCCAGCATGACTAAGCCACTTCTGGTGAACCAGAGCAGCACACGGAAACACCGTTTACCTTCCCGCTGGAGCGGTACCTATTTATCTACTTGCACTTTGATGTGCTTTTGAACTGCTAGGTTGGCAGGAGCTGGGATCGAGCAACGGGAGCTCACCCCATTGCGGGGATTCGAACCGCCGACCTTCCGATCAGCAAGCCGTAGGCTCAGTGGTTTAACCCACAGCGCCACCCACGTCCCCTTTCGTTATGCATACTTTCCCCTAATGGATGCATTTTTCTACACGCTTTTGGTTGTTGGAGAAGGGCAAAGCAAAATCGGGAGAAAAGCAAATGTCAAAGGTGAGCCGCGTTTCCTTTTGTGTATTGGTTCAAGAATGGCAAATGATGCAGTTTCTCATTGAAATGTAAACAAAATCGAGTGTTGAGAAATTGCATTTTCCTGTATCATTGCTGGGCAGGGGGAGGGAAACATCAGTAAGACACGTAGTTTTGAAAACCAAAGCCATTACACAGCCGTGGAGTTTGTACTGAGGTAGGCTGGGGACATGTATAAGACACATGGATCATACTTTAAAATAAGAGGCTGTTAGAGATTCCCCGGGGCACTGATTCAGAATGTTTCTTTTTGGAAGATGAAAGGAAGAGAAAATGTTTGTGTGTGTGTGCGTGTGTGTGTGTGTGTGTGTGCGTGTGTTTTTTTTAATGTGATAATTTCTTTCTCAGGTTTTCACCTGAGAGGGTGAGAGGGAGACAGAAAAGCCTCCAGATGAGCTTTTTATATTTATAAAGCAGATCTGAGCAATCATTTCTCTTGAGCCGCATTGAATTTTGATGGCAAGCAACCATTTGATAAATTTATTTATCACATTTGCACCTTGCGCTTCCTCCGGGGATCACAGGGTATATGCGCGCGATACATATTGAATGTTATCCTTGCAGCAAGCCCTGTGAAATTGGTTAGGCCAAACTAGATACAATGTGGAAAAATTCATGAATATAAACTTTCCACATCTTTTATTTATATTTTAATAGCAGGAAGTCCCAGAGTGGATAAGTACAGAAATGTTGTGAAAATGATTAAAGGATCCCCAAACCTGCTGTTTTCCCAATTAAATTCCCCTTGGCACAGCATCCATGTGATATCTGTATGCCAACTCTGTAGACCAAACAGATACTTGAGAGAGGAGTTAATGGGGAAAAGGGTACTGGACTTACCCTGCCCTGGCACTGGGTTCCCAATTAGAATCCTGCTCCCACACCTTGGGATGAAATGATCCATTCATTTCGCTGCTCTTAGTTTCTCATTTTTCCAGTCTTAAATTAATTTCCCACATTTTACAGCAATGTTATTATTTTTTTTAATCCTAATGAATCTCCATAAGCCTTTTAGTGCAAATTTCTTCTGATGAACACATTTTGATATGCAATTTTGATTAACGTACAAGTTTTGACTACCTTTTTCAAGGACTTTCCCTTAATATAATGCTTTTTTTTTGGAGGGGGGGCTGTTGTTCCACCAATATATTTTATTCAACCTTTCCTCTACAGTATCCATTTTTGTAAACATTGTTGGGGTGGTGAACTAAACCACAAAATTCTGATAAGTGTGAGTTTTGAAGGATGGCCATGGTTCAGTTTGTGTCCTGCTTTGAAAAGTGGGAATGTAATAGTTTTGATTTCAAATGATTCATATTTCTTCCCCATTCTAATCCACGCTTGCTACTGATGCTTAAAAATCCACAGGCAACTCTATTTGGCTCTAAGAGAGATTGACTGACCCTAAATCATTCACTGATCTTCATATCAGTGAATAGGGATTAACACTCAAGTCTCCACAATTCTTACTCAATGCTCTATCTCTAGGTAAGGTAAAAGGTAAAGGACCCCTGGACAGTTAAGTCCAGTCAAGGCAACTAGGAAGTTGTGACGCTCATCTCACTTTCAGGCCAAGGGAGCCGGCGTTTGTCCACAGACAGCTTTCCGGGTCATGTGGCCAGCATGACTAAGCCACTTCTGGTGCAACAGGACACTGTGATAAGTGGTCTGCATCTGGTGATGATAGGAATGTGTCCACTTATCAAGAAATGTGATGTCACCTATGCTGTAAATTTCCATGAGAGCGAAAGCTCCTGTGATTCAGTCTCTGTGGTTTTTCTTTTCATCAAGCTGAACAAATAACTTTAAGTCCATAGAGACAAGCGGCTTACAGGCTTTGAGTGCCTCCAGACTGTCAATGTTTTGCAGGAGGGAATCAGGCACATGCCAGAACTTTCAGTTTATGTATTTAAAGTAGATCAAAACGCTCTAGCACAACAACAACAACTGGACATTTGCAGTTTGGGAAGTGATGGGGAAATGCATTGAAAAGTGTGGCATGAATGAATGATTAACAGGAAGATGTGCAAACACCCCAGATGCAAATCAGGATGAATGCTCATTGACATATTTCTCCTAAAAGGAAACAGAATGAATGAAGACAGGATATAGTCTAACCTCACAGTAAGCATTGTGAAAGCAAATCAGGATGAATATGGACCAAACAGGTCATTTGAAAGGAAAACCTATTCTGCAGTGCTATCTAGGAACTTGACAAAACTATTCTCATTTAAACATTTTCAACCTAAAATTTTAAAAAAAACAACAACTGGATTTGTATTATGTTCCCAGCCATAGTAATAGAACTGAGCTTGCCAGACTGCATGTAGCTCCAGGGGAGGTTAGTTCAGGGCATAGATGAAAGGCATACTGTACAAATGTGCAGAAAAACAAGCATTTCTCTCCTCACAAAAAAACATCTCACAAAGCATCTCACAAAAAAACTGATGCTCCTTCTTACGGGCAGATAAATGGGCCACACACACTCTCCTTTGCAGCTGAGCACCCCAAGTCAGTCCAATTCAAAGAAAAATCACACTACTTACTTATTTTTCCTCTCACGTGCTGGGACCAAAACTGCAACAGACAGGAGAGGAAATATCAACACAAATGGTTAAAAGCAGACCATCCCAAGCTGTGTCAACCATTTGTAGTGTCCAGGTGCCACCTCCTGGACAAACAACACCGCACACCTGTTACAGCTCTTATCTTTTTAAGAGCCACCACCCCTGATGGCAAAGGCTGAAATCTGGAAGAGCTCCTTGAGCCATGCCTGAGACTTTGCAAAAACCCAGGTGGAGTTTTGACTCCCCCCCCCCGACCAGAGGACCCTCACACTATATCACAAACTGCTTCACAAGTCCCCCCTCAGTTTCAAAACCCGCTTTGCGATGAACGCAAGCCCAAAGCTTCCTCGGGTGTACAGAATCGATGCTTTGCATCCTGGCTTACGTGTTTTGAGGACAGTGCAACTGTAGATCAGATATCAGTCTTAATATTAGTTTCCTGAAGATTCTTTGTGGCTCCTAATAGTGGAGTAGCTGAAGGCAAGATATGTCCCCGAAGAGGCCAAATGTGCAGCCTGCTACATTGCCACAGGAGAAACATGTCCTAACAGGCAGAATCCCACTTTCTTCCTGCACATTCATTGAATGTGTGAGGAAAATTGCTTGTTTTATGGGGTAATGTTCTACTAGATATAAACACTCAACATTAATCTGCCTATCAAGTGGAACAAGTCTGCCATAGCTATATCTCATTCCCAGGACTGAAGTCTATTTATTTGGAGGCCACCACCACTGGCATACCCTCCAACATTTCTCCTGTGAAAATAGGGGTGTCCCATTCCATAACAATAATTTTACTATTTCTACCCCTCCCATCTGACTGGGTTGCCCCAGCCACTCTGGGCAGCTTCCAACATACAGTGGTACCTTGGTTCTCGAACTTAATCCATTTTGGGAGTCCATTCGACTCCCGAAACCATTCGGAAACCAAGGTGTGGCTTCAGATTGGCTGCAGGAGCTTCCTGCATGCAAGCAGAAACCGCATCAGAAGTTTGGCTTCCAAAAAACACTTGGAAACCGGAACACTTACTTCCGGGTTTGTGGCGTTTGGGAGCCAATTTGTTCGGGAGCCAAGCCGTTCAAGTTCCAAGGTACCACTGTATATAAAAACATCATGAAACATTAAACATTAAAAAAACCCTTCCCTATACAGGATTGCCTTTGGATGGCTTGGGGGTAGATAATGCCATACCTTCTAACATTTCTCCAGTGAAAATAAGGACTTCCTAAGGAAAAGTTGGGGACGCAGGTGGTGCTGTGGTCTAAACCACAGAGCCTAGGGCTTGCTGATCAGAAGGTTGGCGGTTCAAATCCCTGTGACAGGGTGAGCTCCTGTTGTTCGGTCCCTGTTCCTGCCAGCCTAGCAATTCGAAAGCACGTCAAAGTGCAAGTAGATAAATAGGTACTGCTCTGGTGGGAAGGTAAACAGCATTTCTGTGAGCTGCTCTGGTTCACCAGAAGCGGCTTAGTCATGCTGGCCACATGACCTGGAATCTGTCTGTGGACAAACGCCAGCTCCTTCGGCCTACAGAGCGAGATGAGCACCACAACCCCAGAGTCGTCCACGACTGGACCCAACGGTCAGGGGTACCTTTACCTTTAAGGAAAAGTGGGACATTCCGGAATCAAATCAGAAACTAGGACGGCTTCTCTAAATCAGGGACGTCCCTGGAAAATAGGGACACTTGGACTGGGTCAGCCCAGTGGGGAGATCTCAAAGGGGAAAACACCAAAAGTGTTCTTCCCTTTGGGTCCGTCCTTCTGGATGTGATGAGGTCAAAGACACTCCCCCTAGCTGACAGATTGTGGTTGGGCTTAGAGGGCGGAGTAGTGTGGTAGATGAGGTATAAGTTAACCTGGCTGCCAAGCGAGAGATGGAACATTTGGGAGCTGTGTCTGTAGTAAGAACATGAATGTCGCTCACGAGCACATATCCACTGTGATGGTGGGAATTTTTGATTTTGATATTTTAAATTGTTTTGATTGGCCTATTCCATTTATTGTACTTTCATTGTATCTTTATTTTACTAATATGCTGTTCATCACTTTGAGGAGCCTTTCGGCCAAAAAGTGGCACAGAAATAAACCATGCCATAACATTTTTAGAGTCATTGAAAATGATTTGCCCTGCACGTCCCTCGTTCTGGTGCATTTACTATCTGTTTATGGCACACTGCAGCCCAGACCCTTGTCTTTACCCGAGGCTCTTGTTTTATGTACAGCCTTGCCTTGTATCTGTGCACAGAGAGAGAGATTGGACCCGTTAGCCTTTTGTTCCATGAAGTTTAGAGGTTTTATTATTATTTTGAACCCTAAGGTACAAAACCAATTTCTTGGACAGTCTAAAGGTAATGAAATTCCTATCTTTGGTTTCAAATTCTGCAGCTATAATAGGGCACTATCAGAGCAGGTTTCTATTGTTCCGTTATTTGCAGACCAAAATGACAAATGATAAAAGAGCCCCTTTGAAGCTGCACTTTTTGTGGCATTGAACTGTGGCTTGGGGAGGATTCTGCAATGGCAATAAGGTAAATGTATTTGATATATTGTTATTGTTATTATTTTATTTATCAATTGCCTGCCCTTTACCCTAAGGTAGTAATGTGTACTAAGGCCCTAAGGTGTATAACAAGTGTACCTTGAGCTGTAGGAGGTGAGGCAACAGAGCCAGGCAAGTCAGGGGTGCTTTCCAGGTACCATTTTTAAACCATAAATTGTCCTATTATAAAACAGGTCTTTGTTCTTTGAATGGAAGCACTAACGTCATAATTGGAAAAGGTTATTTCTCAAAGAATTATTTGCTAGAGTGAACCCACTGCTTCTAGCCCTCCATGACCCCCTCTACTTCCTTGCTTCCTTGCTACAGGAAGAGCAAAAGAGTCTTTCCTGAGAGTGAGCAGTGTTAGAAACTCAGATATATAAGCTAGGTGACAAATGGCTCCATAAACCAGAGTTACAGTTGCCAAAATGGAATGCTTAGTTGCCATTTTTGGTGGCCAGATGGCTCGAAAGGTCGTATGTTTCAATATGACTTTTTGGTTCCCGACATTCATTCTGATTCTGCAGCTAAAATATAACAGGTAGAAGTCTACAGGATGTGTTCCTAGTGTGTGAAAACAGTCATGTTCCAAGGATCCCCAGGCAGTCACCTCCAGATGGTGCTAGGATTGCCATATGCCCTCTTTTTCCAGGACACGTCCTCTATTTCATGGGTCGAACAAGGATCCTGAGATCGCGTTAAGGGTAGCCAAATTCTGTGCGATTGCCATAAAACTTAGGGAACAAGCTGTGCTATCATAATGATTAAGGCCTTATATGATAATTTTAGATTATATGTTAGTGACTAAATTTTAATTTATATATTTTTTAACTTGCTATATCTGTATTGTCCCTGTTATACTTAATTGCAAATTCAAATGTATCCCTATTGTGTTTTATGACTTCCTTGATATTGTATGTGGGCTGGAACTGGTTTGTGACCGAAATAATAAAATTAATTTATGGGTCGAGTCGTCATAGTAGTTAAAAGTAGAAATTGGCAAATGTGTCCTCTTTTTTTGCTCTTCAAAATATGGCAACCCTAGCACTGGAGACGTCAGACGCCATGCTGCCACCAGGACATCTTCACCTGGCTGATAGCCAGGTGCAAAATGTGCCTGACAAATTTCAAACCCTGAGAGCAAGGCATTTTGGGTAAGGTTTTCTAGAGAGCATGTGTGCTGCATGGCAGCTAGGAATCTTCTATAAATTCAGGGGGTGGGGGAATAAAAACCAAGTAATTTTAGTTCCCCTCCCTTTAATTTAAAGCGTGTTTTTAGCCACTATGACAAACCATGGTGGCACAGACTAGAGCTTAAAAAAGTAACAACACACAACCTCTCTGTACATTTTCTGTTTTACAATAACGCTGCTCCTGGTAATTTCAGACTGATGACTTCAGCTTGAAGTGACATGTGAATCTCACAGATATTACACCATAGACAAGAGCTTTTTTTTAATCTCCACATCAGCTTCAGACACAGTGCTCTTCAGTGGGCACAGTTCACACATTCAGCTGCCAATCATCAAGTGCACAGCAACTGTGCAGGCAAATCAAGAGATACACATGCATGTGTGATGACTGACAACTAAACGTGTGAATTCCACTGAAAAGATGGAGGTGATATGAAGTGATATGACAGTTCTATCTGTGGTGTTAAATATCTGTGAGCCATCATTCGCTTCCAAGCGTTGAGCGCGCATGGCTGAACCTGCCCTAAGTCAGGACACAAGGAATTTGACCTTACAGCTGTCAATTCCCTGCTATCATCTGATGCTTCCCTTTCCAAGACTTCTAATAATGCTTGATTTCTTTGTATATACAGTGGTACCTCGGGTTAAGTACTTAATTTGTTCCGGAGGTCCGTTCTTAACCTGAAACTGTTCTTAACCTGAAGCACCACTTTAGCTAATGGGGCCTCCTGCTGGTGCTGCGCTGCCAGAGCACAATTTCTGTTCTCATCCTGAAGCAAAGTTCTTAACCTGAAGCACTATTTCTGGGTTAGCAGAGTGTGTAACCTGAAGCGTATGTAACCTGAAGCGTATATAACCCAAGGTACCACTGTATCCCATTCTCACAGTGCCCCCCCCCGATGCCTATTAGAAGCTCGCAGTTAAACAATCACAAACATTGCCAGCTTGCCTTTTTGACACATACTTGTGCGTCACATAAGGTACCACTGTATTCTATGGATAATGAAAAGCATTCACAGGAGATGTTGCACACAGATCTGAAAACAGCAGATGGCAGTAGAATTCTGCAATGGCCACCGCCATGTTTATCTGACATTGATTAACTGCACTACGATGCCCCATTAAGCTGCAACTATTATAAATTACTTCTTAAATCACTCCCGATGGTTTGTAATTATTTGCAGATCTTAAAAGTTCAGTGCCAAGAGTAACGTGGCCATCCTGAATGCATTGCTGGCTGAGGCTGTGATCATGCGGTCAGTGCAGAGGTTTGAAAAATGGCTCAGATGATATATTTTATAGGGAGGCAGTTGTGTTGTATCAAATGTGCAAATTGCACATAAATAATGATACTAGATTTATATACTGCTTTTTGGTTATTGTTTCCAGAGCAGCTTACAACATACAGAATTAAAGAAAAGAACTCATCTTCAGCTTTTCAACTGGCCCTCATTTATTAGATTTATACACCTGCATCATAAGATCTCAGGACAGAATAAAATACAGGATAAAAACAAGTAAATAAGCAAAACAAAACAGCAAAACAATCCCCGCCTTCCCACAGACACATTTAAAAGTCTCTAGAACATTAATCAACCAGCACAGTTGGTCCAATGAAATATGTCCATGTGGATAATTTCAGATTTATCTTTATCATTCATATGGCAGCCTTTCTTGCTATTTATTATGTGCAAGTCTCTCACTACTCCTTCCAAGAGATGAGGCTGGATAGAGACTTGGGTTCACACATGCACTGTCAAGGACTGGAATGAAGAGGCAGAGGTATGGAGGGGATCCCTCCCCCTACTCCTGTAACTGTAGTGAGGCAGTACAGCTGTACCTCAGGTTACATACGCTTCAGGTTACAGACTCTGCTAACCCAGAAATAGTGCTTCAGGTTAAGAACTTTGCTTCAGGATGAGAACAGAAATCGTGCTCCGGCGGCGTGGCAGCAGCGGGAGGCCCCATTAGCTAACGTGGTGCTTCAGGCTAAGAACAGTTTCAGGTTAAGTACGGACCTCCGGAACGAATTAAGTACTTAACCTGAGGTACCACTGTATTGAATTGCAGCCAAGCTATGAGGGAGATAACAAGGCAGAGACAGGCAAGCAGCCAAGCTGTGCTGAATTTGGAGAATTAAGTGTAGGGGAGAGAGCAGTCAGCGAACACTTCACAGCATAGAGTTTGCTCCATCCCCTAGGATGCGACGGTTGTTGAGGGCACAAGTGCAACGTATGCAGCGACGTTTGGCAACGGGAGGCTTTCATAGGGGTCGGTGCTGTTGGGGAATGGAGAACGAGGAAGAGTCAGAGTGAGCAATTCCATCAGGGAGGAAAGACTGGGATTCTTTGTCACCACAGTGACTGAATAAATCTCCCCCCCCCCCCCATTTTTAAAAATTCATTTTATAACACAACTAAAAACACAAACAGAAAAACAAACAATACAAACAAATTCTTGTCTTATCCTTATTTTTTCTAAACATTGTTGGGTGAGCTTCCCCAAGTCCCCCCTATCTGATTTCCATTTTACCTCAAATTTAGCAGTTTACATATATCATAATTTTTAACCATTTTTTTAATCACACTTACTTTTACCATAAAAATCTTCACATTTTATCACTTACAAATAATACTATTTTAAAATACACTATCTTCTACTTCTAACCCTACAGCCTATATCCACTTCCAAAGCTATTCTAATATTTAAATATTAACATATTTTTTCAAATATTATTTAAACTTCTTCCAATCTTCTTCCACCGTCTCTTCTCTCTGGTCTCGGAGTCTCCTAGTCAGTTCGGCAAGTTCCATCTTCACCTGCCAGTGACTGAATAAATCTTAATTAAAAGCTTTCTTGTTTCCTCCCGGCTCCTTGAAACCATTGGGGGTGGGGGAGGGGAGAGAATTCCTCAGGCCTGACATGCACATTCATCACTTGACAATGATGACATGATGCCTTGCATGTGTGAATGGGCCATTGCAGGTACAACACCACAGGCCATGTTTAAGGGGTTACTGTTGACCAGAAGTTGGGACCAGTTTACCTACAAGATTGCCTTACCCCAAATACACCCACATGACCACTTTGATTGGTGAAACTGGCACTGATACGGGCACCACGCAATATCCACTCCACACTTGTAAGAAATTGTTCTTTGAATGTAGAAGCATCTATCCTTTGGAATTCTCTTATTGACATCTCTGTACTCTTTTTTGGCATCGGCTTAAAATGTTTTTCTTCAGGCAAGTCTATCCAGACATGTAGAAGTGAGATGTGTTTTATATCCTTGAATCTACTGCTGATTTTAAACAGCTTCTGGATATTTTTGCACACTTGTTTTTTAACCGTCTTTTAATCAATGATTTTTAACGTTTACTGGATTTTGGAAACCCATGTACTGCGAAGAACTAAAATACTCTAACTGTTAAGTATATGGTGAACACCGTTAAGCATACTTTCTGAGTTCTCACTAGGGGTGGGGAAGAAATTCAGTTCTATTCATATTTAAAAGCAAACCTAAAAATATTGTGTTTTGGTTGGTGGGTTTTTCCAGCAAATATGAAATCATAGAATCATAGAGTTGGAAGAGACCACAAGGGCCATCGAGTCCAACCCCCTGCCAAGCAGGAAACACCATCAGAACACTCCTGACATATGGTTGTCAAGCCTCTGCTTAAAGACCTCCAAAGAAGGAGACTCCACCACACTCCTTGGCAGCAAATTCCACTGTCGAACAGCTCTTACTGTCAGGAAGTTCTTCCTAATGGTTAGGTGGAATCTTCTTTCTTGTAGTTTGGATCCATTGCTCCGTGTCCGCTTCTCTGGAGCAGCAGAAAACAACCTTTCTCCCTCCTCTATGTGACATCCTTTTATATATTTGAACATGGCTATCATATCACCCCTTAACCTCCTCTTCTCCAGGCTAAACATGCCCAGCTCCCTTAATAACTTCACTTTCAGATGTGAACTGAACTGGAGTTCTCTCCCCATCCCTAGTGAGGATGTAGACAGTATGCTTGATGGTGCTTAACAACGAGACTATTTTCGTTCTTCTCAATACATGGGTTTCTGAAAGACAAACATAACATAGAAACTGCCTTCAGGCTTTTTAACTCCCTTGCCACCCTAGTTAATTAAACTTATGACTTTTTAATGTATGAAAGATACAATTTGCATAAATCTGTCTATTAATAAAATCAATCATTACAAAAGTTGTGCAGGGGAACTGGGACCGGTATTTAAAAGATGCACACACTGTATCAGCAGACGCCATCTTAGATGAGGCATTTGTTACCTGGTGTGTGAAAGAAAACTGCAGGATGCAACTTCTAAGATGGAGCCAGTTATGATTAGTTCTTGATTTAAAATAATCAACTTTTAAAGAAAATAATCTGTTGCTCCATTAGCTGGAGACACCTTTTAAAACCAATCAATATGATTCAAATGATTTCATCTTACCAATTAATTAACCGAGTGCTGCAGCCTCAATGTTAGAGGCTTGACCTCACCTTGAGCTCAGAAGCATCCCTTGCAGGGAGGTGAAAAGGGTGAAATATCAGGAGAATCCAGTTTGCCTTACAGCATCCTGGCTTACTTAAACCAGGAGTCAGCCAACTTGTCAGCAGGGGGCTGGTCTACTGTCCCTCAGACCTTGTGGGGGGCCAGACTATATTTTTTGGGGGAAATGATGCAAGAGCACCATGAGCCCCGGCTGCTGCTTACCTGTGTCTTGCGAGTGGCAGGGGCTGGCGGCAGCAATGGCGGAGGGACGATGAGCGGTGCGCGAAAGGGCTCCAGAAAGGGGCTGCTTAAAATGGCGGCCGCTCGAGTGCTGCTGCTGCTTCTGGCACCAACAAAGCCCAGCCCCCTTCCTCCTCTAGGCAGGGCGGGGAGAAGCCAGGAGGAGGGAGGGAGGAGGCGCTGCCTCCGCCATGTGAGGGAGAGAGAAAAAACATGCGCACTGGCACTCCACGCAGCGATTCCTGGATTGTCTGTGGGCCGGATCCAGAAGGCAATTGGGCCTGAGCCGGCCTGTGGACCTTAGTTTGCCGACCCATGACTTAAACTAAAAAGCTAAAAGTAGCCTATCTAAGCTTCCTTTTAAGCTGCAAAGGGATGCACTGTGCTGAACTCACAAGGATAATATCTAATATATCCTCCCCTAGCGTCTATACACATCCCTGCATAAAGCACCCCATGCCTGGAGTGAATCTTCGTGCCACTTATTCCTTACCAATTAGAAATTGGCTGCTGGATCTACTTCTCAATTCTCCTCGAGGTGAGTATGCATCAGATGTTCAAGTTCTTTAGGTGCTGGCCTTTCCTCTTGACTTTTTATTTATTTATTTGGTTAGCAGAAGGAAAAGAAAAGCTCCCACTAGGGAGAAGCTGAGGGCTGCGCGTCACAAATATTCATCAAGGCCTTAAGCAACGTCTGGTTCTCTGCGAAGTGCCTTTGTCACATCCACCTGCCGCTCTTTGAAGGACACCACATTCATTTCCTTTGTTTCTAATAACCCATTCAATGTGGGACTTTTTCATAAACAAGCAGAGGTCCTAATAATTGGATGGCAGTGCTTGGCAGGCTTCCAGTAATATGAATGGAACAGTGAGGTTTTAGGCCAGCTGGAAAAATAGAATCTAAGGAAGAATTTCAGATGCAGAAATGTGTGTTCCTGGCTTTGCACAATCAGACACTAACTGACTTACAAGCATTGAGTTGTATCCAGAGTTAGTCATGTTCAGAATAGACATGACTAACTTAGGTCCATTACTTTCAGCGGGTCTTCACTGAGTAGAACTCAGGTGACTAAAAACCCACTTGCTATCTCTTTTATATAAACTTATTGTAGTCCACTAAAAATCCTCTTTAACTCAAACCATTCAAGGGAATCTTCTTCCACCATAATTCAAAACTACTTTGTGGGTCCCTCATAGATGGACGTTTGGTGTGACAAATATACCAGCTTTTCAAAACACCCCAGTGCCTCCCTATCAACTCCTTGCCTTTTAGCACCCGTCCTAGGTAATGCCACTGTCTCCAGCAGACAGAACTGGTAAGTATAATTGTTTAATGTACATTAAAATAGGAAATATATATTGTATACTGTGAAGAATGGCTGGAAATTTCCATGAAGTTGAGTAGGAGCCAACTAGGTTAATCATTAATGGGGCTGTATCATGGGACTGTATCTTTGTGACTCAATCAAAACATGATAAACTCAGAGTCATATGAAAAAGATACTGTTTTAGGTCTATTCATATCCTAACCTGGAAAGCATCCATGTTGCATTGTGGTTCCTCTTTGTTCTAAGCTACTGAAGAGAATAGATGTGTTTTTCTCCAGCAAACAGCCTGAGGCGAATAGAGGCTGCAATGGAGAAGAGTCGGAGCTTTGATTTTAGCTCAGAAGGCAGGTTATTTGTAGTCTAAGTTATTATTGTCATGGAATTCTACTCAATATTGATCCAGAGTAGATTCCAATGCAGAGTAACAACCTAAATATGTTTCAGGATTCCCCCAAAATAGACTAGAGGCAATAAATTTTTCATTCAGCAGAGCTTTACTGCTACTGAAGGCAAATGAGCATAATGATCACAAATCCAATAGATTCAGGATTGGCACTGTCCATAAGAAATCCAGTTGCAGCAGACTTAACTTACACTTACAATAACTTATAATAAGTCTAAACATTAACACTAAGAGATAGAAAGAGAACGTGAAACCCCGGCTCCTTCTGGCCTTACTTTTATAGTCAGCATGACCTTGACAGAAAGAGATAAGAGAAACAGTTTAAGCCAGCTGTGCTCAGCTTCTCTGAAGGTATAACCCAAACATCATGAATCTTCTGCTTGTTTCTTTCACACAGAGAAGCTTCCAGAACCCTCTTGAATTAAGTCGAATAGGAAAGATCAATACTTTCTGCACTAAGAAACGCAAATTGACAATTATGCCTTATGCTGGGATCAGCATAAGAAATATGAAACTAACTGAATGTAATTTTTATTGTTTTAAGTTGTTTTGAAGTTAAGTTCTGTGAATAAAGCTTTTGAACCATATTTTTGGACTGGATTTTTTAAATTTCCATACAAGAATTAGTTTTGTTTATCCAGCGACTTCTACGTGAACAATATTAATAATCTCAATAAGAACTGCCCACTTTGAGAACCACTGCTTTAAGGTGTCACAACACCCTTTGTTGGTTTTGCTGCCACAGTTTTAATAGGCTACCCTTCCAGAAATCATCTCAACGTTGTCACCTGACATGGGCAACAGAGCCATCCTCACCCTGCACCCACCATCTTTTCCTCCCCAGCCGTGGACAGAGATCAGTGTACACTACCTTCCAACGCTGACCTTTCACTTGATTCCTCATCATGCAGTTATTCAACTCATCCTGGCTGGCAGCTGACCAAATGTTCAAGTTGTCTCACGGAAGACAGTGTTGTGACAGATGAACACCTTGTCTGGGTGGTGGATGCCTTGCCTGATTCAACACCTGCACAAACTGCCACGTAATCTTTCTTTAACCAGATGGCCCTGTGTGAGCCAGCCCTTGGCCGGAAACCACATTGTGTGAAACTCTTGGGCAACAAGCAGCCATATTTTGCTGTCAGAGAATTGATATCCTCAAGTGGCATGAGCTCTGATACTCCAGCAGATGGCCTTCAATCTGCCGCTTTGTTTCCTGGCTCTCTCTGCTCTTGCCTTTTGCATCCATGGGGGAACCTTTATGTATTTCTTTCCTGAAATTTTCATGACAGCTACTGTACGGAAATTTGTTTTCAATAGGACATTGAATCATAGAATTGTAGAGCTGGAAGGTGCCCTGAGGATCATCTAGTCCAATATGCAGCTGCCCTATACGGGGATTGAACCTGCAACCTTGGTGTTATCAGCACCATGCTCTAACCAACTGAGCTATCCAGGCCTCAGGAGGAGACATCATCGAATCATAGAACTGCATAGTTGGAAGGGACCCTGAGGATCATCTAGTCTCCGGAATAATGTTTTGAACATTGCCGATGTACCTTTTTTTCCAGGGGTTGGCTCTGAATCCAATGCATTTAAAACCAAAAAACTACAGCATGTAGAAGTCCCCTGCTAGGATTGCATAAAGGTAAAGGTAAAGAACCCCTGACAGTTAAGTCCACTCGTGAACTGGGGTTGTGGCGCTTATCTCTCTTTACTGGCTGAGGGAGCCAGTGTTTGTCCGCAGACAGTTTTTCTGGGTCATGTGGCCAGCATGACTAAGCCGCTTCTGGGGAAACCAGAACAGTGCATGGAAATGCTGTTTACCTTCCCGCCAGAGTGGTACCTATTTATCTACTTTGATGTGCTTTCGAACTGCTAGGTTGGCAGGAGTAGGGACCAAGCAACGGGAGCTCACCCCGTTGTAGGGATTTGAACTGCCAACCTTCGGAATTGGGCATGGCAGAACATGAGGGGTTGAATGCACCTAATGTTTTTATGGCCTGTAAAAGACTGTAAATATGGATGTGATGACCTGGGAATCCAATTCAGAGGCTGAACCGGAGGAATTCCAGCCTGCACAGGAGTCCCCGCCTCCAGGGCTGGCTGAGCTGGGGCAGGGCCTTGATTCTGAAGCGCCTGCACCTGTGCCGGATCCTCAGGAGCAGGCACCAGGTGAATCCACTCTGGCTCCGGAGGTGATTGAGGAGGCATTGCCTACAGGTGCGCCTCTCCCAGCCCTGTCAGGGGAAAGTGAGTCTCCCCCTGGGTCCAGTAACCCACCGGCCTCTCCTGAGCTGCAGAGGCTCAGGGCAGAGAGGCGGAGGGAACTGGTTTCTCCCAGGAGGAGTGCTCGCCTTAAGGCCAGGAGAGGCGGGTCACCTGGGGGCCGGGACCGCCCCTGGCCTCAGAGAAGATAAAGGCCAGTCAGCCCGGTCCCAGGTTGCGGGAGCAACGTCGTTGAAGAGCTGTTTCAGCCAGCATCCAGTCCTGTTCCCCCAGAGTTCCTGTCCTTGCCCGGCTCCTCGCTGTGAACCCCGCTTCGCCCGTGTAGGACTGTCTGCAGACCCTCGACTCAGGTCCTGGATCTCGCCCCACGGTAACCTCCCCCCTGGACCAGCACAATGGAGGACAGAAAGGGCAGCCAAACACAGCATGGAGTATGATAAGCCACTGAGGATCTGCATTGGCCAACCGGGTCACATAAGCTGGGGCAGGATTGTTTTAGGATTTGTCTTTGAGCTTGGGACATGCTGCTCCCACCTGCCCTTTGCTCCCACATTCCAATGGGAAGACCCTAACTCAGTGGTAGATAGGAAAGGTAAAATATGTCCATTTCAGTTTCTCACTGTTTCACATCTCCCCCCCCCCGACCTTAAATTCAGTTCTCCACATGGGGTCAAGTACCATTTCTGCATTATCTTCAGTGTTGTTTCCTTGATGCTGGCTGAGGTGGTTATATCGGGAAAATTGCCCCACAGGTTACTCCAAGATTCACACTTCATTTCCCTGTCCAAGTCCATGTCTACAACACCTGGCAACACCTGGCAATGCAGAGAAAAGAACTTGTGGTGGACATGCCCAGAGATGGCAAACTTTTGGAGAACAAGGGTTTTAATTCAATAAGTAAAATGGTACATCAGCATATCACAAAGTCTCCAGCGCTTGCCTTACTGAATTTTGTATTGAAATGAATAATTGGATTTCTCTTCGCGGCAGCACATATGGTTATACAGTGGTACCTCGGGTTAAGAACTTAATTCGTTCTGGAGGTCCGTTCTTAACCTGAAACTGTTCTTAACCTGAGGTACCACTTTAGCTAATGGGGCCTCCCGCTGCCGCCACGTGGTTTCTGTTCTCATCCTGAAGCAAAGTTCTTAACCCGAGGTACTATTTCTGGGTTAGCGGAGTCTGTAAGCTGAAGCGCCTGTAACCTGAGGTACCACTGTAGCCACTTTCATGATCGCTATGCTCCACCTTCCTTGTGGGTGGCAGCAAGCCTCTGAGTCCTATTTGCTGGGAATGACATGTGGAGAGATTGCTTTTGTGCTCAGACTCTGTTTGAGGGCTTCCTGTGGCCACTTGACTGGCCACTGTGAAAACAGGATGCTGGACTAGACAGGCTTTTAGCCTGATTATGCCACTCTTCTTATGCTCTTAAATAAGAGGTCCTAAGATCAGACTTCTGTGTTAGGCAGGTTCCTATTATTAGTGTACTTAGCTACAAAAAACGAAATCCTCAAGTACTGCCCACCTCTTCGCCGCCCTGTCCTGCAATAGGATTTATTCCTCTTTTGATCTATTCACTGGCTTAGCTTTGCCTGTTGTAAACAATCTCTGCGAGGGGTCCTTGTCCCTTTGCTGTTGCTGCCACTGCTGGCTGTGCCGCTCCAGGGACACTTCACATTGCTCCTGTATCTCCCTGGTTGCTCCATCTGCCTTAGAGTCTTACACAACACCCGCCTGTTGCAGATACTTTGCCTGGGCAAAGGCAATCCTCTTTCCCTTTTCAAGGAACAATTGCTTATGACACATCCCATTCTTTTCTCGCAAAGTGCAGTTACTTGGCATTGACATTTGTGTTTTCTCTTTCCCAGCAGGCTTTTCACATCATGTCCTGTCAGCTCTTACAGAAATGGCACTCGGTGCATTACCAGGCTGACACTTCACGCAACATGTTTCATAACAGACACTTTTGAACTCAAAACCACTTTTTCAGTAATGGAAGTCTAGATTTTGTGTGGATCTAGATGTCAGTTCACTCCCTGGGAGCTGAGGCATCTACTCGCCCCTTACGTCTCTGTCATTGTGTACAAGTCTGGCCTTGTCTCTTTCCAATCAGCCTCTGCTGAGAGCCGGCAGTCCTCCTGCGTCTCTGTATCGTGTCTGATTGGCTCATTCAGTCACTTCATTGTGGAGACATTGTGTCTCTGTATGAGTCAATGTCTTGGCCTTCCTTCCAATAACTCTAGCTTAGTGGTATATGGGGTGTTAGAGGAGGAGGAGTACCTCTGGTGGGGGACACAATGTGAGAGCCAGTGTTAGGAGCGGTGGACTTGTAATCTGGTGAACCGGGTTTGCTTCCCCGCTCCTCCACATGCAGCTGCTGGGTGACCTTGGGCTAGTGACACTTCTCAGAAGTCTCTCAGCCTCACTCACCTCACAGAGTGTTTGTTGTGGGGGAGGAAGTGAAAGGAGAATGTTAGCCACTTTAAGACTCCTTAGGGTAGTGATAAAGCGGGATATCAAATCCAAACTCTCCTCCTCCTCCTCCTTCTGGGGTAGCTAGCTGCTCCTGCACCCGGAGCAGCACACATACTGTGCACCCGGGGGCGGGGCCATGTGGGTGGGGCGAGTGTCCCAGAGAGAGAGAGACGCCCATGGAGGGTAGAGCGACCCACCCATAGCGGGCTGCTTCCTGGCCGGGGGGCAGGGAGGGAGAGAGCCACACCAGTTTGCCAGCAGCCTTCCTCCCTTCCCTCTTCCTTTTGACAGCTTGGAGGAAGCTCACCCCTCCGGAAGCAGCCCAGGAGCGGGGGGCAACAGTGCGCTGCCCACCTGCAGCTCCCAAGCCTCCCCCAAGCTGTCAAAATGAAGGGGGAAGGCCACCGGCAAGGCAGCACAGCTCTGCTCCTTCCTCCAATGGCTCGGGGTAGGCTTGGGAGTTGCGGGCAGGCAGCACACCGAATGTCACCCCCTTCAGTGATGACACCCGGGGCGAACCGCCCCCCCGCCCCCTTCCAGTGAGCACTCAGGGCTGATTTCCTTAAGAATGGATAGGTTTGATCTTCTTGCAGTCCATGGGACTCTCAAGAGTCTCCTCCAGCACCATAATTCAAAAGCATCAATTCTTCAGCGATCAGCCTTCTTTATGGTCCAGCTCTCACTTCCATACATCATTACTGGGAAAACCATAGCTTTAACTATATGGACCTTTGTTGGCAAGGTGATGTCTCTGCTTTTTAAGACGCTGTCTAGGTTTGTCATTGCTTTTCTCCCAAGAAGCAGGTGTTTTTTAATTTCGTGACTGCTGTTACCATCTGCAGTGATCAGGAGCCCAAGAAAGTAAAATCTCTCACTGCCTCCATTTCTTCCCCTTCTATTTGCCAGGAGGTGATGGGACCAGTGGCCATGGTCTTAGTTTTTTTGATGTTGAGCTTCAGACCATATTTTGCGCTGCTCTCTTTCACCCTCATTAAAACGTTCTTTAATTCCTCCTCACTTTCTGCCATCAAGGCTGTGTCATCTGGATATCTGAGGTTGTTGATATTTCTTCTGGCAATCTTAATTCCGGCTTGGGATTCATCCAGCCCAGCCTTTTGCATGATGAATTCTGCATATGTTAAATAAACAGGGAGACAATATACAGCCTTGTCATACTCCTTTCCCAATTTTGAACCAGTCAGTTGTTCCATATCCAGTTCTAACTGTAGCTTCTTGTTCCACACAGAGATTTCTCAGGAGACAGATGAGGTGATCAGGCACTCCCATTTCTTTAAGAACTTGCCATAGTTTGCTGTGGTCGACACAGTCAAAGGCTTTTGCATAGTCAATGAAGCAGAAGTATATGTCTTTCTGGAACTCTCTAGCTTTCTCCATAATCCAGCGCATGTTTGCAATTTGGCCTCTGGTTCCTCTGCCCCTTCGAAATCCACCATATATAATACTGAGCGAGATGAATCTATGGTCTGAGTTAGACTAAGGCAGCTTCCCATGCAAATGGCTATCCTCCTTTCAAAGGAAATCAATTTCACTTCTTATTGAGATCTCATATTTTTATAGAAGTATCCAAAGCGGTTTATAAGTGAATAAAACAGAGCATAAAATAAAAACAGACGGAATGTAACAAACCTCTAAAGAACATTACTGATCTACAGTACTGACAATTATAATATATTAATTGCTAACTAAGAATGAAATTGTAATGTGTAATAGAATGTAATCTATAAGAATAAAGGGTCATAATGTATATGTTTATATAAATATTAGATCACATGGCTGAGAAAGGACCGTGTGAACTGGCTGTGAAAGAAAACAATATTTTCTACGATGATTTGAACATTGGCAAGGAACATGGATGGAAAAACAAGTATTTCTTTTCATACCCCTGTTTTCACAATCTCTGCTTACACATTGTCAACGGTAAGCTTGATTAAAAGTGACAGATACATATTTCACTTAAGATCTTAACCTTCTTGGTGAATGGTACTGGTTAAAAAGTATAGCAAGGACTGAAATATATTTTTGCTTTTAGCCTACACACACACACACACACACACAGAGAGAGAGAGAGAGAGAGAGAGAGAGAGAAATCATTTTATAAAAAAAGAAAAATAATTACTCCCTGAATAGATTTAATTGCCATGATGTCTCTACAGAAAATGAGAATTATAATCTTAATTATGATTACTGTCGGGTTAGACTGAAGTCCCAGCACAGCATCAATAGCAGAGGCTCATTTGCTAGTGCCGTTTTTCGTAATATATTATGATGACAAAAGCTGGCTATTAAAAATTAAATAGGAAAAGAGATGTCAGATCAGTTGGTTTTTGGAAGGTCATAGAGTTGAGTAACTCTATTAGTAATGTTCTACTGCAATAAACAATCAAATCTATTAACAAATGGGTGCTTACTGCAGAGATGGTCATGGTGTAGGTTGGTTTAATTAGGTGTCTTTCCCCTATAGGGTGTAATAAAAATTGAATTACTGCCACATATGGACTTTCCATGGGTGACCTGTGAATGACTGGAACTGGAGTCATTGATCTTTTTAGACCTGTGGGCACATTTTGGACTTTGAGAGATAGTTGGGGGCATCTGTCACAAAACAACTGCTACGTTGAGTATGTGGACTAACACAAAATGGCTGCCATGGTTAGTGTGGCATAACACAAATATAGAGAGGCGGGCAACCCTGACAAGTTTGCGCTTACCATAAGAGTGCAGCTATGTCTTGCTGCTCCTGATTGTGGAAATCACACAATATTGATTTTACACCCACCCAGTGATGCTGCTTCTGTTTAATAGCAACAGGAAATATTCCTGAGCACCAGGGGAAATGTACAAAATGGCCGCCCAGCACTCACTGGAGGGATGACAAAGCTTATAGTAGGCATTGGACACCTGGCAAAAGCCATTCCATCTGGCCGCAGCAGAGGGAGGGATGGACCTGCCTCAACTCACCTGAGAGAACAGCAACTCTGGACTCCTCCTCACTTTGACCTGTTTCCATTCCAGCTGGTCCTTATAAGAACTCTGTAAGTAAAAAGCAGGGCCAGAGTTTGGGGTTTTTTCCTCCTCCCTCCGAATCCCTTTCCCTTTTGTGCTGTGTATTTTTTAGATTGAGAGAGGGCACTGAGTCAGAGAAGCTTTATTTTATGGAAGGTTGTCTATTCTTACCAATTCATGTTTCATAGAGTGCTCCCTAAGAAACTTCTCTAGAACACAGTTTGAAAACCGCTAATATGAGGGAGAAAGAAGTAGGAAATCACATTGGGGAAAATGCTGCATGGACCCACAAAAGGAATGGCATGGAAGGGCCATTTCATGATCAAGTAAAGTTAATTTTTAAAATTTAGACCTCCCTTTTTCTAGGTAAAAATGCATTCAAGGCAGCTTGGGGTACCAGAGAGAAATTGTAAGTGCCCAGGAAGAATGAGGTGATGAATACATGCCCCCCAACATTTCTCTGATGGAAATAGGGATGTCCTATTTAATAATGATGATGATGATGATTTTACTTATATCCCACCCATCTGGCTGAGTTGCTCGAGCCATTCTGGGTGGCTTTCAACAGATATAAAAACATAATAAAACATTAAACATTAAAAAAAAACCTCCCTCCCCTTCAGATGTCTCCTAAAGGTTGTATAGTTACTTATCTCCTTGGCTCGAGGGTTGCATAACACTGCCACCCTCTAACTCCTGTTGTCTCACAGGCTTGTTGGCCATGGTGGGAGTAGGCAGAAAGTGGTTCTATCTTCCATTTTACTAGGCCAGCACCAGGCTGGCATGAAGGGCCTGAGGACTGGGCTCTAAAGGAATTGAGGGATTTCAGTTAAGCAGAACCAAAGTTGTTGGCACTGTACCTCTAAAACTCCCCATTTGGGGCCTTTTCACTTGCTACCACCTGTAGCTTTTCATCCACTTGGGCATAGCTGGGGCCTCCCAGTGGAACAGCACCAGGACACCACTCTAACCACCACCACCCATCATCATCAGCGGGGATTAGAATTGTACTCCACATGGGTGCTTGTTGTGGATTAGGGTGCTCCACAGACATGCAATTTTTTTTTTTTTACAGTGTCCACAAGGCATTGTTTCTGGGGGAAATCTGGTGCATTTAAAAAAACACCACCACAAAACCCACTCCTGTTGCCAATGTCCCATTTTTGATACCTGTATGGTCCATTTTCAGTACAGTGGTACCTCTGGTTAAGAACTTAATTCGTTCCAGAGGTCCGTTCTTAACCTGAAACTGTTCTTATCCTGAGGTATCACTTTAGCTAATGGAGCCTCCCACTGCTGCCGCACTGCCGCTGTGTGATTTCTGTTCTCATCCTGAAGCGAAGTTCTTAACCCGAGGTACTATTTCTGGGTTAGCGGAGTCTGTAACCTGAAGCGTACCACTGTACAGTGGTACCTCTGGTTATGAACTTAATTAGTTCCGGAGGTCCGTTCTTAACCCGAAACCGTTCTTAACCTGAGGTGCACTTTCGCTAATGGGGCCTCCTGCTGCTGCCGCGCCACTGCCGGTGCGAGACTTCCACTCGCATCCAGGGGCAAAGTTCGCTACCAGGAGACCTACTTCTGGGTTAGCGGAGTTCGTTACCCAAAGCGTTCGTAAGGAGGACGGCCCGTAACCCGAGGTTCCACTGTATTAAGCCCCTGTATGAAACTGCCCAAGAATTCGCTGCAAAAATGGTGCACCCTGAGAACGACCATGTGCAAGGGGATGTTCCAATGAGAGTCCTGGTATGCGTAAAAGTCATAACATGAAGTTATGACATAGCATGACATGAAGGACCATAGCTGAGCAGGTTCTTTCCATGAGAAAGGTTCCAGGCTCAATTCCCATTATCTCCTGATGAGGACCGGGAGAGTCCCCTACTTGAAAGCCTGGGAAATTGTTACTAGTCAATTATACTGTTCTAGCTGAACCAGTGGTATGTCTCAATATAATACACCTTCCTATGTTCCTAATTTGGTGATCTGGAGAAAAAAATATATCCAAATGTAATGGGTAAAGAAAGTCTTCAGGGATATATATTTTTGTGTTGTCTTGTTTATTGGAATGCTAAGACGAATTTTGCAGCGAAATCTTGGGGCCATAAAAAAGGACTGGAACAGGGAATAAAAGGCAGTACGGTTGAAAAAGATGGTTTATTTTTCTCTTTGGGGAGCCTCTAAAAGAAAGTCTGTGTTGTGGGGTGCAACAGATTCCTCTTAAGGCTCCGAACCCTACGGCTGTTAACAGGCAACAACTTCCTCCCTAGACTTCTCTTCTTCCAACATTAGGTCACAAACAATGTCATGCTGTAATTCTCTGACTGAAAATTGCTCCATCAGCGACCGTGAAAAGGAAAAAGAGCGGCGCTCTCGTCTCGCACTGCCTGGCATGTAGCTCTAGAGGCACTCTCGTACTAGCGTAGAAAACACTGCTGACGTGTTGGCCCAGAGTTACTGTTAGAGAGAGAGAGAGGGAATGTGGAAAATCTCTCAGAGGCAGCAATGTCCCTTTCTTTCTCCTTCTCCTCCCCCTTCCCCGCACACATTAGCTTCCGTGCTCCTGCTTCTTCCCTCTGTCTGGCACTAGCAAAGGTACAGAGCGCTTGTGAGGGAAAGAAGAGACGCGCAGAGAAAAAGCCCTTCTTCCAATCTTAATTAAGTCACTGGCACTTAGATGTAGTTATTACCAGCAATAAACAGTGATGTGCGACTTGGACCAATATCCTTTTCTTTTGCGGTAGCAAAACTGGCTGGCTGGATATTGCGATCCCTCTTAGCCAGAGACTCTCTCCATCACTCAGAGCTGACAGGAAGACTTCCTTCACGGTGTCTGGTGTCTGCCTAGACTCCTAATTGTGGCTTGACAATGCTCACAGAGCGGTGTCTGGGCTTCGTCTACTCCGGCTTGTACCTCTGGGCATCCTTGTTCCTGTCTTTTTTTAAAGGTAAGTTCTAGATTTTCCTGATTATACGGTGGCGATGATGATGATTTGTCCTTTGCTGAACACGAGCTGTTCTGATTTCCCTGGAGATGTGCATTGGGAAACTTTTTCAGGGGCTATTTGTCCCCATCAAAGTCAATAGGATGCGTACAATGAGTACAAACAGGAATAAAACAAAGCAGAGGATTTTTAATATATATACTAAAAAAACAAACACCTGTGAACTGATGTTGCACTTCTGATATTTTTGACCCCCCAAGGGGGGGATGTGCGAGAGCTCTTTGCTCTGACAACTTTCTCTGTGAATACAAATGTCATTAATAGAAATAAAAGACTGTGACGGCTTCAGTGATGGATTTTGAACATAAAATGGCATAAATTTCTCAGATAGGGCAGACTAGGATAGGAACGCTTTAAAGAGGACTTGTGGATCATTTTATTGGGCTTGAGATGTACGGATGAGGGAGATGAACTATTTCTGTTTCAATCTTTTCCGTGTTATATGTTCATTTCTATAATACAAGGTTCCTAAGTTAGGGATGGATAAAAGGAAAAGTAAAGAGTATTAGCTAGGGGAGTCTGGCTCACTGTGTAGTTGATACAATACCTGGATTTAATCTTCTATATTAGTATCATGGCTACTGGTTTAAATAAATAGGTTTTGGCTTAACTCGAATTGTTGATGCATCAGCCTGAAGATGAATCTATTATATAAGGTACATAAAATGAATCTGTACGTGTAACGCAACAGCTAAATCAGTTATGAAATTGCATGGGAATGAAGCAATTCAGTAAAATAGACAGGGAATAGGAAAGCCAGACGAAGGGCTAAATTGGATACTATGAAAGATGATCATGAAAGTTACTTTGGAAGTTCTTATTTTAAGGTAAGAATCAATGCAATATAGAGGGTAAACCCCTGTTGAGAAACTTGATCCGACTTGGACCTGAGAAACCTGGTCTAGAGATAAGCCTGCATCTTTGGTTGTGGTCCTAAATGCACTCCCTCAGGGCTGCCAACAGGATTTCCTCAAGGCCCACTCTTCCCTTGTCATCTGCAGCAATCTGTTGACAAGATCTGCTGCTTATGTACATACAGTGGTACCTCGGGTTACATACGCTTCAGGTTACAGACTCCGCTAACCCAGAAATAGTACCTCGGGTTAAGAACTTTGCTTCAGGATGAGAACAGAAATTGTGCTCCAGCGGCGCAGCGGCAGCGGGAGGCCCCATTAGCTAAAGTGGTGCTTCAGGTTAAAAACAGTTTCAGGTTAAGAACGGACCTTCAGAACGAATTAAGTACTTAACCCGAGGTACCACTGTATATTAACTCAGCCTAGTCTACGTCACAGGGTTGTTACAAATATAAAAGGGGAGGGGGGGAGGAAAATACACACAACCTTGAACTCCTGGACAGAAAAGCAAGATACAAGTGCATGCCAGGCCGCACACTATGGAGTACACTTCCACAGGAGGCAATAATGGCCACCAATGTGGATGGCTTCAGACCCTCCAAGGGGCACTATTTTCCAGGAACAGTCCAGGATTTACAGAAACTATCCTGGTTTCTGATATTATCCTGGAATGTCCCACTTTTCCTTAGGATGGCCCTATTTTCATCGGAGAAATGTTGGAGGGCATGGAGTTATGTGACCCCTGAGCCAAGGAGATAAGTAACTATACAACCTCTAGAAGACATCTGAAGGCAGCCCTGTAGAGGGCAAGTTTTTTAAAAAATTGTTATGTTTTTATATACAGTGGTACTTGGGTTAAGAACTTAATTCGTTCCTGAGGTCCGTTCTTAAGCTGAAACTGTTCTTAACCTGAGGTACCACTTTAGCTAATGGGGCCTCTTGCTGCCGTCATGCGATTTCTGTTCTCATCCTGAGGTAAAGTTCTTAACCCGAGGTACTATTTCTGGGTTAGCGGAGTCTGTAAACTGTAACCTGTTAGCGGAGTCTGTAACCTGAAGTGTCTGTAACCCGAGGTACCACTGTATGTTGGAAGCTGCCCAGAGTTGCTGGGGCAACCCAGTCAGATGGACAGGGTATAAATAATGTTGCTGTTGTTGCTGTTGCTGTTATGGAATAGGACATCCCTATTTCCCTCAGAGAAATGTTGGAGGACATGTGGCTTTAAAAGGATTAGACATATTAATGGAGGATAGGGCTACCAGAGGCTACCAGCCATGATGGCTGTGCTGCCTTCACAGTGGGAAGCTGTTTGCTTCCGAATACCAGTTGCCTGACCCTGTAGGGAGGAAGAGGGCTATAGTGCTCAGGTCTTGCTTGTGGTCATCTCACAGGCATCTGCTTGGCCATTCTGAGGACAGGATGCTGAACTAGACGGGCTGTTGGTCAGATCCAGCAAGCTCTTCTTATGTTCTTATGTAATGTCATTCACAGATCATGCAACAAAGCTAGCAAAACAGCCTCCTTGCTTTAACTGCAATGTTTCATTGTCCCGGTATTTACAGCAGAACGCCAAAACGGAAACTAACAAATCTTTGCCAAACCTGATAAATAGTAAAAAGCAAGGAATACTCTTAAGGATGTGCAGTTTCGTGACTTTGGTGTCTGAACTACCAACTCACAGCTTAGCCTACCTCACAGGCTTCTTGTGCAGATAAAAGAGGGAAGGGGAAGGCAACCTACGCAGCCTTACGCTGCCGGGAGGGAAATCAAGATACAAAAATACAACAGCAAAAAACAAATATGTGCTGTTTCAAAACTCTCCAAATTTTGGAGGGCGGTTCTCTAGCCAAGCAATGTTTACAAAGATGCATATGCTAGGGGAAAGTGTGTGTGAAAATGCATACATTACTCATGTGTTATATTCAGGGGAAATTGCTTTGCAAAAATATGCATCTTAGGCAGAATTGCCTAGAAAACTGTGTACCATAGGAGAAATTTGCTGGTGAGTTTTCACAAGGACTTCTTTAAAAACACACACACAAACACACACACACACACACACTACCCCAAACTGATTTGGAAATGTGGAGGACTTGACTAAAGTTTGGAAAAATGAGAAACCCAAATTGACAGATTTCCTCATCGCTAATTCAAAGTGGTAAAAACAGAGGTGGAGGCAGAAGAGTCCTTAAAGGTGTTCACCCCATGCCCCCCCCAAACTATGGCTTAATACTTTATTTGTCAGACAAATCAGAGAGTGTTGAATCTGAAATGGCTGCTGTTTCAGAATACGTGTTCATATAACAATTCTGTAAGGTGCGCAATATATGATCTATCTTCTGAAACGACATTCAAAGTCCTGATGGTGGTGATTGTGATTGTTGGAATTGGTTGTAGTATTTCTCTTGTATCTGTAAGCTGCTTTGGGATTTCCACAGGTAAAGTGAGTACTTAACAATAACAGCGTTAACTACTTTTTATAATCCTCCCCTGCTCTGCTTAAAAAATTATTCTCTGGAGCTTTTCAGCACTCTGTAGGCAGTACCTGTTCCTTGCAAAGAGTAGAGCAGAGAAACAGAGATCTAGAAAACTATAGAGATATTGTGCATAGGAATAGAGTAGAGAAAAGCAGAGTGATGGACATGAAGATTTGTGAGGGCCCTGATCTGACTTGGGAAACTTGGTTGGCATTGCAGTTAGAAAGGAATAAAATCTCACCTCCAATGTAACACATTGAACTGAAAATGTAGCATCTGGAAGTGGGAAAGGCGTGCAGAACCCTACTCCCTTCCCTCCATTGAATGTAACACTTGAAAGATACTCATGAAATGGACCATAGTGGAGGTGGAATGTCTTTGGATCCCAAGATGCTGTGCATTCAACACACAGAGCGGCAGACACTGTTGGGTTGGGTTGGAACAAGTATGCAGCGTTGCAGAGATGGTTGTTTAGTATTGTCAGGTTTGACGGCTAGCTCCAGGGTCTGTTTGGGGGGGATGGTGAGATGGAAATTGCCTACTTTCCCCTAAATAGGGTTCTCCAGCTGTTTTTGGACTACAATTCCCATCCTCCCTGACCACTGGTCCTGCTAGCTAGGGATGATGGGAGTTGTAGTCCAAAAACAGCCGGAGGCTCAAGTTTGGGAAACCTTGCCTATCAGGTCATTACCATTGTCAACATTCACTACTTAAGTCACCTGTTCACAGCTCTGCATGTGGAAAGTGCAAGTGGCTTGAGGGATCTGGGCAACCCTGTAAAAGCTGCAGAGACACTCTTCCTCGCCAAACCACCAGTCTGAAAGGGGTTCTGCTGTTTAAATTCACCCACATATTCTGGGTTTCCTCAGATTCAGTAGGAACTCTGATAATCATAGTCAGTACTTCTATAGTGCTTACACCCACAAGTGCTCAATGTGTTTCATGTACTTCCCCACAACAACACCTATGATTAAAGGTAAAGGTAAAGGGACCCCTGACCATTAGGTCCAGTCGTGCCCGACTCTGGAGTTGCGGCGCTCATCTCGCTTTATTGGCCGAGGGAGCCGGCGTACAGCTTCCGGGTCATGTGGCCAGCATGACGAAGCTTCTGGCGAACCAGAGCAGTGCACAGAAATGCCATTTACCTTTCTGCCGGAGTGGTACCTATTTATCTACTTGCACTTTGACGTGCTTTCGAACTGCTAGGTTGGCAGGAGCAGGGATCGAGCAACGGAAGCTCACCCCATCACGGGGATTCGAACCGCCGACCTTCTGATCCTAGGCTCTGTGGTTTAACCCACAGCACCACCCGTGTCCCTTACACCTATGATTATAGCTGTCTTTATGATTTCTCTCTCTCTTCTCTATGGCATGGGGAACCAGTGGCTTTCCCAGTGCTTGAACTGCAACTCCCATCATCCCTGACCACTGGCCATACTGTCTGGAGCTGATGGGAGTTGGAGTCCTACAACATTTGGAGAGCTTGCTTCTTCATGCCTGATCTACACGCTTGCAGCCAGGCTTTTACAAAGGGCAGGCGTTCTGCACTTGGCTAGGAATGTCTGCTCTACTTAATGCATCGGCTTTATTGCCCTTCTCTCCTCACAGGTTGTCTAAATCATTTTTCACCAACAGTTTGTTGCCATTTTGCATGCCGCTGCAACACGCCGCATAAGATTTGGAGGTGACACACAGAGCTGTTGTAAGCAGTATTTGACCACCTCCAAAGAAGGCAAAGCCAAGGCTGTGTCATGCCAAGGGGCAGAGAAAGGAGAGAACAGACTGTGTGTGGAATTTGTAAACTAAACAGGTTTCTCCTTACTTTCAATCATCCCTTATTACAATTGTCAGGAAAGCGCTCTAGGTACACAATTGGACTATGTTAAGCAGCAGCACATATAGAATATGTTAATACACCATCATTCTTTAAACAGTCAGATTTATTTTTAGGTACTGTGGCAGTTAAAAGCCTGAGCTGGCAGCCCTCAGTGGTGACCTTGAATAAGCCACTATTTCTCAGGCTGGTCTCTTAGTCTATTATATGGAGATAGGCCACTTTGTGGTGGTTCCAGTCCTCGTTCCACCCTACCAGTACCAATGGACACCAGCCCCCATTGGGGACTATCAGTTCCTAGCCTGCTTTGCAGGACTGTTGAATGTGAAGCGCTTACATGTATGATGGTGATGACAGAAATGCAGTATTTGCACCGCAATCCTTTCCCACATCTGTTCAGAAGCAAATCCTACGACATTCAATGGAGAATGCACACTTTACCTTCAAACATACAGGCAAAACGGGGTACCTAATTCTGCCCGATCCTCTCCTGGGTCCTTTTGTCCACTCGCTTTCATATGGCAAATGGAACTCAATGTCTGGCCTGTTAAGTGGAAACCTCTCAGAAGCATAGCTGTCAACCGTCCCTTATTTGGCGGGAAACTCCCTTATCCCAGCGCCGTGTCCGGCTGCTGTCCCTTATTTGATGATGTCCCTTAAATTTCCTGGGTTTCATGCTCGCCCGGCTCGGGAGGGAAGCAGCGGCTCGGGGTGCTTCACCGCAAGAGAGAGCGCACGCACAAGCTGCCGTGTCTCCGTCTCTCCCTTTCCCCGCTCAGGAGCGCGTCGTGAGGAGACGGGTGGCGGCGGGCGGGCAGGCGGCTCCTCTCTTGCAAGATTTCCGCCGCGCTGCCAGGGGAAGCCGGAGGCGGCAGCGGCAGTGGCTGAGGAGGTGGCCTGAGGGAGGAGGAAGAGGAGGGGATGGGGAGGGACGCAGAAGGGCGGCGCTGCAACTGCCTCATGCCGGGCTGGTGGGCAGCGTGGGCGAGAGTCTCTCTCCCTCCCCCCCTCCCCCCTCTCTCTCGGGCAGGAAGGGCCGATGGAACTCCTTGCGCCAGGACAACGGCAGCCCCGACGTGCTGCTTAGCATCCCCTCCAACCAGTGCAGCATCTTAATGTAGTGATTTCCCCCTCTGCATCCCTTTCATAACTCTTTTTTATAAATCATTTGTCCATCCATAGTTCAAATTTTTACTACAAGTTTTCTGTCAATCCTACCAATGTATGTAACTCTTTACAATAGCTTTTCAACTAAATTATAAACTTTCCCCATTCTTTATTAAAGAGGTCCTCTACCTGGTTTCTAATTCTACCTGTAAGCTTTGCCATCTCGACGTCGTTCATCAGTTTTGTCTGCCACTCTTCTTTGGTCGGAGTTGTAGACCCTTAGGATCATCTAGTCCAACTCCCTGCAAAACACAGTCAGTCGCAGCAAAGGCAGCATGGCTCCATCAGTGCCTGATTTCTGTATAAGCTAAGCAAAATCCCTTATTTTGGCTTCTGATCCCTTATTTTCAAGGCTGCTGGTCCCTTATTTTCAAATCTGTAAGTTGACAGCTATGCTCAGAAGGAACCTGCGTGGCTTAGCTGGGTCATACTCAGAAGGCTAAGTGCAAGTACTGGAAAGAGAGAAAGACACAATTTGTTTGAATGTTTAAGGAAGAAGCTGTAATCTTCAGCTAAGAAAAACAAAGCCCATACTTGGATAAGCATGTGAATGTAAATACTTTGCATATATTCTTCTTCAGCTATCAGACCCTCCAAGTGTCTGTATTTTCCAGGGACAGTCCTGGATTTACATAAATGGTTTTTTATTAGATCCTGGAATGTTCCACTTTTCCTTAGGACACCCTTATTTTCATCAGAGAAATGTGGGAGGGTATGGAGTTATCCAACCTCTGAGCCATCTGAAGGCAGCCCTGCATAGGGAGGTTATTAAACATTTAATGTTTTATTATGTTTTTCTATATGTTGGGAGCTGCCCAGAGTGGCTGGGGCAACCCAGTCAGATGGGCAGGGCATAAATAGTAAAATTGTTATTATGGAATAAAAAGGTAAAGGGACCCCTGACTGTTAGGTCCAGTCACGGACAACTCTGGGGTTGCAGCGCTCATCTTGCTTTATTGGCCGAGGGAGCCAGCGTACAGCTTCCGGGTCATGTGGCCAGCATGACTAAGCCGCTTCTGGCGAACCAGAACAGCGCACAGAAACCCCGTTTACCTTCCCGCCGGAGCGGTACATATTTATCTACTTGCACTTTGATGTGCTTTCAAGCTGCTAGGTTGGCAGGTTGGCTAGGTTGGCAGGAGCAGGGATCGAGCAATGGGAGCTCACCCCATTGCGGGGATTCGAACCGCTGACCTTCCGATCAGCAAGCCCTAGGCTCTGTGGTTTAGACCACAGCGCTACCCGCCTCCCTATTATGGAATAGGACCTCCCTATTTTCATTGGAGAAATGTTGGAGGGTATGAGCGATATGTTCTGCAAGTAAATGTTTTTGAATATTTTGACAAGTGTTTGGACATTTTTCTTGAAATTAAGACAGTATTACTCCTGATTTGGCTTCCTAGCTGAAATTTAGCTACTCTGCCAACATGGGCAATGTCAAGCGTGAGTCTGGAGGAAGGAATATGTGGAAGCAGCCATGGGTCCCCGTCCCTTGGCACATTCCCAATGCATTGAGCTATAAAAACCAAAGACAGAGGCACCGACAAGAGCACTGGCCTGCAGGGAAAACCATCCAGCCTCATCTCCACAGCCCAGTACTGATACAAGTCCATTAAACTTAATGCAGCTTGTGACAAAGCAATTGTTTGAAGGCCAGCATTCCAGCCAAGCAGGAATTATGAGGCTAAAATGATATTTTAAAAGAACTGCCTGCATGCCGTCGTAAATCAGGCCAGGCCTGTGCAACTTGTCACCTGCCAAGCTGGAGGCATCTCATCTATTGTGACCTGCCAGGTGCTTAATGGCCCGTCCTCAGTTTGCGAAGTCCCAAGCAAGCAATAAAAAACAGAAAAGCTTACAAACACCCAGTGGGCTGGTAGACTGTGTTGGGCTTGATGGATCACAAGCTGTGTAGGCCTGATGTGGATTGATAGAGTGGCCCATCTGAGAGAAGTCACAGAAGCACTTCCACAAAAGGCGATGAAGGAAGGGCCACAGCAGGGTCTCCCAAAACTGGGCCTCCAGCTTATTTGGGACTACAGTTCCCATCATCCCAGACCACTGGTCCTGGTAGCTAGGGATGATGGGAGTTGTAGTCCAAAAAAACCCAGCTGGAACCCCAAGTCTGAGAAACACCAGGCTATGGAAACAGTGCATAGGAAGTAGGGTGACTCGGAGGAGCAATGACCTTCTCTGACAAAAACAACCAAGTAGCAAGTCCTTATGATCAGATACAGCTTTCCCATATTTTATGGAAAATTAAAGGGAAGACCTCATTAATGTGACAGCGTTCTACAGAGTGTCAGCAGCAACGTGTCCATTTAGCAGCCAAGTCTGTGAGGTGTCCTGAACTTTGGCATTTGCAGAGGTAAGTCCTGGTAGGGCACACAGTCCCAAAGGCAACACTAGAGAGTAGTCAGATGGTCTAACTGGACAAATGCCAGTCTGGGCCCAATACAAACAGCAAACAGTCCAGTGGCATTCCCGAAACAGCCAATCAACGGAGAAAGTTGAGCAGACACAGTGTCTCTGCCTTGCTTGTCTTTTTTCCTTCCAAACCTTTATTGGTGCACCTGAGTTTGTACCACATTTTCCAGCTGCCCTATTTAAGCTAAAGCTGCCATGTTTTCAAAACTGTATTCTTTAAATGTTCCCATTCCTGTACCTTTCTCCCCTTCCCAGCCCACCTCCTTTGGGTTCTTACTTCCTTTTACAAGCTGGTGGCAGCTAAAGCTGTTCCCTTGGGCATCACAAATACACGCACTTGTACAGGCATCCCCAAACTTGGCCCTCCAGATGTTTTTCGGACTACAATTCCCATCATCCCTGACCACTGGTCCTGTTAGCTAAGGATGATGGGAGCTGTAGTCCCAAAATATCTGGAAGGCTGAATTTGGGGATGCCTGCACTAGTAGATTGCCAATGTTTTCAGCTTCTGCTGTGGTTTGGTGTAAGATGGTCTCTTGGGCTCCCATACCGCTCTATGTTTCTTGACTTTCCCCCCATACTGCTTTATGATTCTTGATATTTTTTTTCCATTTTAGAGCAATCACTGTGGGGTACCTTGAGGCAATACCTCTTAAGACCTGACAAAAGACTATTGATTGCCAATAAGATTCAGCAGAAGTGTCTCAATAGGTGCTAAGATGGCTCAAGAAGACATAAGTGATAGATGGAAGTGACTTACCCTTATTTCCTCCACTAAGTGGGCTGGGGTGTGAGGAGAGCAGGAAAGCTAGGGGCTGATGTGTGAGAGATCAAAGCCAAGCAGCCTGCAATTGTTTGTGAGGAAGGCAGATTGAGAAGAGCTGGATCTCAGGATTACACACACAGGAAGTGATGGAAGGTTGGTAGAAGAATCCCAAAGGGAAGGGAAGAACTCCCAGGCTGAGAGTCTGGGAGAAGGAAGGAAAGCTCCCAGGTGAGAGCTGGGAGGGTCCACCATTTTATGTGTGAGACAAATGTTAAGATCTATTATTATTATTATTATTATTATTATTATTATTTCATTTCTATATTATTTCATTATATTTTAAAGAAAAGATCTACGTTTGAGAGACAACGCTCTGGTTTTTCCCTCTCTCTGTTCCCCCATATATATTTTTCTGTTTTGTTTTTGTTTTTATTTAGACTAGTTTGATTCTGGGCTTCCACTGCAAATCCTGCCTGTGTGCAACCTGCTTCTGAATTCCTCGGAACATTTTACTGTTACTTGTTCTGTGGTAAAGAAAAGTCACCTAGCAAAGACTGAGAGGTGCTTTTCTTTCCATACTAAGTGAGTGAGGATTCTTGATCTTGGAAAATAGGGTTGCCCTGGTTCAATTTTGACACAAATTACGGGCAGAAGAGAGGTGCGAATAGGCAAGCTGATAACAATGATGATTGATGTTTGAGAAAAATATATTCATTTTTTGTCCCAGAAGCCTATGCACCCCTGCATAAATATTCTTATTGCGACATCCTGCACTTCCCTGGGCCTTGTAAGATTCCTGCTATGCAAGCAGCCTGCCTAATAGATCTTCCATTATTACTGTTACTTATCTATCATAGTAGTAGAATTTATTAAGGGAAGTATGAAAAGATGGGATAGATTGATTCTCATCTTAAATTTGATTCAATCTCATTACTTTCTGTCTCTGCTCTTTTATGTATGTTTGTAGCTATCTGATCTTTCTGTCAAATCAGTGTTTGGGAGCTGCAAACGAGATTGGCTTTACAACATGCACCTGTAGTGCATTCACAAACTCAGGACAGGTGCTTCAGATAAGGAGTTCAGAGGAAGCCTAGCTAGTAAAGGTAGCCTTGTTAGAATTTTCTGCTTATGATGTGTGTGAGAGAAGATGGGGTTGAATGTTTTGGGGTGTCACTAGAATCCAAAGTAGTCTTGAAAGACAATGGGGGTCAAAGGAAGGGAGTTTTCCAGTGTTATGTATTGGAACGTGAAAGGAAATCTATGGTTTGGGAGATGCCAGGAAACAAATTTTGCTGTCAGATCACAGCCAGGAATTTTGGTAATGTTAATAGTCCATTGTTTTAGGAATGCTGAATGAACTTAGCTCCTCTCTTCATTAACCCCCACAGAGTTGCCATTTAAATATCATATGAATATATAGGGATTTCATATACAGTGGTACCTCAGGTTAAGTACTTAATTTGTTCCAGAGGTCCGTACTTAACCTGAAACTGTTCTTAACCTGAAGCACCACTTTAGCTAATGAGGCCTCCTGCTGCTGCCACGCAGCCAGAGCACGATTTCTGTTCTCATCCTGAAGCAAAGTTCTTAACCTGAAGCCCTATTTCTGGGTTAGTGGAGTCTGTAACCTGAAGCGTATGTAACCTGAAGCGTATGTAACCTGAGGTACCACTGTAGCGTGTAGGTTCTCCCACCAATACTTCACTGGGGCAGGAAGCTTCCTTCCTTACTACAGTATCTTGATTTCTTCTCTACTCCACCAGCTCAGAATGATCACTTGGGTAAGTTTTCTTTGAAAGCTTTTGAAATGCATTTTTGCTTATCACAGCTACCGTTGCTGTGCTTTTGGTTTGCTCCTACACTCTACGGTAAATACTGCTTCAATATTTCGAAGTAAATAAGCCTCAGAAAGACACTTTCTCTAGTTTTGCCTTTAGGGGTTTTTTTTTGGTCACTGTAAATCCTGACAGAACCCTAACAAAGGGCTGAGAGAAACACTCCTTTCATAGGACGTATTGTATTGGCTAGTTAGCCGATAACTTATTGTTGTCTAAATAATGGAGGGATTAAATTCTCCTAGAGAGACAGTAGCATAATAAGAATGTGAGGAGTGGTGTGTGTGAGAAATCTGCTTTTTTGTGAAGCGTTCTTAATTTCTGGTTCTTATGCTGAAGTGTGGTGGGAGGCCAAAGCTGTTATTGCGCAGCGATGATCCCTTTACATATAACCAGAGACTCTATTTGCTAAAGGTAAAGGTAAAGGGACCCCTGACCATTAGGTCCAGTTGTGGCCGACTCTGGGGTTGCGGCACTCATCTCGCTTTATTGGCTAAGGGAGCCGGCGTACAGCTTCGGGGTCATGTGGCCAGCATGACTAAGCCGCTTCTGGCAAACCAGAGCAGCGCATGGAAACACCGTTTACCTTCCCACCGGAGCGGTACCTATTGATCTACTTGCACTTTGATGTGCTTTCGAACTGCTATGTTGGCAGGAGCAGGGACCGAGCAACAGGAGCTCACCCCGTTGCGGGGATTCGAACCGCCATCCTTCTGATCGGCAAGCCCTAGGCTCAGTGGTTTAACCCACAGCACCACCCACGTCCCTTCTTTTATTTGCTACCTAATTGTTATTTCTACTCATGAATGCTCTGACCAATCTAGAGCTGGTCACATTGCCATGCCTCGGTTGCCCCCAGATGTGAAAAGGGGCTAATGTCCTCTAAGCGCAACATAGGGCATATATGTGTTTTACATGCACTTGATTTGCCATACAGTATGTGGCTTGCCTTGATGCCTTCCATCCTATGGAGCCGCTTGCATGCATGTATACTGACATAGGCTCCAACTCTATGGGGCTGAGGACAGCCCAGCCCCCTCAAAGAATACTGGGATGGGGCAGGCCTCCTTGCCATGGTGATGGGCCTCCCTGGGCCTCGTGGCTTCTCCTGATGCGCGTGATGAGTCTCTTCAGTGTCGCACAAAACTTTGCACCGCTGCACACTGAGATGCTGTTTTAGACTTGTGGCACATTTTGAGCTAGGTTGTATCAGCCTCAGTGGCGAAGCTGTATGCTCTGCTACTGGGAGTGTAGAGCAGGAGGGGGCAGGGCGCATTGCCTGTGGGGGCGTGGCACCCGGAGCGCGCGGGGGTCTACAGTGCTTGTCGGGGGGAGCGCTGCAATGGCACCCTACCGGAAAAGTGGTGTTGGGGGCGGTCCACTCCCTCCACACTCCCGTTCCTCCACCAGTGATCAGCCTACCATTGTCTAACAGACTTTGTGGTTGAGCCAGGAGAATCTTTCCTTAGACCCATAAGGTATGGGAATCTATCAATTTCAATTTCTGTTTCTTGTTTTTCTAGTTTTAAGATCAGTTTTCCACATTCCTACATCAGTTTGCTTTTTTTTTTTTTTAAAGAGAAGTCCTCATGAAAAGTCATTAGCATTTTAGTGTGAATTTCTTCTGATATACACAATTATGTATGCAATGTTGTCAAATATACACATTTCTGCGATCTGTTTCCCCCAATAAATATATTTTTTGCATTATCATTATTGTGTGCATATCCTAGTAGGGTGTTTCCCAGACTTGGGTCTGCAGCTGTTTTTGGACTACAGTTCTCATCATCCCTGATGCTAGTTAGGGATGTTGGGAGTTGTAGTCCAAAAACAGCCGCAGACCCAAGTTTGGGAAACACTGTACTAGTATATGCATTTTTGTATACATGGTTGGCGAAATGTGTTGCAAAATTCAGTGAATAGAGAATCTCAACAGATGGCTGCATTTCATTTTGTATATTGCTTCAGGGAGTTTTAATTAAGTAGATTCACTTTTGAATGTGGACTGAAACAAAATTGTCTGTGGAAGTGTTCTCTACACTTGCGATTCCCAGGAACTGGTATTCAGAGACATAAAGGTAAAGGTAAAGGACCCCTGGATGGTTACGTCCTGTCAAAGGTGACTATGGGGTTGCGGCGCTCATCTCACTTTCAGGCCGAGGGAGCTTGCGTTTGTCTACAGACAGCTTTCTGGGTCATGCGACCAGCATGACTAAACTGTTTCTGGTGCAACGGAACACCATGATGGAAACAAGAGTGTGTTGATTTGCAAGCCCCCCTCCATGGAGGCTGGCCCCTCTCACTGTCCTCGGAGCTTGCTTACCGGTAACCTCCTCTGGCTGATATCCAGACAGACCAGGGAGATTTTGATAGGCGACATTTTCCCAAGCATGGGGAAAATGCACAACCCCTCCCTCCTGCTTCCGCAGCGGAAAGAAAATAAGTCAGAAATCTGTTTACATGATGTTTATTTCTGACATTACAGCACTAGAGAAAAACACGTCCTTTCAGTTCAGTTCTTCTAGCACGTCTGACAAACTTCCTGAACATGCGCAGTCAGAAGGTTTCAAGTTACACTCTTCACAAAGACTTATCCAGCCTGTGAACATCCTGGGAAATTCTTCTTTCCCACAGATAGGCACATCATGTGATGTCAACAATCTGGCTGTCTGCAGCGGTGATGTTTCCATATACTGACAGAGTGCACAGAAACGCCGTTTACCTTCCCACCGCAGTGGTACCTATTTATCTACTTGCGCTGGCATGCTTTCGAACTGCTAGGTTGGCAGGAGCTGGGACAGGGCAACGGGAGCTCACCCTGTCACGGGGATTTGAACCGCCGACCTTCTGATCAGCAAGCCCAAGAGGCTTAGTGGTTTAGACCATAGCACCACCCCTAGCCCCCTATTCCTCTGAATATTGCCTTTGACACCAGAGGTAATACATAGCTATAATGTCTTGTAACCATTGATAGCCTTGTCCTCCATGAATTCGATGGATCCACTGTCAAAATTACCCAAGTTGGTGGCCGTCACAGCACCTTGTAGTAGGGAATACCGTAGTTCAGCTCCGCATTGCAGAAAGCAGGACCTCCTGTGTGAAGATGGGATTCAGAGTGTGGGAAGCTAAACAATAAGCATTCCCTGGCCTTGAAATCAAATAGTCTAGATCAGAAGTAGCCACCTGGGACATCCAAGGGAAGGAAAGTCTATATGCCTGTGAAAGGTTGCAGCTAGTTGTGTGTGTGGAATGTACTGCTGCGTCTTGCTTTGTGGCTGAAAGGATGCTGGTGACGGCAGCAGTGGCTTAGAAAGAAAGCGCAAATTCTCTGTTATAGATAACACACAGATTTTCTGCCTGAGGGTTGGAGCTAAGCTTGTAGGGCTGTGAAGAATAGATAAGCCATTGTACGAATGGTTTCTTGTCTGAGCTGGTGGGGAAATGTGGGTGACCTCCAGCTCAACTCCTTTATGAAGCTGTCAAATTCTGATTTAATAACCTGCGGTAAATAAACGGCCACTGGAATTTAATTTTTTTAAAAAAGGTGGCAGAATAGTCTGTTTTTCCAGAATTGTAACTTTGAAAAGTTTTTTTACTCTCTCTCCAAGCACCACCAGCACCACCACACTCTTGGAAATGTATTTAGTTATGACAAACAGCAACCCATTTGTAGCAGAAAAATGTAGTTTTTCCTCAATCCTGAATCACTCGCGCTCATCTTCAACATGCTGCTTCCAATCTCGATTGATTCTAGATCCTGCCATCCGCAAAGTGTGGTTACTTGATATGCATTTGAAATCTTCCTTTGGATGAGGTTTTCCACTCCTTCCCCACAAACCTCTTAACATGCCCCATGAAGAATAAATAAGGAAGTGGTTCTAGACTCAGGTAGGTGGCCGTCTTGGTGCGCACACGAAAGCTTACACCCAGAACAAACCTAATTGGTCTCTAAGGTGCTACTGGACAATTTTATTTTTTTTAAAATTTATTAAGGAAGTGGTGATTGAGATCCTAGCATACTCATACCTGTCAAATGTCACAGAAGAAACAGGACATCCCGGATTTTTGTGGCAGATCGCAACAGCCATTTTGGGTACCGCGATCTCACATGCCACAGTCTTGACCTGAGAAAAGCATTTTTTGTAGGGTGAAATCACGGCACAGGCCACATGAGTCACCCAGGAGAATATGCCAGAAGACGTGTGTCCCTGTTATTTATCTGGAAAAGTTGGACAGTATTGCATACATTAACCCACAACTTCATAGGGCAGGTTTGGGTATGCCCCTCCCCACAATGGTCAGGGATTGCCTATGTCTGTTTTCAAATGGACACACTGTGGCGTAATACAGAATCAAACTGCAATGAGGTTATTTTTTTAAATGAAACCAGTTTCCCAAGAAGTGCTTTCTAGGGGCAAAAGATATGCAATAGATCAAGACTGTGGACCATGTAGAAAAAAACAAGTCCTTGGTCTGCATCAATTCTAGAATACAAGGTAAAAAAAAATAAAAAATACTATGCCATGTGCACACAGCCTACAGCTGCTGAATGCAATGTAATCTCAGAGTTCCAGACCCAGAGCTCTTGCACCCAAGTAACATGGGTGTAATAATCTGTTTAGATCCCACCTGTAGATGATCAGAACAGGCCTCTTTTCTCTGTGCAGGGTGTCCAATTTCATGGGTGTAGCACTGTCATACATTATGGGACTTGCCCAAACTTCTAAGTAGAAGCGATGTCTTCATATTTTGTAACCTGTGAGATGGGTCCCATTCTAGGTTCAAACCATTATCCTTGGTATAGCTTCCTGGAAATTAAATATAAAAGTTGAGCATTAAGTGTGAAGCTCATGCATGTGTAAAATTAGGTTCGTGTCCTGAAATACTTGGAAGCTTTGTCTGAATCTTTCTGGATTGCCACTTCTGAATATTTTAAAGGGAGACTCTCCATATTTTATTCACGCACATCACATCACACTAACTTAACAAGAGGCTCATGTATTTTGCATTGGGACATCTCTACCTGAGTACAAAATGTTAAATGGGAACCATCCCTTGTACAGAATCCTGGAGTCAGAAAATGTCAAAGGGGTTTCAGTCTAGCTGTGAAATCTTTAAACATGACTTTGGGAGCCTCTTTTCCATGGGCTTATCCCACAGTTTAACATTTTTAAAGTCCTGCAAACACATGGGCAGGGTCAATCACTTGGGTCCTTCTCCCATGAAAGTCTCACCCCCAACAGGGCATTTCGTGATAAGGATTCACATAACTGTCCACTCAGCTGCTTCAGGATGACTCCTTGGGAAACAGTCCCAGAACGCTACTGAAAGGTTTGAAGGGTACCTGTTGCTATGCTACAACTGTGCGGTGAATTCTCCAAAACTGCCTTCAGGCATTCTGCTCATGCATGCAAGAAGGGAGAGTGGGGTTTTCCAGGGTTCTTAATCATGGAGGGAGATTCCATGCATAAAAGGAGACTCTCCTTTTCAGATGTCTGCCCTCCAACTTGTGGAAGAGAGTGCTCCTCCTCAAAAGCATGGTGCTTTTTACACAGGAAATGATTGTGGGAAGAGGACTTGAGCATGGAGCTGATAAGAAGCCACGAGAAAAAATGGCGGGCTGATTTACTGTATCGTATGGGGCAATACATTCCAGAACTAACTTCTAACAAAATGGCTTTATTTGCCCATCGAACAGCAGTGCTGGAAGAAGAAGAAGAAGAAGAAGAAGAAGAAGAAGAAGAAGAAGAGGAGTTTGGATTTGATATCCCGCCTTTCACTCCCCTTCAGGAGTCTCAAAGCAGCTAACATTCTCCTTTCCCTTCCTCCCCCACAACAAACACTCTGTGAGGTGAGTGGGGCTGAGAGACTTCAAAGAAGTGTGACTGGCCCAAGGTCACCCAGCAGCTGCATGTGGAGGACCGGAGACACGAATCCAGTTCCCCAGATTACGAGAATACTGCTCTTAACCACTACACCACACTGGCTCTCTTTAAAATCCCCAAGTTTAAAATCCCCAAGGCTGAATTTCACACCTTGGCTGTGGTGAATGCCAGACATAAGGTTTGAAACCAATTAATGGCGATGAAGACAGGTGCACCTCACTATGGGGGGGGCATTCTGTATGAGGGGAGCCACCAGTGAGAAACCCCTGCCATGGGTTACAACTGGCTGGGTGGCACCATCTGATATTGGAGGAGGCAATTTTTCAGGTATTTCTGAGTCCCAAGCCCCTTAGAGCTTTATATGCTAGTATTTGTTGACATTTCCATTCCACCTTAAGGAGCAGATGTGTGGAATTGTTGCATGTCACATGTCTGTTTACATTCCAGCATAGCTTGCTGGGAACTTCCGTTGTGTATAGCTTTTGCTTTTCCTGTTCTCTCTGAGATGACGAGAGAGAGGTGACATGTTTCTTTGTCCTGATTTATGATTAATAAATCTGTAGTTGTAGTATGCTTCCACAAGCCTCACACCTATTCTGTGTGCGCAGTTCGCTCTGCTGATAGTGTGCCCTGGCTTTGAAGCCTGGATCACTGATTTATGTTGGGCAGAGGCCGATGGCCTTCACAGCGGGATGACTGGAAGGGAACGGCTCAGCTGGGGCTAGCTAGCTGGCCTCCTGGCCCTCTGCATGTTGACAGTATTAACCCTTCCGTTGGACACAGTAACTCCTTGGCGGCCAGTGGAGTGCTTTCATAGAATCATAGAACTATAGAGTAGGAAGGGACCATGAGGGTCCTCTAGTTCAACCAATGCAGGAATCTCTTACCCAACGTGGGGCTCCAGCCTCACGATTGAGAGTCTCTACCAATTGAGCTATCCAAGCTCAGGATTAGTGACACATGGTCCCATTATGCTGTCCCACTCACTAGTCTGGCAGTCATATTTTGCACTGGCTACAGCTTCCTGACTGTCTTGAAGGACAGCCCCATGTGGATCGCCACTTCTGAATATTTTAAAGTGTTGGAATGTGTCCTTGCTTTTCTCTGGAACGTAGCCTGCTGTACAAAAGTACAGGAAATATAAACAGTCATGGAATATGGAGCTGAGCTCCAAACACTGGCATGGAATATACAATGCAATTTTCAGGTAGTCATCTGCACAGAAGAAACCCATTTTGGCCATGCCACTCACTGAAGTCCAAAATTATCCATTGAGCCTATGAACAGTTAGCACCAGTATATCCACTGTGATTAACAGATGCTCACTTCATGGTGGGAAGCAAGGCTTGTGAATTGGCGCTAGGAGGCCTTTTCTGTTTTCAGGAGGTAACACATCTCTTGAACACCACGGAAACTACCTCCTCAAAAATTGCCAGTGTCTTTTCAAATGCTTCAAAGCCTGAGCCTGTTGCTTTATACATGTAGTGGGAACTTGAGTGATTTTTAATTTATTCTTTGATCAGGAGAACATTCCATTTTGTACGGTCCAGGTGAGATAGGATTGGGGAATGATCAGAGTTATGAATATTTTAAAAGAACATTATGTAGATAGGTGGAATCTGACTTTACAAAAAAGAACCATTCTTCTCATGTCAATCTTATTTGAAAGAAGTGCAAGGAAAGGATTGAAGATGACATAGCTCCTGCCAAAGGAGTGCCTTGCGGGTTGGGATAGAGATGTATTTTTAAATGCAAGTTTCAGTCTTACAAGGTAGTTGAGAGATGACAGATGATTTCGCCCTGTACATTTTGAAACCAGGTTAAAAAAAGGTCACCTAAACCACAGTGACATTCACCCTGAAGACAAGTAAATGACAGTATAGAAAGTGGATACAAAAAGGATGAAAGCCCACTAGATGACAGTAAGATATTTTTCTTAAGGGATGATGAAAACAGAACATATCTGTGTTGCAGGTTTCATATTCAGGAATCACGAAGGCTTCACGTGGGCTTTTTTGCCCAGTTGGAATGTGTCTTTGAACTCTGATGACACCTCTTTCTTTTATCTTTTTATTTCTGTGAGTAGAACCTATCCTGCCGTACAAAAGCCAAATTTATATGCGTTGTTCTGTTCACTTCTGGCCTTACTCACAATGGCTCTGTAGCCCTTACAAGGTTGCCCAGAAAGGAATGCAGAAAGGTTCCTCACCTCTGGTGTAAACCATCCTTAGATGTTAGGCATGGGTAGGCAAACTAAGGCCCAGGGGCCGGATCCGGGCCAATCACCTTCTAAATCCAGCCTGCGGGTGGTCCGGGAATCAGCGTGTTTTTACATGAGTAGAATGTGTCCTTTTATTTAAAATGCTTCTCTGGGGTATTTGTGGGGCCTGCCTGGTGTTTTTACATGAGTAGAATGTGTGCTTTTATTTATAATGCATCTCTGGGGTATTTGTGGGGCATAGGAATTCATTCATTTCCACACCCCCCCCCCCAAAAAATATAGTCCGGCCCCACACAAGGTCTGAGGGACAGACCTGCTAAAAAAGTTTGCTGACCCCTGATGTTAGGGGACAATATCCTAGCCCAGCCATGCCCCCCAACATGCTTATTTTCTGTCTGCTTGAATGTTTGTAATGAAGGAACAATATTTATGTATTTATAACATTCATATCCCACTTTTCCTCCAAGGAGCTCAAGCTGGTGTGATTAGGGTCTCCTCCCTCTCCATTATCTCTTCACAACAACCCTGTAAGATTGTGTCTGGCCCAAGGCCAAAGCTTCATGGCTGAGTGGGGATTTGAACCCTGGTCTCCCAGGTCCCAGTCCAGCACTCTAACCACTGCACCACACTGGCTACCTGATCCCACATACATCCATATATAGAGTTTGATTCCAATGCATACCTGTTCTCTGAAGTGATGCAATTCAGACACGTAGATTTGCAAGGCAATCTATGGAGCTATACTCATAAACAAATAAGTCCTGTTGAGTTAAATGAAAATTCCTCCCAAGATAAGTGTGTAGGACTGCAACCTTAACTACTTAAGAATAGCTATGCTTTTGGACGAGTGCCAAAGAAATAAACGAAAACCTGCCAGGGAACAATTTGGACAACAGTTACGGGAGGTAATTTAGAATATGACTGAAAAAACTAGCGTGCCAATTTGCTCAACTACTTCTTTTTTCTTGTTAGCAAAACGCCTAAGTACTTTGAAATCTTCTTCCCAGGCTCCAGTCACATCCCTGCTTTGTTCTTCCTCTTCAGGCAGCAGATTTATGGATCAGACAAATGAAGTCATGACTTTTTGTACAGATTTGTTTTTAAAGTAATATATTAAACTTCAGCTGGGGGCTTCTTCACAGATGTCATTCCTCCTGGAAATAACGTGGTCCTCAGAGCCTTATCCTCTTAACGAAGTTCTGATCCCTCATATTTTTATTTCCTTCAAGCACTTCTGCCAGACAGCACTCATTACCATAGCTAGGAACTCTGCCTGTAGCCCCAAAGAAAGGAAGAAATTAATTCCAGGGTTAAATGGCCAGCAATGTGAAAGGTAACAGGAAACTAGGAGAGTTGTTGTTGTTTAGTTGTTTAGTCGTGTCCGACTCTTCGTGACCCCATGGACCAGAGCACGCCAGGCACTCCTGTCTTCCACTGCCTCCCGCAGTTTGGTCAAACTCATGCTGGTAGCTTTGAGAACACTGTCCAACCATCTTGTCCTCTGTCGTCCCCTTCTCCTTGTGCCCTCCATCTTTCCCAGCATCAGGGTCTTTTCCAGGGAGTCTTCTCTTCTCATGAGGTGGCCAAAGTATTGGAGTCTCAGCTTCAGGATCTGTCCTTCCAGTGAGCACTCAGGGCTGATCTCCTTCAGAATGGATTGGTTTGATCTTCTTGCAGTCCATGGGACTCTCAAGAGTCTCCTCCAGCACCATAATTCAAAAGCATCAATTCTTCGGCGATCAGCCTTCTTTATGGTCCAGCTCTCACTTCCATACATCACTGCTGGATGAGAGGAGAGAGAATGAGCAAAAAGGAGATGTACCCCAAGCCCAGCAACTGTAGGGGTGTAGAGGGATGGAAAAGGAATGTGTCATACTTAGAGTCTGAAATGGTCTGATCTGCTGCTCTGTTATGGTTGGATTATGAACTGGATTGAATTGAATGATTCATTTCGCAACCCACAGTCAAGTGGATTTGATACGAGCTGGTCTGGGGGTTGCAGTCTGTCTCTGCCCACAGCCGGAGTGAATGGTGAGGGGAGACTGGGTAGGAATAATCCTTCCCCTTGCTCTACTTCCCCAAGGAAAACTTCTCTAATACTAGAAACTGCTATCTGTCCCAATAAAAGAAACGTGTGTAGCTAGATCTGGGTATGTTGATATCTATTGTGCAGTAAAGAAACACCATGAAATATATTATTCCATCATTCCAGATGCAATGATAACTCTACCGGAAGAGGAACATAAAGTATGTTTGCAGCCTGATGTTTCATTCCTAAGTGCCTGTCAACAGAACAGTGGGAGCATTATTGCCAGATCTGGATCAAAACTCTTTAATCCAGGCTAGCCCCAGCATTATCCTCATTAGTGGAACATTCAGAATAGCAACAGAAATCAGTGGTGCTTTCCGCAGCTTCCTGGATACAAACCGTGCTGCTACATCCGGTTCCTATTTTACCCTCTGTATATTCATTTTAAAATCAGTCTCTTCATCATTCATTCTCCCATTAGCTCAGGTTTGATCTTTACCCTATTATGGTCTTCGGTCACTCAAAGCACTTTGTAATTACTTGTTTTCTATATGCCGTATACGCCCCAGTTTTCAATGAGTTAAAACCAAAATGGGTTACAAAAACAATAGAACAAATGGCAGCTTTTTAAAAATCATAAGTATATATGGTAGGACAATTTTACATGTATGAATTTCTCTCTCTCTCTCTCTCTCTCTCTCTCTCTCTCTCTCTCTCTCTCACACACACACACACACACACACACACACTGATCACTGGCCTCCTTTTTTCTTCTCCCTTCTTATATCAGTTTCACAGCCAGAACAAATGCATCTTGGGACAATGTATTACACTGGTCACATTCACAAGTCATACTAAACTGTGTCGTCTCTTCTCTTGTGCACTTTTGTGAGGCAGCGTTCAGGAGCTTTTTCTTTTTCCTCAGCTGTGGTCCGACATGCAATCTGGTACGACAAACTGTGGATCATTTCAAACATACCAACTTCAAACCATGGTTTCAAAAGTGGAAACTAACCCTCAAAAGTGTTGACCATAGTCCAGGTTCAAATGACATTGCACATGGTGGCTAACGGAAAGCTAAGCTTTCCCTTTTAGTTGTGTGTGAAGAGAAAGGGGAAAATTGAGAGCTGAGGGCATGTTGCAGCTCACGTATGTCCCAATAAACTGTAGTTTAACGGGACTTGTGAAAGTGGCCAATAATACCTTAAGGCCAATTTTTTCGCAAGTGTGACCCAAGTTTTTGAGAGCACCGCTCTAATCTGTGCTACATTACATAGGCAGTGTACTATGGGTATGGATATACCATACAGTACACAAACTGCCATTTCATTAACTGTGGTTGGCAAGCTGAATTATGGATCGCAGAGAATCATAGATTCCTGGGAGTTGGAAGGGATGATGAAGATCATCAAGGCCAATCTTGATGTTTAATAGGTTATTGTATTTTAGTGTTTTGTTGGAAGCCGCCCAGAGTGGCTGGGGAAACCCAGCCACATGGGCAGGGTATAAATAATAAATTATTATTATTATTACAACCCCCTGCCCAATCTTTTGCCCAATGTAGAGCTTGAACCCACAACCCTAGAGTTAAGAGTCTCATGCTCTACCAACTGAGCTATTCCTGTGGGCCTTTTTATGCTTTTCCAGTGCATATTGATAATCCAGCTGAGTATGTGTGTGCATAGATATAAATACAGATGTAGATAAATAAGTGTTTCAAAGGCATTGGCTAGGGTTACCGTTATTACTTCACAGTAAACAGAGCTATGGGTCTTCCCAATGATGGAGTGAGGGAACAAACAGAAGAGGGGAGACTGCCACCCTCCAAATTGTACACCTGTGCATAACACCAAATCACTCCATCCTAGCTGGTGCCAAAGGAGCGCTCCATTTTCTAATGAGGGCAAGCCATTCATTTTTGCCACCTTTCCCCTTCAGAGTGGGAGGTCCCCTTTAAATGTCATGTTTTCTCCTGGGAGGAGGAAAAAAGGACTAGTATGCAAAGCATCGTATCCTGTTATGTCTTGAAGCCAACTCAACTGTTTAGAAAGGGCATCGTCCTCAAGGCTGGGACTGAGCCAACTCTGAATGCATGCAAGGAGATTTGGAAAAAGAAAAAAAAAGCTTTGCATTTGCATAGTAGCTTGCAAGTAACAACTTTCGGCTATGTTCCTTATACACACCGACAGTCCTTCACATCATCATATTTTGCTTTTCTGTTAAATACAATGGTTAACCTTGACTATTTCTGGATAAGCCTGGTGCCAGAAAACTGGGCCAGTCAACAATACAAAAACTACCGTAATTAAGGCTGCAGTCCTAACTTCACTTACTTAGGCTGGCAGGGTGGTTTTCTAAGCTTTGTCTCCCTGATTTCACAAAGTTAATAAGGGCACATGATATAGCCTGTTTACAAGAAACCTGGTCGTCACGTCACATCAAATTTGCAGGCTTTAATGCCTTTTTTAATGCCTCGGTAGTGGAACGCCCTCCCACCAGATGTCAAAGAGAACAACAACTACCAGACTTTTAGAAGACATCTGAAGGCAGCCCTGTTTAGGGAAGCTTTTAATGTTTAATAGCTTATTGTATTTTAATATTCTGTTGGAAGCCACCCAGAGTGGCTGGGGAAGGCCAGCCAGATGGGCGGGGTATAATAATAATAATAATAATAATAATAATAATAATAATAATTTTCTGTTCCGGCAACCAAAAGCCACAAGAAAGATAGGCCTTCGGGTGGATTGTTAACCCTAGTGGCTCCCCATATAAAAAGTGAACATATCCTGTCGACAAATTCTAGCTGTAAATTACTAGTAACGAAGATAGTGCTAGACAGCCAGGAAATGTTATTGTTCAATGTGTATATCCCTCCCACTCCCACTGTCACAGCCAAGAACCTACAATGAGATCTTATTACACATGTGCTTGAGAATCAGGACTCCATCTGCCCTGACTTACCTATCATCTTGACTGGAGACTTACTTAGGCAGAGGCAGATTTTGGGGAGCATGACCAGTTTGGTCACAGTGGGTGCAGAGCCACTACGACTATCATAGAATCATAGGATTGTAGAATTGGAAGGGACCCTGAGGATCATCTAGTCCAACCCCCTGCAATGCAGGAAGATGCAGCTGTGCCATATAGGGATGGAACCTGCAACCTTGGCATTATCAACATTATTATGCTCTAAACAACTGATGTAGAATACACACGCTTACCTGGGAATAAGTCCCGTTGAACTCATAGGACTTACTTCTGATTAGACACATTTAGGATTGCACGGTTAATCATCGTTTCCTGTCCCTTAGGAGAGAATTCCCAGCACTCGGCCCCAACTACAATTCTCCGAACCCTTAAGGCGACACCGAATGCTAGTTGAGCTGTGATAAAACTGAAACAGATGTACAAGGTGGATTTAGCCCTTGTGCTAAAGACGTGACTCCTAATCTAAAGGAATTGCTAATATATTTTAGCTTTTATCTGAGGGAAGTTGCTGTCTTCCATATTGTTAATCAACTTGGAAGTCTTCATGGAAGGTAATCATTCATCTGGGAGAAAGAAAACTGGCACATTCTGTATTGCAGCCTATTCTGCAGGTAATTCAGGGATTGTAATACTGGTGTGCATTTTGATTTATATCACAAGTTTTTTTTCCTGGCAGTTAACAACCCTCTGCACTAGAGTAGCCGAAGCATATTCCTGTCACATTTTTCCACTCTTCTTCTTTCTATATAACATCCTGTGTTATCCCCCCGCTTTTTTGCAGGGGGTGGGCGTTGTGTTATTGTCCATGCCATCTGCATTGGACCTGTGCCTTTAGTAGTAGCCTCAGGTGACCTGAGAATCAGTTCTCAGTCAGACCAGCTTTTGCTTTGCCAAATATTGAGGCTTTAGTATCCAGAAATAAATTTGGTTGGTTGTTGCTCCATAAACACCCAGCGGGACCTGAATGTTAGATTTAACAAAGAAATAAGTATGAAGGTTGTATCAAAACAGATTGCTTCCATAAGTAAACAGGATGCCCAAAGATGAGGAATACTGAAATACAGAGCAAGACACTTTGGAGAGATCTGATGAAACTGGTATCAGAGCTGTATCATTTCGGAAAGCATATATATTGCCGCTTTTTGTGTTCTAAACTTGGTGTTAAGTATATTTTATACAAGTGCTTGCTGTTGTTGGCAAATGCCATAATGCTGACTGCACTAAGGATCGAAAGCAGACGGGACACATTTATATCTGCGGGGATTAAATGGCATATGGCGGTAGCACGCTTTATGTTCTCGGAAATCTGCAAAATATACCAAGCAAGCCGTCTGCCTTGCAAATCTCTGCCAAAGGAATTGACGCGTCCTGCAATGTTGGGAAGGCCATTTAGGCTATAAGCTTGCTATCCTCATATTCCTGTGGTTTCAGTGGGTGTGAATGAGACTCCAAAAAAAGAGAATAGATGGGTTGCTACTTTATTGCCCCAGTACTGGAACTTCAATCCTCTGCACTCTTACTTGGAAGTAAAGCTAACTGAGCAAATTGGGACTTAACTTCTGTTACATCTGTGTAACAGCCTCATATAACCAACATGCATAAAGGAGTTAAAGCCATAGAGTAAGGCTGTCCTGCCAGGCTTAGCTAGGTCACTGCCCCCTACCTTGGGAGGAAAGTACCGGTAATCAAGCCTAGTGTACCTGAGTCTACCTGAGAAGCTCAGTGTGTAAATAAGTCTGAGCTGGTTGTTCCAGACTCAGACCTCATGGCTCTAACAAGCTTCTTTTGAGTTCCTATACCAATAATTTCGGAACTTTATCCACTGTAACTAAGCCAAGTTTTACTGTCTGAGTTTTCTGATTGATGCATGGAAAAGCACATGAAGCTGACCTTTTGGAGAGTTTGTAAGTAAACCAATTTTTTTTTTTCTTCCCAAATGTGTGGTCTTTTTCTATGCTATAGGAAGAGGAGAACTTTGGAAAGATCTTAGAAAGGCATATTTTAAAGGTCTAACAGCCTCTATTTTCATGCTTTACTTTGCTGCATATATTGTGATTTTAAATCTCTGCTGGGGTTCTCTCACCAAAGAGTACTTGCCCCAAACTCTTAGCATCCAGGTAGTATCCTTTTATACCTATTTTATTTTTCCTTGCCACCAACAACATCAGCACAGTGTCTTCCAAAATTTAGCATTGCACAGGACTTCCAACAGTAGGGGCTAGTCCACTAGGCCAACTGGGGTGCTGCTCCACCAATGCCAATTTCTGTTCCTTCCATATTCCCCCCCCCCCCATTCTTTTTATAGCACCATTTTGCTATAAAAGTGAACGAAAAATAGCAATGAGAGGAAAACAGTAATTAAAGCCTCTCCTTCCAGGGAAAACAGAAGCTGACGCTGAGGTGATCAAGAGAGATTATTCAAGGGGCAATTGACACAATATTCACTAGCAATCTCACTGCCACACTCAACAGGAACCAATAAAACAAGCAGGGTTTTAATTAACATCCGAAAGAATATTTGCTGAATGGGCCTTCCTTGTGGCTAAACATTATAGAGAGATCTTGCCCATGGAGAAAAGGCACTGCTCGGTAATATAACATTGTATTAAGTGCTGTGTGGAATCTCTATTTTAATTCCACTCTAGGCTAATTGTGGAAAAGTAATGCTTCAGTTTAAGAGCACTAAAGAGTTCCAGTCTGAAAGCTATCTCTGTTAGGGAAGAGAGCATAGTCAGAATATGGTGTGACAGAAGAGGACAATATTACCACTAATAAAAAGGTCAGTTACTGGAGGCAGTATAAGCTGGAGGAAGCTGAATCCTGAAGAGAAGGAGGTGCTCTGAACTGGTGGTTTCCCAATCCAGGAGATAGGAAGGCAGCCTGTTCTAGATGGGGTTCCAGTCCACCTGAATGATCGGGTAAGTTGTCTGGGGGTACTCCTTGATTTGACCCTGTCACTGAGGCCCAGGTTGCCTCAGTAGTGTAGAGATTCTTTTTCAGATCCAGCTGGTTTACCAGCACTGACTGTTCTCCCTCAATATCATTTGGCAGGGGCTCAGGCCCCCTCAATGGAGGGAGGAAGCAGAGTGTGGCGTGGGCTTCTTTTGAGCTAGAGAAAGGAGGAGCCACTGACCATTGCAGGTGTGCCATGCTGGGCTTGATCTCCCGACTTTACAATGTCACATGTGTGCTGTGTGCAAGATGGCACCTCTGGCCACAAAGGTCCATTCTCTAGTGTGTGTCCACCTTGTATACTTTTCTAGGGAACATTCCCTTTGGTTATTGGATAGCCATAGCATCGGGACGCAGGTGGCGCTGTGGGTTAAACCACAAAGCCTAGGACTTGCCAATCAGAAGGTCAGTGATTCAAATACCCGCAACGGGGTGAGCTCCTGTTGCTCGGTCGCTGCTCCTGCCAAGCTAGCAGTTTGAAAGCACGTCAAAGTGCAAGTGGATGAATAGGAAGGTGGGAAGGTAAACAGCGTTTCCGTGCGCTGTTCTGGTTCGCCAGAAGCGGCTGAGTCATGCTGGCCACATGACCCGGAAGCTGTACGCCGGCTCCCTCGGCCAATAAAGTGAGATGAGTGCCGCAACCCCAGAGTCGGTCATGACTGGACCTAATGGTCAGGGGTCCCTTTACCTTTATCTTTACCTTTACCTAGCCACAGCATCATTGTGTATGTGAGAGAAATCAATATTGTGGAATCTCCACAATCAGCACATGGAAAGTCTGAGATTGTCTGGAGCAGGGTGGGTGGAAAAGCAGGAATGACAGCTCTCTCTGTCTAATTTTGTATTATGTCATACCCACATAGTAGCCATGTTGTGTTATGCTATGCCCCCATAGTAGCTATTTTGTGACTTGTGCCTATATCACTTTCTCAAAATTCAAAGTGTGTGCAGTAGTAAAAAAGGGTTGGTAACTTAAAATATTTCTATATTGCCATGCTCAGACTTTGAGGTTAGCTGGCTCTCCTGGCAATGTCAATGCTAACTGAGGTCAGATGATAAATGACTTGCTGGGGGACCTTCTCAGCAACGGCACCCTGGCTGTCGTGCCACTCTCACCCTTGAAGTTTGGCTGGTGCCTATTTTTGTCTAATTTTTACACCAGTTGAAGATAGCTCTCTATTCTCCCTCCAGGCCTTTGGATAGACTTCTGAATACATTGGGCATTACAAATGTCAAATGAATGTACTGTTTTTAGCTATATGTTGTTGTTACGTTGTATTTTATACTGTTGTGATCTCCACCAGGATAACTTCACAATGAAGGATGCAATATAAATCCTAGAAACATATACGTAAATAGACACTCTCCCTGCACTGCCGTTTATAATTTAAGAAGACAGTAACACTTATTATTTACACCTTAGGTGGATTATAATAACATCTCATCATTGCTTCACTTGCCAATCATTATTTACCATCTGTGACAATAGGAACCAACTCCTAGGAGCCAAGGCCCCTTCACCCTGCCCGATAAAATATTTGAAGGGGCTGGGTTCCCCCAAAGTTGATGGGCATTGCCATTTAAATGGTGTGCATCTGCTTACTTGCTCCACCAATATTTTATTCAAGTTGGCACCCCTGTCTGTGACACAAGCATCCCTGCTTACTTCCAGGTGCCTCAAGCAGAAAAGCTGCCCACAAAGTGGGATAGAGCCACTCCACTAGCTTCCCAGGAATGGATCTCTGTTGCTTACCAAAAGTGAGGGTGAGGGTTGAGGTGGCAGGGAGGTTGTCGTAGAGCAAGCACAACAGCAGAAGTGTCAGATTGGCTCCACCAATGCGTTTGCACTGCAACAACCTCCCTGAATACCTCTTGTGGACCTTGACATCCCTTTCTCATGTCTAGCCCAGATTACAGGCTGTTAAAATTATCCCATAATAGCTAGTGGGAGCCCCTGAAAATACAATCTGCACCTATCTGTGTAGCTCTACCCTGAGTTGTGTTAATTGGATGGTATACAGATTGCACCGCATGGAATCTGCATCTGCGTGGTGCATTATTGGAGAACTTGAGAGCTTGTGTGCACATTTGTGTCTGTATAACTTTTCAGTTGTTACTCTGTAATTGTCCTTTTGTCCTTTTTTTACTTCAGGTCTCTTTCTTGTCCCTGCAGCACATTTTCTTGGTTCCACATCTACTTTTGCTCAGGGGCTATATCTCAAGAAGAACAACAGATAGCTTGATTAGATAGGCTAACCATGTACGACACCAACAGCTGCCTTGGTGACTTGCCAGGAACCCAACCGCTCTGCTTGCATAGGAATCTGCATAATATTATATTAAGAAAAATTAAATCTGGATGCAAACAGACAGATACAAAACACCCTTTGTTATGCTAAAAACCATAGGTGGGGTAAACAAGCTTTTCTCTTTACTGTGAGAACAAGTGACAGCTCCTTCAGTTCATAAAGCAGGTGACACGAAATCTACGCAAACTGCAGCAATAGCGAAGAACATTCTCATGTTTCCCCATTCCCTGGAGAAAGTTTGCAATAACGTACAGCTTGATAAGACATGCCTCGCTAAACATTTGGAATTGTTAAGCGGCGTTGAAGTCTAATAAAATGTAATGCTCACTTTACTTGTTCTCAAGTACAGAAAGGATGATGCGTGCGTTATTTCCTCAAATGAGTGCACAGTGTAGTTTCGTTTAATGAACTTTGCGCAAAACAGAGCTGAGCTCTGCCATCCACACAAATAAAGGGATTTTCAAAGAATCTCATGGAGTCTTTTTCTGCTAAGCTGAAGTCATCTATGCTTTAAGAATTAAAATTACATCTGTATTTCGCTCTCACTCCAACATGGTGACCTCGTAAGCATCACCAGAAAAAGAGGACTCTGACCTGCGTGGAAATTATGCTGGCATTGCCAGCTGATGTTAACAAGAAAAATATTTCGTGAATCCTGTTTTAAACATATAAATTAATATAGGCAGTCCAAAAACACATCTAAACGAAATTTACGACTGTAAGGCACACATTCAGATGTAGAAAGAGCAGTGAGATCTTCAAACAACTGGGTGGTAGATGTTTCTCCTTGCAGTATCTTAGCTACCTTAAGGGCTTGCAGAACCCACATTTGTTGTCCACAAAACAGAGTTACAATGTCAGTGTGTGTGTGTGTGTGTGTGTGTGTGTGAACATCTGGAAATATCAAGGATTTCTCCAAGACAAAGTTGGCGTGAGCAGTGATTTCTGATTACTGGGTCCACTCCTGACACCAGTCATTCCCAAGTAACAGAACTGACCAGTGATTTGAACCTAGTTCTGTTGATATACACACAGAAGACTGAAAAACACTGTGTCATAATTAAGATGCTCTCTTACGGTGCTTTCTTCTTCTTCCCATAGTCTCCCAGCAAGGTGAAAACCAAAGACGGCTCTACAGAGAATTACTGAAGAACTATAACAGCTTGGAAAGGCCAGTAGTGAATGACTCACAGCCCCTCGTCGTGGAGCTGCAACTGTCATTGCTGCAGATAATTGACGTGGTAAGTTGGCTTCCTGTTCCTTAGCAGCTCTTAAGTAAAACAAATTAAAAATCAGTCGTGTGTAGAGCATTGTTGATCCAGGTGAACAAGGATCTCTCTGCAGACCTGTTAAAATATATAAGTTATCCCAGAACACATTTCAACCACCTTATTCTAAAACAAGATAGTTAAATAAAGGCAAATATATAACTTTATTCCAGTCTGTCCAATCTTGTTAACATTTGGAGTGGGATTTTAATAATGTTTTTAAAAAATTGATGAGCCCAAGTCGTAATGTTATTCTTTAATTAAGGAATAGTCAACTCAACATGGCGCCCTCCAGATATTTTGGACTACAACTCCCACCATGATTGACTGGCACATGCTGAATGGGGCTGAAGAGAGTTGTAGTCCAAAATATTCAGAGCGTACTGAGAGAGTTTGGATTTGATATCCCGCTTTATCACTACCCGAAGGAGTCTCAAAGCGGCTAACATTCTCCTTTCCCTTCCTCTCCCACAACAAACACTCTGTGAGGTGAGTGAGGCTGAGAGACTTCAGAGAAGTGTGACTAGCCCAAGGTCACCCAGCATCTGCATGTGGAGGAGTGGAGACGCGAACCCGGTTCACCAGATTACGATTCTACCGTTCTTAACCACTACACCACACTGGCTCTGCACTGACTACCCTTGTTCTGATCATTCCACATCCAGCCTTTCTTTTGAGGGCCTTTCCGTGTAGCTTTGTAGCAGCTTAGCTTTTAAAGTAAACCCAAATGAGAATGTGTGAGATAGTAACACGTTTTTATTTCTTTTAAAACTCAAATTCTGTTTTCCCCCCTTTCAAAAGCACTGTGTTCTGTAGTCATAAAAATATGGCACACCTAAGAGAGAGAATGTTGCAGATTTATTTATTTCATAAAATTTATACCCCACTTGATTGTAAAAACAAAAACCTTAAAGAAAGAATAAAGCAATAAGATGATTGGTGTAACAACAACTATTTCAAACATTCCAAAGAACCTTCTACGTCTGACTCTTTGTGGGTGCTGTCACTAGAAAGCTTTTAACCACAAGAGAATTACAGGCGGATAATTTTGCCTGTCAAAAATGATTTTGTCAGTTTGCTTCTAATGGTTGTTAGCACGGAATCTCTGGGGCTGGGTGACACTAATTGTGCTTTAATTAACCCAAAGTTAAAGTGGGGAGACTGGTGATCCTGAATAGTGGTGGCAGTGGCGGGTGGGGGTGTGTGACTTTGGGTATGGGGAGAATTAGTGATGGATGGTCACACATCAACCCCGCCCCCATATCCAATTTCAAATGATTAAAAAACCCCACCAAAATTAATTGAGCAGATAGCCATTGGATGTCTGGAAATTAATCCAATTTTATTCCTGAATTAATTTTGAATCAGCGAAGCCTCTAGGTCCTGCAAGGTAATTAGGACATAACCAGGGCCTAGAGGCCTCTCTGCAACCTACACACTTCCAGACGGGATCCTCTCCTCTTCGCCTCTATTCAACGATGCAAGGTGGGGGGGATGGCAAAGAAGGTCCCCTCCAGGTTAGGAGGGGGCACTGCAGAGAGGCCTCTAAGTCCCGTTTGCTCCCAACCCTCTAACTAGGGTGGAATCTGGACACATACAAAAAAAAAAACAAACCCACCGCTTTGAAAACGCTTTTTTCAAAAAGTGTTTTGAAAAATATATTGAATTTGCCATAAGCTCACAATCGCCATCTAGTGTCACATTTGTATAATGTGCTTAAAACGCACTTAAATCGTTATATTTGCAGCAGTATAGCTGAGTCCCAGGACTATTCAGGAACCTAGAGATCTCTGAGATATTCTGGCAGAGATTGGGCTGTAACTACAGTCCTATAGAAGTATCTGAGGAGTGGTAGCACAGGTTCTGAAGCCTCGGCATGGTTCTGATGATGCCATTGGGGCTGTTATGTATTCAGTGATCTGTGTTTGCCTGAGCTTGAGTCTGGACTAGGATTCTGAGCCCCCGTGTTCTGATTCGATGCATGACATCCAATCACATACTATCTTCAGGGTTTGGTCTACTGGCATTGGCTCTTAAGCACTGAGATTCACAGCTTGGGGGCTTAGACAGCCAATCACGTTGAGAGTGGGAGTGGCCTAGGCCTTTAGAAATACCTATAAGCAGTTGCTTTGCCCCTGTTGTTCTGTTCTCTCCATAAAGTCTCTTGCTGTAATCACTCGTAGAAATCCACGTATAGCATGCAGGGTCAACAGGTCCTTTCAATTCCTGTTTCAGTGTTTGCAGCTTTCACGTGGACTCCAAAGGAGTCACCGCAGATCTGGTGGGCAAATCCAAGACCTGGTTTGGAACTGCCCCTCTCACTGGAGGGAATGCCTCTAAACATTTGAAGAACAGATGAGTCACGTGGAGGTATAAGAAGAGTTAACACAGTGAAGGTTTTTGGTGCTAACATTTAAGGTGCTATACAGCTTAAAGCTAAAGGGATCCCTGACCGTTAGGTCCAGTCGCGGATGACTCTGGCGTTGCGGCTCTCATCTCGCTTTATTGGCCAAGGGAGCCGGTGTACATCTTCCAGGTCATGTGGCCAGCATGACTAAGCCGCTTCTGGTGAACCAGAGCAGTGCAGGAAACATAGTTTACCTTCCTGCCAGAGCGGTACCTATTTATCTACGTGCTTTCAAACTGCTAGGTTGGCAGGAGCAGGGACCGAGCAAACGGGAGCTCACCCTGTCACGGGGATTCGAACCGCCGACCTTCTGATCGGCAAGCCCTAGGCTCAGTGGTTTAGAGCACAGCGCCACCTGCGTCAATATCACTAATGCTACAATATCACTAAATAGTAAATACTCTTGACACTGGCGACGTCGCAACAGAGACGTGGCACACAAATGGTAAGGTTTTATTTCACAGAGCAGTCGTGCCCCAAAAGGTCATTGAGATTCCAATCAATCAATCAATCAGCACCATTGCTCAGCCAAATAAGCTGACCAAACTGCTAGGATTCCTGTAACTTTCAGGAAATAGACTGTTCCACACAGCTGCCTATTGCTCAGTCCCATGGAATGTTCTCTCCCACTTCTTAAGCGACAGTGCCTACATCCCATCTATTCAGCTTAGAGCTATCTTATCTGAGAGACCACCTTATATACCCAAGAGGTCATTGTATTCTACGTGAGAGTTTCTAGTTGAGGTCCCTAAAATGTCATGAGCCCACTACACTTGGTGCAGGGCTTTCAGTGTGGCTGCCCTTGCTCTGTAGATACCACCAGTGTCTCGAAACTGTTAGAGACATTCTTGTTTCAAGATGGTTTCCCAGCTGGGTGAAAAGGTCTCCCGTGTCTTAGGTTTAGGTAGAAGAAAACACTTATCTTAAGGTGTTTGTTTCTTGTGCTGTTAGTAGTTGTCATGTAAACCACCTTGAGGCCCATGTCGGAGGTAATTTATCAATTGAAAAATTAATAAATGTGAAGGTCAGAGCGTGCCTGGGTGGCCATAATGCCTCCCCCCACACTTTTAAAGCACTTCATTACTTTTCTCACATATAAACAATGCTTTCCTTGTTAGCTGCTGCAATGGTCAACCAGCAGTATAGTGGTACCTTGGTTTATGAACTTAATCCATTCTAAAAGTCCGTTCTTAAACCAAAGCGTTCTTAAACCAAGGTGTGCTTTCCCATAGCAGCGAGGGACTCAATCTGCAAATGGAACACACTCAACAGGAAGCGAAACATGTTCTTATTCCAAGGCAAAGTTCACAAACCAAAACACCTACTTCTGGGTTTGCAGCGTTCTTAATCCAAGTTATTCGTAAACTAAGCTGTTCTTAAACCAAGGTACCACTGTATGGGAATTCCAGCGTCCCAGGAAAAGCCAGGCAGTTTTTCACATCCATTCTTGGCTTACAATGAAATCCAGCAATATGGACTGCTTGGCTAGTGACGGCCCCTTGCCATCCCTTAACATCTTTTTGAGGATGTATTTCACCACGTCCCGAAGGATCAGAACTGGCAGTGGCGCATACACCAGGATTACTGGAGCCCCCAAATCAGACCTAGACACTCACAGAAGAAGCTGATCGAATTACTTGACTACTTCTGTGCATTGTGTGCGCCTGAGTCCTGTCTCTTAACCAGTCTGCTATCTAATTGTAATTGAGGACCAGAGGGGCTTTCATTAGGTGTTTCCCAGAATGTTAACACATGGCTTTGTCACTTCGGAATGCTAACTACGACTCTGAAATGCGCAGATGTCTCTGATGCTCCACAAGTAATTTGTTGATTAATTATGAAGCTTTTTAACCATTTTACGCAGAAGTATCTTGTATGTTGAAAGAAATGATGAGCCATGTGTTCCTATAAATGATTCATCAGATGCAGTTCTTAGAGGGTTTTTTTGTGTGTTTTTTGCAAAGCTATAATTACAGCTTGCGTGCACTGCCTTCTAAACTTGTCAGGCAAATGCGTGGACAGCTTACCTGCCGTGCCAGAAGTCTGTGCAAAGTAATTGCATCAGCAAAATCTGCAGTGGGGCTGATTTATCAAACGAGAGCTCTCCTTCCCTTGGAACATCACCACAGCTGTGAAAAGAACAACAGTTGGGGGAGTTATACGCTGAAGAAAATCCCAGCTCTGCATTGCTCCCACAGTGACAGTATTTCTTCATTCTGAAAATCCTAGCAATCATCGGAAGAGTTCAACAGGTGTTACTATTATTGCTAGAGTTAGGCAATCGCCTTTCATTCTGATAATTTTGTGTAGGAATTGTATCTGTGTTGTGAGAACTCCCAGAGGCATTACTACCACATGCACAGAGATAGATTATGCCCCTCCTTTGGAGTCTCTGTAGAAGAGGCCTGGCCAATCATAGCCAGAAGTGGTGGGTGGGGTTAGTCCAACTGTTGGGGTCAGCAACCTGGCCACCCATGGGTGCAGCGATGCCCACAAGCCTGTTTGTTTTTTCCTTATATGAGTGAATGGCAGCTATTTGCGTGCCCAGGTGAAGACCCCCCAACCCCAGGCAACACCCGGGTGGAATAATGACTTGTGACGTGTTATGGGATTAAAACTGGCCACAACTTTATTAAACTTTCAGCTGTAGGAAGACCTTGGCTTAGGCATTGGGTGTTCATTCCTCCCAGTCCCCAGCTGGGGATCTGGGGCACGTCAGGTTTATCCAATCTGTCTGGGGATTGGGCTGGCTCTGGAAGACATATGTTTAAGCAGAGAGCTCACCCCCCATTTCACCGCAACACAGAGGAGTGCACTGATAACCTTTCAGCATATGGCCAGTGACCCCCCTCAACACAACCCCTTTAACGAGGAACCCTTGGATCGCCGCCATGGGGGGGGGAGGCGTGTGTCACCGCTTCATGCCTTCCCCTCCCATTTAGGGAAGATAGACTAAAGGATTCCGCCCAAGGTCTATAACCGCCACTCGAGACTGCAAAATTGCGGTCTCGCCACCAAGACTACCTACACCTGAAAGAAACCCTTAGCAGTCTGACAACCTAGGAGGCCATGCCTGATGTTGTCCAACCAGCGTTCATTTCCTGTGGTGGTAAGGTGCACTTTGTCAGGCCTAAAAAGTTCCCTTCTGTAGGTTTTAATGTCCAGATGCTTCACAACTCGGCCCCCAAGATGCAAGATTGCTGAGCGAATAGCCCTGTTAATTTTTTTCCAACGTGTAATTCAGCCTGGATGGTTTGAGGGCACCTGCCATTGCAAACATGGAATAAGTTCTGACCAAAGGATGGTAATGTTAGGGTGCATGGCATGGAGTTACTCCAAGTCTGTAATCACTGTTTTCACCAGCACGATGCCCTTGCGCACGACCAAATCGTTTTCGCCCAGGTGAAACACAACCACATCTGGCGGGACACAAGATGCAAATTCCTTTTTTTTTAAAAAAAAAATCTCTATTAATTTAAAATAAATACATTTATGAAAAACAGACGTACATACAAGTAACCAAACATACAAACAAACAAACAAACAAACAAACAAACAAACATATAACAGAAAAATCAAACGAACCACCACACTATAAGATACAAGAAGATTAATATAATTATGATCATATATACTTCTGGTATTGAACACAATTATAAAATTTACAGAAAAGAAATTTAAAACTGACTTCCAATTAACCTCACTGTACTTTGTCTATCCATTACTTTATACCGCACAATTACATATTTCTTATATAATTTCTTTTTACCTCCCTAGAAACTTATATTTATACAATACAGGGATCAGTCTAATTCTGCCAAGATGTTTCCTTTTATTCCATAGTTTTCTAAATATTCTTTAAAGATTCTCCAATCCTTATAGACTTTTTGTTTTGGTTGGCCTCTTACTCTTCCTGTCGCTTTCGCTAGACGCAAATTCCTGACGCAGTCTGGGAAGTAGGGCATCCCAACACATTCCGTGGTGGCCAAACCAAGTGATGTGGATCTTTGGTTGAAGGCCCAGATGTTCACTGGATGGACTCATGGTTGCCTGGACAGCTGCCCGATGCTGTGGCCTGTTTGTTTTTTCCTTATATGAGTGAATGGCAGCTATTTATTCGTATGGGAGAAAGAAAACATGGGTGCACCATTGGTGGGAGGGATAAACTTGCCCTTGGTAATGCTGCTGTCAGTCCCAAGAGGGAAATTTCCTTTAGCATCCATTGGGAGTTTTGTCTTGGGGTAGCTGACAGCAGCTGTGTCTCTGTGATTTTTATTGGGACCATGGCGGGGAAGAAAGGAAGTTCCCTTCTCTCGCCTTTCATGTCATAGCCACAATGAAAATCCTCTCTCTGCTGGCTGTTATTAATGAAAATGAAACCGTCTCCTTGAGGCAATCAGCTTAGAGTCAATGCCTAAATAGCTAGGATCTGGTCTAAAATTTGAAGGAACCTATTTCAAATTCCATGCAATCTCCCTTCTGTCACGGGAAGAGAGGGCAATAAAGACAATTCAAATCTTTGTTACTTCTCGCTCTTTTTGTATGACTGATATATTTCTCAGAAGTGGCTCACTCTCTCCATACAAAGTATATATTTGAAACCCAAGCTTTTTTTGGATTAACCTGTGTGCTACTGGCATCAGCACATTTTAGTTTGGTCTGTGTGGGAATTATTATTACTATTATTTTTATTTACTCAGAAGTCTCCCGGAGATAACAGATGAAAGCCTTTGAAAATGTCTTTGAAAAATAGTGTATGTCAGAGATAAGGCATACAATGCAACTGAATAGTATTCAATTGCTATACTTAACACCTTGAAAATACTGCCAAACCTCAGCTATAGCTGATGGAGCTACAATTTTCAGGGGAGTCCTCATTTTATGCAGTAGCAATTATTAGTCTTTCCTGACTCCTGCTTAAATTTCTGATACAATCTAAGTTGTTTCAATACAAAGGCTCTTTGATACTGCTGAGACATTACTTTTCTACAATCAACTTGAAATGGAATTGAAAAGGTGGTTCCAACTTCTTAATATAGTGCTATATTATCTGTCAGTTCCCATCTCGTTGCCCACCACCCATCTGTGTTTAATCAAAATTAATTCCTCCTTGTGGCTTCCAGTTCTAATTGCTTCCTGTTCAGCACGGTGTGGTAGCAGTATAAATGATAGTTGCTCCTTAATTAGTCGGTTCCTGTTCCCTGCTTGGCAGGGGGCTTCAATTACAGTTTTCTCTCCACGCTACCCATTTCCTCTGTTTAAATTGTGAAATACATGAGGCAGTGACTAACTAGTTCTGGGGCAATTGCTGATGCCACACTGCACTGAACAGGAAGCAATTAGAGGCAGAAGCTGAATGGAGGAATGGGCTGATTAAGACCCCAGAAAGCTTTAACAGTACTTTGCCAATCCCCACTAGGCAGTGTGGCATTGCAATATTAATCAGATTTCGGGAAAACAAGGAAACGACACAGAAAATCATGGAATGCAATAGGCTCAGGGGCTAGTCATGATGTTGTTTGAGATCCCACCTAACAAGCAAGTGAATAAAATATGGCTTGCTTGCTTGTTTGTTTGTTTAAAACAGCTAGTGTGGAAGCAGATGTCCCAAGATACTTTTTCTTCAGGCATACAATCTGTCATTGAAAATTACAGATTTCTGCCTTGCCATGAAACAGGCTGCAAATTACCATGACAGACAGATTGTGCAAGGCAGAAATCTGTAACAGGAGGAGTGGTGGTAGTGAGTTAGCAACAGTTGGAAGGTGATAATATATTGGAGGTACCGCAGTTTTCCGTGTATAAGTCTGGGTTTCCCCCCTAAAAAAAATAAAGTGAAAAATTAGGGGGGCATATTATACACGGATATATCTTTCCCCATTTTCTTAAATCTTAGTTCCAAAAATAGGGGGCGTCTTATAGACGGAAAAATACAGTAGTTGCCACCTTCAGAATATTGTTGTGTCCAGTGTCCCTGGCCTAGTGGAATCTTCCACCTTCACTACCAAACGTGGAATGTACCTAGCAATCTTTGGTGACAGGTTTCCCCAACAATAACTCAGTTCTGTAATATGTTTTGGCAGAATCTGCTTTTTACCTGAGAGATCTCAGGAGAAAGTAGATAATGTTGGAGCAAACAAGGTTTATTGGGGTGGGGTGGGGGTTGCAAAAGAGAAAAAGGGTAATGGCAAAAGCTGTCTGGGATCATGTGCAGCAGGAGTGGATTAGGCTTGGCCAGGAGGGCTGGGCATGGTCCCTTAAAACATTCTCAAGTTATTCTCAGTCCCCCTCCAGTACTAAGCCAAAACTCCCTTCTTACCAGACTGGTACAGACCAGCCATGTGTTCTCAATCAGCCTTCATCAACTTGGTGACCTTCAGATTTTTTTTTTTTTACCAAATCTATCAGTCCTGTAGTGAAGGCTGTTCTAGACAATTGGCCCTCTTAAGTCCAGAACGTGGGGAACAGCTCTTTATCAATATATGACACTGCCAAGAATTAGTCATCGGTCCCAGTTTGTTTGGAGCACATTTGCTTATTTGTTTTGGCCTCCAAGACCCACCAGCCCCAGCCTTTACGGTCAATGGTCAGGGATGATGGGAGTTGTAGTTCCAGGTTGGGTAGAGGGGAGTGGATTGTCGAAGATGTTAGAAACCATTTGATAGAAAATCTGAGTTGTGTGACAAATTCTTGCACCTGCACCTGAAATTTAAAACAAACCTCGAAACTCTCTTTTGGCACAAATCTATCATGTTTATCCCCAAGTGGGATTATTGGAGATGTCTAGGAGCGTTGACCTCTGCTTCCATTGATGAGAGTTAAATCTAGGGGATAATTAGGGAAGGGGCATTTCCTTCCAAGCAAAATTAACTCTCTGGTTTGGTTATTTTGTGCTTTGAGTAAAGCCGTGTTTAAATCTCTGCAATGGCTTATCATTTGGAGGGCGGGGCGGGCTAAACACATCTTTACAATGCAAGATGTATTGAAATCCACTGTGTGGCTTTCTTTGGATGCACAGTTAATAGCTTCATTAAAACTCTTCCAGGGGAAGATATTTCTCTCTGAGGTTTCCAATAATTACTGCATTCAGTGGTACTCAAGATGGCACATTGTGGGCAGCGAGGTCAAGAAGCTTCATTACTCTCCTGGCCTTCCTATTCTCACACGGTTCAAAGTATTAACTCTTGTTCAGAAGCAGCTTTGGAGTGACTGAAATGCCTGAAATACTACCAAAAAGGAAAGAAGATTTTGTCACTTTTCACAGTCTTCTTTTGTGCTGACATGAAAGTTTGGCATTTTCCATGGGGCAACTTGGGGAAATGGATGCTCCTAAATGAACATGAGACACTTTCTTCCATGTTAAAAGTCTTTCTTTATCTTGGCCAGGGATGGGGAACCTGTGTGGTCTTCCAGATGTGCTTGAACTCCAACTATCATCAGCTCCTGCCAGGTTCTCCATCCATGATCTAGTGGGGGTGGAGATAGACTTACATTATATCAAATAAAACATTAATATCTGCGACTGTAAACAGGAACATCATGATTCCTGCTGCCCAATTTTAATTCCCTCTTAAAGGCTACAGTGCAAGAACTGAACTTTCTGACACCAGTCTTGTAGTCTAGAGAGAAGCAAGAAGGACTTCCATGATGGTGAGGTTGGTGGAGGAGGAGAGGACAGCATTCAGCAGGCTAGTACATCTTTTTTCTTTTGCAGACTAGGGACGCAGGTGGTGCTGTGCGTTAAACCACAGAGCCTAGGACTTGCCGATCAGAAGGTTGGCGGTTCGAATCCCCATGACCGGGTGAGCTTCCGTTGCTCGGTCCCTGCTCCTGCCAACCTAGCAGTTCAAAAGCATGTCAAAGTGCAAGTAGATAAATAGGTACCACTCTTGTGGGAAGGTAAATGGCATTTCCGTGCGCTGCTCTGGTTTGCTAGAAGTGGCTTAGTCATGCTGGCCACATGACCTGGAAGCTGTACGCCGGCTCCCTCGGCCAATAAAGCGAGATGAGTGCCACAACCCCATAGTTGGTCACAACTAGACCTAATGGTCAGGGGTCCCTTTACCTTTAACTCATTTAAAAGAGTGCTATATTTGAATTTTGATTTGTAAAATAGATTGGCTTTATTTTTTTTTTAAGGTTTAAACCACCTTTCAGCCCAGAAACAGATCTCCAAGGCTGCTTATAACAATTTCAAGATATCCCCACCCCAACTTAAAACAGATTTGTAAATAGCCACCTATCTCTGGTAAATAAGAGAGCTTCTTCCTGGCAACAAGGTTCCCCCAAGTTGGGGAAAACTTATGTAAACTTAAAGAGAACTGAGTGTCACAACTGAAGATCAAAATAAAAAAAATCCTTCCAGTAGCACCTTTAAGACCAACTAAGTTAGTTCTTGGTATGAGCTTTCGTGTGCAAGCACACTTCTTCAGATACACTGAAACAGAAGTTGCCAGATCCTTCTATATAGTGAGAAGGTGGGGAGGGGTATTACTCAGAAGGGTGGTGGGAATGGGAGATTGGCAGATAGCTGAGATGAGCCTGCTGACGACTCTTAACGACTGTAATAGGTCTTACAGGAAAAGGCAAGGGGTGAGAAGGTGAGAAATGGCTTAGTCATGTATAAAGGGATAAGAATCCAATGTCTTTGTTCAAACCAGGTCTCTCCATGGTTTTAAGTTTGGTAATGAGTTGCAATTCAGCAGCTTCTCTTTCCAGTCTATTTCTGAAATTCCTTTGTAGTAAAACAGCTACTCTGAGATCTTGTATAGAATGTCCTGGGAAGGTTCCCTGTCTGAAATTTTGCGGAGTCTCTGACATTCGCTATAGGCAAAATTTGAGCTATATGGATCACTGTTCTGACTTGGTATAAGGCAGTTTCTTGTGTCCCTATGTAAAATCCAATCTGCGAGGCAAGAAGACTGCTTTGCTGACAGTATTTTTCATGTGGTTCTGTTGAAAGGGTTGCACAGTCTGTTGGAGGGCAGCGATCCTGGTGAAATTTGCAAACTTTGCCTTTATCCACTCTGGACGCAAGTGATGCTGAAATATACTCAGAGTCGCAAAGTGATTTCATGCTCTTTATGGTGAGGGGGGATGAATGAATGTCCCCTCAAAGTATCTGCTTTATATACATTATTTACACAATGGGCTGCACATGATTGGCTAATTCTGGAATTCTACTGTAAGCCAATCAGGTTGTGGATTCACTTATATCTGGAGCATGATTGGGTGGTTGCTGCCAACCAATCATACTGCTGCATTGTTCTAGGACCAATCAGACTGCTGCATTCTGAATACTATTGTTCTAGGACCAATCAGACTGCTGCAGTTTGGATCCTATTCAACTCAGTACATAACAGATGCAAAATAAGTTGTATGTGTATGTGTGTGTCTTTTTCCTCCCCTTTGTCTGGAGATGCAAATCTGAGCAGGGTCAGTTACCGTATTTTTTGCTCTATAAGATTCACTTTTTCCCTCCTAAAAAGTAAGGGGAAATGTGTGTGCGTCTTATGGAGTGAATGCAGGCTGCGCAGCTATCCCAGAAGCCAGAACAGCAAGAGGGATTGCTGCTTTCACTGCGCAGCGATCCCTCTTGCTGTTCTGGCTTCTGAGATTCAGAATATTTTTTTTCTTGTTTTCCTTCTCCAAAAACTAGGTGTGTCTTGTGGTCTGGTGCGTCTTATAGAGCGAAAAATACGGTATATTTGAAATCACTTCCACATTGGAAATTGCATGTAGCCACAGTTCAGCAACAGCTTTCATCTGCTGCATGTAGTCGTGGGAAAATAGCAATGGCATTCACGGAGGGTGATTGGGAGTTGTAGTCCAGCAATATTTGGAGGGGCGCCAGATTTGCTATCCCTCTTCCAGGAAATAAGAATTTCAGAGCTGAGCTAGAGCCTCTCATAATGCTTCTCTACGTGTCTTTAGTCATCTTGACTTGGCACACAGGCAGTCTACTTTGAAAAATGTCCCTCCTCAGTTCGTCAGGAGAGAGGAAGTCTCTTAGGCAAGCTGGGCCTAGATTGCATAAGGATTTTTAGTGCATCCATCAGAGCCTCAGAAGCCAATGGGCAACCAGTGCAGAAACAATCTGATGTCAACTTCTTCAGAAGGTGGGCTACAGCATCATGGAGAGCCAGGATGGGGAAAAGGTTGCAGCTTCTGGTTTATTATTCACTGTTGGTACACAATGGCACACAGATTGTCAGGAAAGAAAATGGCACCCCTAGAGGCAAGACTGAGAGTCCATCATGTAAAGGTGTTGCCTTTTGCTGTATCATTTAATACCTGAGTGGTTGTCTCTCTGGAATGAGCAATGGCACAAATCTCAATAATTTTGAGAAAATGTATTGGTCTTGTTCTGCGGATTGTTGTACGCAAAGCTATGGCCCTTCCAGATGTGATTGGACCACAGCTCCCATCACCTCTGCCCACTGGCCTTGCTGACTGTGGCTGATGGGAGTTGGAGTCCAATCATAATTCCCCCCACTCCTGAAGAACTCTCACAGTGCTTTGGCCCAGTGCCCCAGGGGTTATGTTACTTGGTTACTGTATAAGAAGCAGTGAATAAATTCCAGAGGTCCATAACCTGGTCTTGAGAATGAGCCTGTGTGAAGTCTTCCACAAAGGGAGGCATGAGCAGAGAGACTCCTCTGGATTTGGGTTCCCTGTTTCCATGAGATGCTCTTCTACTAAGAGCTCATCCAGACTTCCTTTTGTGCCTGCCTTCTAGGCACAGGTTCATTCTTGAAAGCTCCATGTCTGAGAACTCCCTCCCCCCACCGTGCTTTCCCTGTGAAAGCATGACATTCTTTACTGCTGAATTAGAGCAAACAGCAATCTTCAAAAGACCTGAATTACTGTTTGTTCCAATTCTGTATTAAAGAGTGGGTTTTCCTGGGGAAAGTGGCAAGGCAAAAAAGCCCAACAACCTGTGCCAGTTATGGACTATGCAGAAATGGCAATATTAAAAGATCAAAATTATGATATATATTTTTAAAAAGAGAAGAATGGAGGCCCTTTCTGGACTATTTGGAAAAGCACTACAAATAAATGAAATCACAGACAGGATTTGAGATAGGAGCAGCAGAATGACAATGATAAATAATTGTATTTTGGTAATAGGGATTTTGGTAATAGACGATAATTATATTGGAAATTATATTGGAAAAAGCGCAGACCCTATGCTTAGAATTGTGGCACAAATGGAAGTCTGGATGAGCCCTAAATTGGAAATAGCATTTTAATGGGCAGAAAAGGCTTCCTCCTAGTTCAAGGGTACCTTTGGGTCTAACCCCATGTCCTGGCTGAAGGCTGTCCGTATGCTTGGCAATTCAAGAGGCAAGATAGGATTGCATTCTTAGCTGGACGCGGGTGGCGCTGTGGTCTAATCCACTGAGCCTCTTGGGCTTGCCGATCGGAAGGTTGGCAGTTCAAATCCCTGTGACAGCGTGAGCTCCTGTTGCTCTGTCCCAGCTCCTGCCAACCTAGCAGTTCAAAAACATACACGTGTGAGTAGATAAATAGGTACTGCTACGGCAGGAAGGTAAACGGTGCTTCCGTGTGCTCTGGTTTCCGTCACAGTGTAACATTGCACCAGAAGCGGTTTAGTCATGCTGGCCACATGACCCAGAAAGCTGTCTGTGGACAAACGCCGGCTCCCTCAGCCTATAGCAAGATGAGCGCCACAACCCCATAGTCTCCTTTGACTGGACTTAACCACCCGGGGGTCTTTTACCTTTGTATAGAGTAATAAACCAAGATTTCAAAAAGGGAATCAACAACCCAGCCTAAATATCTTATAATATACAGTGGTCAGCACATTATTCCCAGCATTAACATCTGGATTCACGGGATAAAACCATAATCCTTATAGTACATCCTGTACAAATCTTTCCCAACCAGTTAACTCCCATTGTGTAAGCTTGGCCGCCAAGATTGAAACATACAAAAAACACGATGCAGAAAGCTACAATAATGAAAGGATTATCCATCCAGTAAGTATTTTTCATTTATAAAGTATTAATGGAAAATGACTATAAAAAGATAAAGGGGGCTGTTTTGGTGTATATATGCAGAAGGGGGGAAAGAATGCCCTCTCTGCATTTGTCATTACATATCTGATCCTCTTGCAATATAGCTACGCTAGGTTGCATTACAGAAAGAGCGGGAGTCTGCCGTGTTGCTGCATTTTAAACCTGCCTATTTTTGCTTTTTATCATGAGTGGGTTCTCACATACAGGACTCGGGAATCACTTGAAAGTCGGGGGAGTTAACACCAAGGCAGCAATTCCCAAATGGCGTTCTTGTGTTGTGCATCATAGTGTGTTGCAAGCGAATGGATGTGTTCTGTTAAAATGTAGGGATGAAACGTTCCTGAGGGGACTGCCTGCTGCATCCAATGATCTGGACTTGCAGGTAATTCTGCCCACTGCCTATCTCTGGTGTGGTTGAAGACACTGCTGATACAGCCATGCAGCAGAACTGCCCTTCCCCAGAGGAGGCTGCCCGTTGCATCTCTGCACGAATCACAACCAATCAAGAGATATGCCCCAAACTGAGATTCAGGAGACACATAGGTGGTGAATTAACTGCCTACCTAACTTTGACGGTCTTTCTTAGCCCATTGCTCTGCAAACTTATTCTGTCTTCTCACTGCAATATTGCCCATTGTCTGTGGCTCCCCAGGGCCTCAGGAACAAGTAATTCCCAGCCTGGTTACCTGACACTATTTGAAGAGGAAATAAGATTCCTTCATTTCAGGGGGTTGGACTAGATGATTCTTGGGGTACCTTTCAACTCTACAATTCTATGATTCTGTGATAACTGAGACCCAAACTGGGACCTTCTGCATGCATAGCTTATGTTTTGCCACAGAGCTATGAACCCTACACACCTACGGATGAAGGTGTGTGTAGCTATATTCAGACCAGGCCATTTTGATCCCCCAAGGAGTTTTACCAGGGGCACCTCAAAGGTCCCTTGCAGCTGCTTCCATTCCATAAATTGTGCCCCACCACCATTCTCCACAAGTCGCAAGGGTCCCCTGAGCCGCATTTCTCAAATCACATAGTGCAGCCACTCAGGAGAGCAAAACATCTTGTGCCACTTCTCATTGCAGTTTTGAAGGAAGCTTCTTTAGACCAAGCTAGACCATCGTCGGTCCATCTAGCTCAGGATTGTCTACATCAGTTTCCCAAACTTGAGCGCCCAGATGTTTTTGGACTACAACTCCCACAATCCCTAGCTGGCGGGACCCAGTGGTCAGGAATGATGGGAATTGTAGTCCAAAAACAGCTGGAAGCCTAAGTTTGGGAAACCCTGGCCTACCTTATCCATCTGCAGCTCCCCAAAGTCTTCCCCAGCCTCTACCAAGAGATGACAGGGATTGGATCCCGGATTTGTGTATTTCTTGCATTTTTTATGTAACTCATGACAGGACTTTTCTCAACAACTCACAAAGCAATAACAAGCAAGCATTAAAATACAAAATAAAACAGTAAAAAGCTATTAAAAATTTAATTTAAAAAACTGAAACAGAATTGGAACACAATTTAAAGCTCATTTTAAATCTGAGAGGCCCAGGCTACAAAATGTACTTTACTTATAACCCCTCGCGACAAACAGCTTCTAGGGAAGTTTATTTTATGTCTTCCAATTAATGAGTTTTCAGTTCACATATGTCATTTCTGGCTGCAGTTTTTACTTTCCGATGACACTTTCTAATCTATATTATTACGGTCGATGACCAGCGTTAAGAAATGGGGATCAGAAGCACATAGAACATATTAGATGACACTTTCTATTCTAACCTTCATGGTGCCAGATGAACCATAGCAGGGGTGGCCAACATGGTTGCCTCCAGATGTTGGACTACAACTCCCATCAGCCCTAGTTAGCATGGTCAGTAATCAGGGATGATGGGAGTTGGGGTCCAATAACATCTGGACGGCACCACATTGGTTACCGCTTAAGTATAGTTCTGATGCAACATGTATTTGTCCTGAATTGCAAAGTTCAAAGCCTGGAAGGAACTTATATAGGCATTTAATCAACCCATAATACCCAAACCCTTCAAAGACAGATGTTTGTCTCGCCTGTTTTCTGAAAAATCTCTGATGGATGGGATTTCACAGCTTCCTCCGGCAATTTTCTGTGTTTCCTGACGTACGCCTATCTTTAGAATAACCTTCCTTCAATTCAACCTCTTTCAGCTTTAAGTCCTTTAACCCCTCGTCCTTGACCATGCAGAACAATTTCTCACTGCCCCCCTTTCCTATATTTGAAAGCTGCTAATCCAATTACTTTGAGGTTTGCTTGTTCCCCCCACCCCCAAATCAGCCCCCTCCTTCTCATCTTGACACTTGCAATGTGGCACAGCAATAACAATGAATAATGAATAGAGTAGAAATATCAGCTGGTGCCTCGTTCCCTTTATTGCAGCACCTGCAAATTTTGGTGTGAAATGTACCACTGAATACTTAAGATGACAAGTTGCACCAGGGAAACCCATATCCAAGTCACTGATGGACGGTGGGCAGAATATTCAGCTGACTAGGGTAGAATCTTTAGTCACCAAGCTGGTGATGCAGGCTCACGCCTCTGGGCAAATCGTTCTCAAGAGAGGTTTGTTCATTTTGAGGCTCCATCTGTGACGTGTGCTTTTGACCAAATCTCGTTGCTCAGGCGCAGAATCACCACCTCCATCCGATTTCGCACCTTGGTGACTAATCTATAGATGACTTGCAACAGAAATGATGTGCTAGCGGCTTCCGTTGCAAAGCACTGCATCTGAGGAGATTGTCTTTATTTTATGTGTTTTTAGCAGTGACATAGGGGAAAATTTTTCATCAGGGAACAGGGAGGGCCAGAGGTCACAGCTTGCAAGGGCAGTGCTGCTGACTCCTTCCCAAAGTCAAACGGGCTTTGGGAAGGTGATGGAAGGGCTCTTGGGCCCTGTCAGAGCATCGCAACTCCATTCCTATGCCAAGCAAAAGTTTCCCTGGCTTTGGGAAAGAGGTGTCAGGCTTTAATATTTTAATACTCTAATTGACTGAGTCAAAAACTTCACTCTTGTGGCCTATCCCCACAACACCTACTCACTATGAGCCCTACTAAAGCAAACTGTCTAACTGGTCAGCATCTAAAAGATATTGAGCATCAGAACAACCTGGCCACTATAAGGAAATTCTGCCCTTGGTACGTTCATTTTCCACTCTCCGTTTTGATTCTCTGGCCCCATATTTGTACAAACTTATTATCCTAAAATATAGACGTGCTTTTACACTTGCAAGACTGGATGTTTTGCCATCTGTGGTACTTGAGGGTTGATTCCAAAAGATCCCGCCTGAGAAACGTCTTTGCCCCTGTGGAGATGGTAGCACTGAAACAGCAGCACACGTCCTCCTGTCTTGTACTGTCTACAAAGACCTGAGGAACGAGATCATCACCCCACTTGTACTAACCATCCCAGGGCGCTCAACCACTGCCACAATGTCCTTTCTTCTATCAGGTCAAAATGAGCAGATAACAGCAAAGGTTCATAGCAGGGGCAATCAGAATAAGGGCCAATAACTGACTGCTGATTCAGGACTTAAAATTGTGCTCTTATATCAAATTTCCTTTTCTGCGTATACTGTAATGTTTTACTGTTGCTATGGCCATTGGCTAATGTAAATAAAGTTTTATCTATCCATCTAATTGACTGGGAACATTTAGGGGCCTAGCCTGGTCAACTGACCATTCATGGCTTTTTGATTCACAAATGTCAACTCCAACAGTAGGTTTTGCTCTCTGCTGGTGCCTGTATGCAAGTCGCTACAGGGAACCAGGCAGGGGGCCTTCTTGGTAGTGGTGCCCACCCTGTGGAACACCCTCCCACCAGTTGTCAAGGAAATAAACAACTATCTGATTTTAGAAGACATCTGAAGGCAGCCCTGTTTAGGGAAGTTTTTAATGTTTGATGTTTTATCGTGTTTTTAATAATCTGTTGGGAGCCGCCCAGAGTGGCTGGGGAGGCCCAGCCAGATGGGCAGGGTATAAATAATAGATGATGATGATGATGATGATGCCAAGTGTTGAACAAGTGTGAGTGAACCAACCCTTAGCTGTTATTCCTGTACTGCAGCAGGTTGGTCCCTTCCAGCTCTACAATTTTATGATTCTGTGTTGAGGGCAACTTGCTACTCTCTTGATATTCCAGATTACAGTCCCCATCAGTCCCAGCCAGCGCAACCATAGTCCAAAACATTTGGAGGGCACGAGTTTGGCGAAGACTGGCGCAGGAGGCATCTTCCTCTCTAGAGTGTAGCTGGCTTGGCAATCATCCCATCCTCCTAGGGAATAATGGAAATTGTTGTGTAGTGGAGGACAAGGCTATATTCTACCTCCACTTCCTCATTCAGAGTGCCTTATTGGTGGGAATCACAAGTGAAGAGGTCACTGTTGTGCTGAGTTCCTGCTTGCATGCCTCCCATGGGCCACTGTGAAACCAGAATACAGTGGTACCTCGGGTTAAGAACTTACTTTGTTCTGGAGGTCCGTTCTTAACCTGAAACTGTTCATAACCTGAGGCACCACTTTAGCTAATGGGGCCTTCTGCTGCCGCCGCGCCACCAGAGCACAATTTCTGTTCTCCTCCTGAAGCAAAGTTCTTAACCCGAGGGAATATTTCTGGGTTAGCGGAGTCTGCAACCTGAAGCAGTGGCGTAGCGTGGGGGGTGCAGGGGGGGCCGGCCACACCCGGCGCAACATCTGGGGGGGCGCGCTCGCACTCGCAGCTCTCTGCCCCTACCTGCATCCCCTACCCCCACGGGTTAGGGGGCGCAAATTACTTGCCTTGCCCCGGGTGCTGACAACCCACGCTACGCCACTGACCTGAAGCGTCTGTAACCCAAGGTACCACTGTACAATTGTGGGCTGGGGAATAGGGGGCTGTTGTGTTGCTGCTCTTGTTAAACTACGGGGAATCAGGTCTATCCTTGCCGATCTACCGCCGATCTACACAGCTAACACTCAGTATATCCAGATGACTGGAAGGAACTGAGCAGCCCCTTCCTCCTCCAGCAGCTACTTACAGAGTTCTTGCTTCAGGTCAGAGAGAGAGAGAGAGAGAGAGAGAGAGAGAGAGAGAGAGGAGAGACTCCCTGCTGCTACTTCCCTTACAGCAGCAGCAACTGCAGCAGGAAGTCCTGTCTTCAGATCTTGGGCATTTAGGCCTGAAAAGACATCTGTGCACTCACTGCAGGGGACCTGGCTGCTCAAGCCGCAAGTCTCAGGGTTGCGATTTACTAAACAGAGTGTTTTTCTGTTTTTCTTTTAAGTCACCTAATTTTTTTTTTGGGGGAAAAGCGATTGGTCATTTGCAAAACAATTCCTTTCCAACCTACATTTTCTCTTTTGAGTTTCATGGTTTTGTTGTTGTGATGTTAAATGATGAAATAATTCAGGCGTCTTCACAGAGATTGGTTATGTTAAGTAACAGCAAAAGCTTCAGCATGGCTTGGGCTTAATAATAATAATAATAATAATAATAATAATACAGTGGTACCTTGGGTTAAGAACTTAATTCGTTCTGGAGATCCGTTCTTAACCTGAAACTGTTCTTAACCTGAGGTACCACTTTAGCTAATCGGGCCTCCCGCTGCCGCCATGTTGCTGCTGCACGACTTCTGTTCTTATCCTGAAGCAAAGTTCTTAACCTGAGGTACTATTTCTGGGTTAGCGGAGTCTGTAACCTGAAGCATATGTAACCTGAAGCGTCTGTAATCTGAGGTACCACTGTAATAATAATAATAATAATAATAATAATAATAATAATAAATTTATTACCAGTATTTGTATCCTGCCCATCTGACTGGGTTCCCCCAGCCACCCTGGGTGGCTTCCAACACATATAAAAACATAATAAAACATTGCACATTAAAAAGCTTCCCTAAGTTTCTCCTCTCATGGCAAGCCGCATCTCTCTCAGGTTTATATTTTCTTTCAGGCTTTGTCTCTTCTTTATCTTCCTTTGCATTTTTTTAAAAAGGGGGTTGTGGTGATGTGCTGTTTTTTCTCTTTCCCATTTTTTTTTTTTTTTGAGTCACAGTGTCTTCAGGCGCTGCTGGTGCCCTTGGATTTCTCTTGCTTGTAATGCCGGCTTACATGCTGTGAACTTCTCAGCAATATTTCTCTCTATAATCCCAGCTCGCCTTTACAGATGATTATTCTTACCTATATAAAGCAGATTATTTGTTTGATGGTTCAGACTTGCCCAGAAGCTGTTTGCTTTTGCTGACATGCCGGGTCGCTGAGAGGACACTTCATTCCGTGACTTTTCTAGTATTAGGTATTGTCACATGTAATAAGATGTTGCATGCAAGGGGAGCCTGAATAGGAAAAGGGGAGCACGTGCAGGGCAAGGTAGGTGCGATGGCATAGCCTCATACACACTGCAAATACTTGAATTTGCCAACTGATCTGGGGGAAAAACCCCTCTTGGCTTGCTCATATGCCTTTAACTGCATCTTCGTCACATGTCGCACAATTATTATTATTATTATTATTATTATTATTATTAAAATTTGTATACTGCCCTATACCCACAGGTCTCACTGTTTCTCTTCCACTGCAGTTCATCCTCCATGGAAAAACAACGTGATTTGTATCATTGTCTGCTGTGGGGGAATTATGTAATATATGTAATTAATAACGTAAATTACATAAATTACATCGTCATTCTAACCCATTCATGTAAAGTAAACGCAAATGCAGGGGAAATTACGAAGTGTTTGTTGTCCAAAAAGTGACAACAACAGCAAAACCCAATTGTATTCACTGGGTTGGTTTCCATTCCGGACATGGAACTAATAAGTGAAGATTGAGTAATTTTCATTCCCATTTCCATTTTCATCCGAATTCTCCGACATCCCTATGTGAGGAAAATTCATTTCAGGTTGCATTTTAATGTGGGACCACCTGATTAGAACTTCCTGAATCAATACAGAAATAAAAACACAGCCTGATTTCAAAATTTCTCCAAATGTTGTGTTCTCCGACCAAAAAGATGTATACCAAGATTTGCCTATTAAAGCAATGTCTGCACAAAAATGCATTGTATTAGGAGAAATGGCTTGCATATGCATTTCCATGTAGATTTTTTTTTTTAAAAAAAATTACAATAATTACAAGCTGGTGCACAGATGAGACAAACTGAATTTAATATTGGAACAATAAGAAACTGAGAGAAGCTACAATGGACTTATGCTTCGACCTGTAAATCAGTGAGTGAGGCCTTTCACAGCAAAAAGATCATCATCACCTGCTACTGATGTCCTCACCTGAAGCTGCTGTTTACAGTCAGCCTGCCTTCGAAGACCAGGTGATGAGGACAAACATTGGAGTAGACAGACCTGTTGCTCTCATACCTTGTACTTCCCAATCTTCCATCTGAATTCAGTGCCATTGCTAAGCCTGGCTGTTCCCTCCCCTCCTTCTGACTGCTATGATTCAACATGTAATCCATGGGATAATAATAATAATTTATTATTTATACCCTGCCCATCTGGCTGAGTTTCCCCAGCCACCCTGGGTGGCTCCTAATTGAGTGTTAAAAACAATATATCATTAAATATTAAAAACTTCCCTAAATAGGGCTGCCTCGGATGTCTTTTAAAGATAAGATAGCTGCTTATTTCCTTGACATCTGATGGGAGAGCGTTCCACAGAATAGGTGCCACTACCGAGAAGGCCCTCTATCTGGTTCCCTGTAACCTCACTTCTCACAATGAGGGAACTGCCAGAAGGCCCTCGGCACTGGATCTCAGTGTCCGGGCTGAACAATGGGGATGAAGACGCTCCTTCAGGTATACAGGACCGAGGCCGTTTAGGGCTTTAAAGATCAGCACCAATACTTTCAATTGTGCTCGGAAATGTACTGGGAGCCAATGCAGATCTCTCAGGACCGGTGTTATGTGGTCCCGGCAGGATGGCAAACAGCGCAATGTTTCCAAGGTTGCATTAAAGGTAAAGGGACCCCTGACCATTAGGTCCAGTCGTGGCCAACTCTGGGGTTGCGGCGCTCACTCGCTTTATTGCTTTATTGGCCAAGGGAGCTGGTGTACAGCTTGGCCAGCGTGACTAAGCCGCTTCTGGCAAACCCGAGCAGCACACGGAAACGCCGTTTACCTTCCCACCAGAGCGGTACCTATTTATCTACTTGCACTTTGACGTGCTTTCAAACTGCTAGGTTGGCAGGAGCAGGGACCAAGCAATGGGAGCTCACTCCGTCGCGGGGATTCGAACCGCTGACCTTCTGATCGGCAAGTCCTAGGCTCAGTGGTTTAACCCACAGCGCCACCTGCGTCCCTCAAGGTTGTATTGCCATTCTTCAAAAGCCTTCGGCTTCAGAAACTTTTCAGACTTACCTTCCAGACATCAAAGGTATTCATGGGATTATTATTAAGATATTTCCTTTAATGTATGTGGGGAAAGCAGCTGCCTTTGGCAAGGAACTCTGGACCCTTGAATCATTTTGACAAGATGCCACGTACCATGAAATGATGCATGAAACCCAGTCCGCCCAGGGCTACCTACGCAGGCACAGAGCAGAGTCCACCGCTCTCGGCAACGGACCTGCTGTATGCCAAGCACCAGAGTCGTGAGCAAGAAGAGACAGTGTAAAAATCTGGGTGTCAGGCTTAATTTTCACTGCCTGGAGCTTTCGATGAGCGGAAGGCTTTCAACACATAAGGAATTCCAGCATCTGGTCTTTTTACTCCGGGGACCTTCCATTAGGTGTGAAACTGTTGGGAATCGAAGTTCCAGCAAAGGTTTCACACCACCCCCGATGCCCCTTCGCTCTCTTAATCGGAGTTTGCATATCACTTTTGACAGAATAGGCGCCACTTGGCAAAGCAGCTTAAGGCCAGTTCTGTTATAAAGGTCAAGTGTGGTATAAATAAATCATGCTTGTAAAAGAGCACACAGAGGTGTATTATTCATTCCCTGCTCTGTTAGGACACCTGTCCTGTACGGGTCCTTCAGCTGTGCTTTTCAAATACTTGACTATAAATTCAACCATATAGGGACAACTTGAAAGGTAAAGGCAAAGGGACTCCTGACCATTAGGTCCAGTCATGACCGACTCTGGGGTTGCGGCGCTCATCTCGCTTTATTGGCCGAGGGAGCCGGCGTACAGCTTCCAGGTCATGTGGCCAGCATGACTAAGCCGCTTCTGGCGAACCAGAGCAGCGCACAGAAACGCCGTTTATCTTCCCACTGGAGTGGTACCTATTTATCTACTTGCACTTTGACGTGCTTTCGAACTGCTAGGGTGGCAGGAGCAGGGACCGAGCAACGGGAGCTCACCCCATGGCGGGGATTCGAACCTCTGACCTTCTGATCGGCAAGTCCTAGGCTCTGTGGTTTAACCCACAGCACCACCCGCGTCCCGCTTTTCAAATACTTGACTATAAATTCAACCATATAGGGACAACTTTGCAGGAAGGCAAAAGATGGCCACCTCTCACCTATATAATACAGGATTGTCCTATATTTCAATGTAAAATGCTACGTCCTGTACGAGAAGAGTTTTGTCCTGTATTTCAGGTCTTCTCTCTCTCTCTCTCTCTCTCTTTCTCTGCCTAGTTAGAGATCTTCTCCAAATGCAAGTGTTTGAAATGGTGTGTGAACGGTCACGTATTTAAACTCTGGGTAGCCAAGAGGCAGATTTACAAGTGTGTGTGTGTGTGTGTGTGTGTGTGTGTGTGTGACAGATTCCAGAAGGGCCACCCTGTTAGGCTGCAATAGATTGTAAAGGATTTCTTTGAAGTTATTTCAAAACTAGGTGTGGGGGGGGCAGGAATCGCCCCCAACCATCCCACCCCGTCCTACTCTGTATTTTGCCCGAACAAAGGTGGCAGCCCTACTTAAACATCGTGTACAACAGGGCTCAGTCACCTGTTGTCCTCAAGTTGTTGCTGGTCTCCAGCCCCCAGTCTGCAGACCCAATGGTCGGAGGTGATGGGAACTGTAGTCCAATAACATCTGGAGGGCCACTGGATCCTAACATCTCGTTGACATAGATCCTACTTGAAATTACCATTCACCACATGATAGAAAGCCACTTCCGAGCTAGAGAGGAGGTGGGCTTGCGGGCTTCACGCCCCTTCCCACGCACGTGGGGGCTGGCTCACAGCCCCCGCGATACTGGGGGAATCCTCGGATGCGTCATCCCCCCTGGCCAGCAATCGGCTGGACCGGGAGGCGTGGCCTGCCCTATTTAGGGCCGGCACGTCAGAGGACCCCCCCCTCTTTCCCGCTACAGCTGAGCAGGTTTTCCCACCCACCCACACTTTAGGTTAGGCCCTCTGACATTGCTATGGACTTTGGTTGGTCGCCGTCGAGGGGCCTGGTAGGAATTTTTTCCCAATTGGCAAATTGGCACCAGCCTTTTGGTTTTTCGCCTACCTCGTAGCAAATCGTCACAACTCCCTTCGCATTGGCGGTTAGGCATTGGTAGGGGTATTGTTATACAGATGAGAGGGGGGGGAGGAAGCGCCATCCCCCAAGACGAAGGGTAGTCCGGTAAAGGATTCTGGGAGGGCGTGGCCTTGTCCTAAGCCTATGGAGGTGTGGGCCCACGGCACGCCCCCGAGCGGTGACACCGGGTGGAGCTCCTAGTTGATGTGCATCAGCAGGACTCCCCCTACTGGTGGTTAACCCTTGCTGGTCTTCAAGCAAGTGGGCTGAAGCCGGTTAGTTGTGAGGACCAATGCCTAAGCCAATACCGCTCAATTCTTGTGATCAATAAAGTTGTGGCCTAATTTGACCCATTAACCTGAAATCTTGTGTCTCGTGTCTTTATTTCTGAGGGGGGAGGCGGGAACTCACCACGCAATAACTCGGGCACTGAAAAGGAAAGGAAAGCCCTTCAAGATACAAGACTAGACTAATAATTAAAGCCCCACACATTTCCTGTCAAGGACGTCCTCAGGGCATCCATTTTGCTGTGCATTCACAGTCCTTTGTGCTCCTGATGGTATGGGGTGTTTTTTTGCAGTCCCACTTTCAATACTGCTCAGCATAGGAAGCTATTTTTTCCCCCTGAATACCTGTCATGGAGGCTTCAGGGATGCAGGTGGTGCTGTGGTCTAAACCACTGAGTCTCTTGGGCTTGCCAAGCGGAAGCTTGGCGGTTCGAATGTCTGCTACGGTGGTGAGCTCCTGTTGCTCTGTCCCAGCTCCTGCCAACCTAGTAGTTTGATAGCACACTAGTGCAAGTAGATAAATAGGTACCGCTGCGGCAGGATGGTAAATGGCGATTCCGTGCACTCTGGTTTCCATCACGGTGTTCCGTTTCACCAGAAGCAGTTTAGTCCTGCTGGCCACATGACCCAGAAAGCTGTCTGTGGAAAAACACCGGCTCCTTCGGCCTGAAAGCGAGATGAGCTCTGCAACCCCATAGTCGCCTTTGACTTGACTTAACCATCCAGGGGTCCTTTACCTTTACGTGTAGACATTATTGAGCTAAAGGGACCAATGGTCTGCCTTCAGAATAAGGCAGTATAAGGCACCTCTATGAGGTGGCAAGGACATTTGGGATAATGCATTTTTGTTTAGGATTCTGGCAATGTGCGAAGTTTTTTTAAAAAAACTTTTGTACCTGAACTTTTTTTTTTTTTTTAAATTCTCAGCTCTAGCAGTGACCTTACGTCAGAGTGCTTCTTATCCATCCACATCTGCTGTGTTGGCAAAGTGAGATAGAATCATTGTCCTCCTTTATCTTAAACTAGAGGAAGCAGTAAATAGAATTTTTTGCAGTTATTCTGCTGTAGTGGAAAAGCCATATGATTTCTAATTCAAGCGTGATAACTTTATTATGACCACATTTCCTTTTTTTAACAGAGGACAGTCCTGCATTTGGAGGGCGGTCCGGTCAAAGCCCAGTTTAAAGATAAATAACTGTCAGAAAGTTGAGCAGAAGCCTTGAAGTTGCACATCAAAATTGAGCATTTGGAGAACAGTCTGAGCAGCCGCTTCCGTGCTATGGGCAATGTATTTCTATTTAAATTATAGCAATTATTTGTGAATGTGGCTCAGTACTTATAAATTAGCTCATATAACATTCATTCAGATGTGTGTGTTTTTTTGTGATGCGTATGTACATGTACATGGTATGTACATGCCATACATTTAAAGCACATGTGCCGTTTTTAAGGGTGCTCTGTGAGGGAATAAACGACAGTTCCCAGAATTCTTTTGTAATATGATACGGTGGTACCACAGGTTACAGATTCTTCAGGTTACAGACTCCGCTAACCCAGAAATAGTACCTCGGGTTAAGAACTTTACCTCAGGATGAGAACAGAAATCGTGAGGTGGCGGCGTGGCGGCAGCGGGGAGGCCCCATTAGCTAAAGTGGTACCTCAGGTTAAGAACAGTTTCAGGTTAAGAATGGACCTCTGGAACGAATTAAGTTCTTAACCACTGTACTTTGAATGTGCTTTGAAGTATGGTGTCCAAAGTAGACACTCTAGCCAAAAGTAGTGAGAAGGTTTCAAGTTCATCAGAACTCTTCTTCAAGCTGAATGTTAAGCAAAAAAAGAGGGGAAAGGGGCTGGATGGGAAGAGAACAGAGAGATAATCCTTCTCCCCAGTATGTTCAGTTTCTATGTGCACATACCCCCCAACATTTCTCTGATAAAATAGGGACACCCTATTCAATAATAATAATAATAATATTTTTTACTATTTATACCCCACACATCTTACTGGGTTGCCCCAGCCGCTCTGGGCTACTTCCAACATATATAGAAACATAATGAAACATTAAACATTAAAAAACTTCCCTGTACAGGGCTGCCTTCAGATGGCTCAGATGTTTCATAACTCTATATCCTCCAACATTTTTCTGATGAAAATAGGGGTGTCCTAAGGAAAGCGGGACATTCCGGGATCAAATCAGAAACCAGGATAACTTCTGTAAATCCAGGACTGTCCCTGAAAAATGGGGACACTTGGATGGTCTGAGTGCAAGGATTTGTTTAGTTTTTATTGAGGAGCATTCGTTTATTTGAAAGGACCCAATTCTACCATTTGGCAGAGTGAACTGCTTTTGGCTTTGTGGTTGTTTGATTTATTCCTCTGGCATTGTTACTCCTAGGGGAAGAACATTTTGGGATTTTCTGCCTCAAGTGTCAAAATAACTTGGCCAGATTTGAGTGTTCAGCACCTTGACTAGAAGGACAGTGTTTCCTTTTCTGCCTTAGGAAGCCAAGTGTTTTGGGCTGGGCCTGCAAGGCCTACCTGAAATCTGAATATTGGTAAAGCTCAGATCTAAGTTAACCACCTCAGTGAAAGCTGAGCCAATATCCCAGGGTGTTGTAGTCCGCAGTTACCCTGCTCCAGGGAAGCTGTTAGTCGCAAGGATACATGATCTTCCATTTTCTCAAAGCTGGAGATCTTACTAAATAAGGTGGAAGGCGAGGGGAAATTCTTAAAAGGATTTTGTTGTAAAATGTCAGATTATTAGCAGCTAAAACAGGAGTACATAAACCTTTTGAGTTATGCTTGCATTATAAATGAAAGTGATGCCACGGTGAATCAATGCTTAATAAAACAAAAGGAACTGGACATGAGAATAAGCTCACATGCACTTCAAAGTTTCCCCAAAGTTGGAATTGGAAAAACAGTCTATTATTTGGTAAGCTCTTTGTATTAAAATGGATGACTGTTGCAAGGGGAAGGTTGTGTCCAACTAAGAATTACTCAGAGTAGACTCGCTGGAATTAATGGATCGGTTAGGCATGCCCATTGATTTCAATTGGTCCATTCTGAGTATGACTAACATTGAATGCAGCCCAGAAAGTTGAAGATACAGAATTTGAAAATGCAAAATCTTTGTGCTCCTAGTGGAAATAAATCAGGAAGCTATCTTTAAAAGGGACGCAGGTGGTGTTGTGGGTTAAACCACAGAGCCTAGGATTTGCCGATCAGAAGGTCGGCGGTTCGAATCCCCGCAACGGAGTGAGCTCCCGTTGCTTGGTCCCTGCTCCTGCCAACCTAGCAGTTCAAAAGCACATCAAAGTGCAAGTAGATAAATAGGTACCGCTCCGGCAGGAAGGCAAATGGCGTTTCTGTGCGCTGCTCTGGTTCACCAGAAGTGGCTTAGTCGTGCTGGCCACATGACCCGGAAGCTGTACGCCGGCTCCCTCGGCCAATAAAGCGAGATGAGCACCGCAACCCCAGAGTCGGCCACAAAAGGATCTAATGGTCACCCCGGCCACTGGGTGGATGGGGCTTGGAAGCGGACCAGACTGGACCTGAGTAGGATTCACTCTAATCTGCCCACAGCCTATAAAAGCTGGCTATGCCCAACCTCATGGACCACAGTTGGCCCAAGAACACCTCTCCGCAATGCAGGCTGGCATTTTGATGCCAGTGACATTGTGTGGACGTTGCAGAAAACCTTGCATGCATGAAAAGCGCTGATCCCACAATAACATCCATCTGGAAGTGCCCACCAACAATGATATAATTAAGTCAGTGTTAAGCACCATTGATTTTAATGGGAGAGTCAAGTACTTGTTTAAATCCATTCTGCTGAAATCACTGGGACTTGAAATGTGCATTGTTTTGGTTGGATTGTGGCTCACTTAAAAAAAACTACAACAATTATTTTTAATTAAGAAGCTAGGACTTCCATACATGATTCCCACAACCATCTATGATGTGTAACATATTTGGAATGTGGCCCTTGATCTACCACAGTACAGTCAAATCTTGGTTCCTGAACAGCTCCAGTTTTTGAATGTTTTTTGGAAGTCGAATGTCCGCCATGGCTTCCACATGAGTGCAAGAAGCTCTTGCAACCAATCAAAAGCCGCGGCTCAGTTGTCAAACATTTCAGACCAAACAGGCTTCCAAAATGACAACCGAGGTTTGACTGTATCTTAAAGGACAGTCAGACATTCAGTTGTTTATGATGCAAACAGGGCCGGATTTAGGTTTGATGAGGCCCTAAGCTACTGAAGGTAATGAGGCCCTTTATATGTCCAGCTGTCCTTTGTCAACAACAAATTGTCGCTGTTTTTGTGTTGAATATAGGCTATATGGTAATGTATGGACCTAACAGGTATCTAAAGCCATTTGCACATAACAAAATATGTATTTTATACAGTAATTGTTAAACTGAAACCAACGATATTTTAGGGAGCAGGCTAGCAGGCGGGGCCCATTACTTACATCATAGGAACCTACACAACACAAAACACTGTTGCTGTATGTAGGTTTTATTTTATTCGTTTTTTATCTTATATTTTGGAAATGTACATCCAGTTTTTTTCCTTTTAATTTTTTGGGGGGCCCCCAAGAGAGTGGGGCCCTAAGCTATAGCTTGTTTAGCTTATACGTAAATCCAGCACTGGATGCAAACTTTATAGGACAATATCACTGAAGAATGTGGAGAGGAGTCACATAGTTCAACTCTTTGTGCTATATGCATGGGACAATGTGGATTAAGCCTAGACTTTTACTTCTGTGTTAGAATTATAGTACATGTTCCACTGAGGTCAAGCACTTCTACATCCTATTGATTTCAGAGGTTTGAAATCAATTTTTAATTCTCTCAGTGGGCCTCAAAGGTGCTTAACTTTGGCTAGATTGTGTCCATATTTTTTTTATTTGGACTCTGTGCTATTGATTTCATTTTGCCACTCTTTTTCTTATTTTTAATATTTTATGTTGTAATGGCCTCTGGCTGAACACTTCACGACTGGATTCTGTGACACAAGAATGCTGGTGCACTTCAAACGAATGTAAACGAATATATCATTAGGATGTGCAAGAATTGCAACCACTAAAGCCTCTCCTCCTTACAGAGGGGAGGAGTTGTGAGCAGAAGCCATTTCCTGCGTTGGCAGGGGGCGTTCCAGCCCCCTGCCCAGCTGGCCTGGCTGCCGTGCCACGCCCCCAGGTAGCCAACCAACCAGGTGGAGGCTTGGGGGCGGGGTTTTGCCGCTCAAACGTGGCCGCGGCAGCACTTCCCTTTCATTCCACTGCTGGTTTTCGTCGGATCACCCACCTACCCTCCCTCTAGTTCATTGCTTGGTTCTTGACATTGCTATGGACCTGTGGTTGGTCGCTTTGGTTGTCCAAGGGGCCTGGTAGGAATTTTTATCCAACTGGCAAATTGGCACCGGCCACTTGGTTTTTCGCCTACCTCGTAGCAAATCGTCACAACTTTTAGGTATTGGTGGTTAGGCATTGGAATATGTTTGTGTATTGGAGGGCAGAGTGTGGCCATTGCCTACCCCTCCACTTTATGGGTATTCTGGTAAAGGAATCCGGCGGTTGTGGATCCTGTCCGACGCCCTTGCTGGTGGCTACGGCCATGGCATGACCCCCGGTGACATCAGGGGCAGCTTTCAGTTGTATTTGCATCAACTGGCTCTTCCCACTGGTGGTTAACGCTTGTTAGACTCACCCCTCCCTGAGGGGGTGGAGTCACGCTCTGTTGTTTTATCCAGTGCCTAAGCCAATACCTCTCACATGCTGTAATCAATAAAGTTGTGGCCTTTTTTAGCCCATTAACCTAATATACTGTGTCCATGTGTCTTTCTTATCCCCAAGCGGGTGGCGGGTCCTTGAATCACAATTATTTATCATCTGAATCTTTTTTTTAAATGCCAGAAGCTGGCTATGATGATTCCAAATTCTACCCATTGGGTGTATGTGTGTTTGGTTATCTTTCCAAGAACTAACATGGATAAAATATAAAATATAAATACATAAATACATTGACAAAAACTGTTTATTTTCATCATTCCCCTCTCCCGCTTTTTATTTTCTTTAAGGATGAAAAGAACCAGGTCTTGATAACAAATGCTTGGCTACAGATGGTAAGTAATTTTGCCATTAATCAACATAAACTATGCGACAGGTTGTTAAAAATAATGATTTTCCAGAGAAAGGTTTTTCATATGGAGAAAAAAAAGAGAACGGAGAAGAAAATGAATTGTGGAATGTTGCTGTGCTTTTTAAAAAATAAAATAAAATCCTGATTTGATCTTATCAGATGTCAGAACACCGAGTAACTCATTTCCACCTGAAGTTTTGAGCCAAAGTAAATGTGAGGCTAAGTCTATACTGCTGTTGAAAATTGTAGATGCAAGTTTTGATTCCCCCTCTGTAACATGAATTTATATAGTTATATACTTGAGGTGCCACTACTGAAAAGACCCTTTTCTTGATACCTATCAAGGAAAGGGCATTTTTGGTGGTGGCACCTCAGGTATGGAACAGCCTCCCTAGAGAGGCCTGCCTGGTGCCTTTTATGTGGAATTTTCTGTACCAGGTGAAGATCTTTTTATTCCCCCAGGCTTTTAAACTATGTTTTAAATTTGGCCGTGAATTACTTGAGCCAGCTTCTGTCCAAGGGTTTTATAAATTGTTTACTACAGTTTTTTAAAATTATTGTGGTATACTGAGTTCTTCATATTTTGTTGTAAGCTTCATGGGGAATGTTCACTGATGGGCAGCTACATATGTCTAATAAATAATAATAGACACCACCACATTTTACCTTCCTACATTACTACTCCCTCCTGCCAGCAACAGCCACTGATACAGAGCAGAGGCAGTGAAATGCAGAAAGGGGTGTTGTGAAATAATAATAATAATAATAATAATAATAATAATAATAATAATAATGCAGAACACTGGTATGTTCTACTTTGGCTTCCCAAAACTAGTGATGTCCAGACACTTTGAACTATATCTCCCATCAGCCCCAACCAGAATGTTTTGGCAGGGGTTAATGGGCCGTTTAGACCAAAATGTCTGGAGGGCACCAGGCTGGGGAAGGGAGAGCTGATCACGTGACTCCCATATTTGGTGGCTGTTGTGCCTCTAATTTCCCTACCATATAGAGGACTTGTTCCATGTGGTGCATGAGTGGTGAACCAAAGCCCCTTTGCATGTCGGATGGTAGTCTTTCACAGCTCCAAATGTAAGTCACCGGTACAACCCTACGTTGGGAAAACTTGTACTTAGGGAGAGTAGAAGAGGCAGAGATGGACAGCTCCACTTGCCTCGGACCTCGGACCAACTCTGCAGCTGGCTGTATTGGCACTCAAGCTCAAACCACCTGTGATAGTGGCAGATTTGCTGAATCCAGATCAGCCCCAATCACATAGAAAGCGAAAAAGTACACAGGTCAAAAGAGGTAACCCACAGCACACAGCCTGCTTAGTCTCTCAGTTTCCTAAAGTGTGTTCATCCCTGTCAGGATCACTTCTGGTATTAGAGCTAAATGCATAGGAAATTATATTGGGGGAGAGACTGGTGAGGAGTAAGGGAAACAGTACAGGGGAAACAGTGCCAGATTACCACATAGGCAGAGTAGGCCCTGGCCTATTGGCCCCATACCTTTTGGGGGTCCCGCGATAACAGATCAAAATAATATTGAATTGATCTTGAAATTGGTTTGTTAAAATTGCTAGTTGGTCAAATCAAAAACATATTAGAAGATAATTTGCAAGGGGCACCCGCAAATTATTGACTGCCTAGGGGCTTCCACAGGGTTTAATCTGGCACTGAGGGGAAAGTTTCAGCTCCACTTGTGTTATTTTTGTACAGAATGCTGGATTTCCCCCTGTTTTGTAAGTGTTTGGGGGCAGGAATGGGTCTAAACAAATGGATCTATCACTGTCACGCGCTGTTTGAGCCTCAGTGTTTGGTGGTGGCGGTGAAACCTCTGACATGGATTTGCTGAGCTTTTCTAATGTCACGGGGTATTGTGGGCAGACAGAAATATTCTGCTGTTGGCTGCCATATTCTGGCCCTAGAGGGAGGAAGGGCAGGCAAAGGCATGGCAGATGAAGGAGGGACTTGAGATCACTGCCGAGGAGAATCTGCGAAAGAAAATTTAGAAGAGGGAGTACCATTGTGCCCCATCAATGATAAACCTCGCCTTCTATCGTTGGCATTATTCATATTGTACTAATTATTTTTGATAGCAGATTTTCCAGCATCTATGATCTTTAATTGCAAAACCATCTTTTTCCATAGTCCTGGATGGACACGTATTTGTCATGGGATCAGTATGAATATCCAGGTGTTCAGAATTTAAGATTCCCATCTGATCAGATTTGGGTGCCAGACATTCTTCTGTACAACAGGTAAGGAAGGCATGTTTGAGGCTGTTTTAAAAACCCGAGCAGTTGAGGAACAGATGGAAATTGACATAGCTCTATTAAGTCATAATTGCAATTACGCAAGAATGTGTGATCAGATAGCACAATGTGATGAGCCTTGTTCTTTTACAAATCAAAGGAAATCAAACTGAGTGGAAGGAGGAGGAGGCTTAGTGGTTTTGCATCCAACACACTGCGGCAACTGGAATTTTACATTTTCATTGCCATGTGTAATTTGGCTGAGAACCACCCTGTTTCCCCAAAATGTTCATTTATTGGGTTGACTAAACAGTTCGAAAGCATGTCAAAGTGCAAGTAGATAAATAGGTACCGCTCTGGTGGGAAGGTAAACGGCGTTTCCATGCACTGCTCTGGTTCGCCAGAAGCGGCTTAGTCCTGCTGGCCACATGACCCGGAAGCTGTACGCCGGCTTCCTTGGACAATAAAGCGAGATGACCGCCGCAATCCCAGAGTCGGTCACGACTGGACCTAGTGGTCAGGGGTCCCTTTACCTTTTTAGCCCTCCAACTTACGATCCTTCAATTGGAGTCCAGCTCTTAAGCTTCGTTGTAGAATAAAAGTAATGTTGGAGGATGTGGTATCGGGCAAATGGCACAAGACCTAACACTGGCAAACCAAGTCAACGTCATAGAAGCCTTGTCAGGATTAGAGCCCATTGTATTTATTCATTTATTACTTAAAGCATTGCTATTCTCCCCTCCAGTCCTTAGACTCCCAAAGTGAGTTATAGAGAAGCCATTGTTAATATAACAGTACAAAATTATTGATCTAAAAAAGTAGAAGCTCAAGCAATACCAAGTGGCAACCAATATAAAAGGGGGTTATAGCTCCATTTTCTTATATACAGTGGCTGCTGACTTGTCTTTCTTTGTGGCAATTTTTAAACTTTAAACAGGAAATCTTTAAAAGTACTGCTTCTAGTACCTGTCTGAAACAATTTTAGCCATCACCAGTGGTAGGCAAATTGGTTCTTCTTGTTTGTAGGCTGTGTGAGTAGAATTAGATTTGAAGGTTGGATTTTTGTGTATTTCAGGTGCCGAAACTGAATGTCCCTTTGTATAGTAACATAACAGCTGCACCGAATTGAAGGGGGACTTGAGGTTTAAAAACCTCAGTGTTTAATCAAGTGCCTTTTGAAGCAAGGGCAGTTTAATGCAGTTGATGCTTTGTACCAAATTTGAGCCTTCTGAGCAGAGCCTCTTCCCTAAACAAAGATGGCTGCTGCAAGATAGCTCAGTTGGTAGAGCACTAGACTCTTAAACTCAGGGTCGTAGGTTTGAGTCCCACATTGGGCAAAAGATTCCTGCATTGCAGGGGGTTGGACTAGATGACCCTCATAGTCCCTTCCAACTCTACAGTTCTATGGTTCTAAGACAAATTTTGGAGGGGAGAGGATTTGTTTTTTAAATTGCTTTATATTGGCTGTTTCTGCCATGATTCTGGCATATAGATCTGGATTTTATTGCTATTTAGAACAGCCACGTTGGTCTTCTTTTTGATTTTTGGTCATAACCCCATTGTTAATCACTTGGGGGAAGTGCAATTCAGATTCACCATGTGAAAATGCATAAAATCTTAATTCTACATGAGTGGCCTGCAATTAATAAATATATACTGTATATATCTGTTTGTAGGGTGGAAGAAGTAATTACAGCTGATCATGCATTTTTAAAGGATCAGAGTTCAGCCTGTATTGTGTCATTCTCAGCACTGACTTATCCTCCTGTAGCCAATGATTTTGAGTTATTTATTCCAATATTTCTACTGGAAAACATTAAAAAAACAAAAATGGCGACAGAGATCTTCAATCAGTTTAAAGTCTTACTAAAAACAACAGGATCATCTTTTACAATGTTTTGCATCTCTTACATTGCAACAAATGCAAATGTAAACAACACCCCACGTACCTTTTCTGCTGTCTTTTGTAGTGCAGACGAGAGATTTGATGCAACGTTTCATACAAATGTTCTAGTGAACTATACGGGATCTTGCCAGTATATCCCTCCAGGTAAGAGGCTTTTCATATATTGAGTTATCCCCTGGATCAGGAATTCATATATATGACTGTGGATTAGAAGGCTTAAACGAAACTGTATTGTTAGTATATGCTTTAATTAAAACTGCACAAACCTTTAATGAAGTTCGTGCCTGAGAGTATTACAAATGACAAAGGATGAGCAAGTAAAATCCTCAATGATACACTGGGCAAAAGATATAGGTCATAATATAGATATGGAAGCATGGGAACAATTGTGAAATCTGGACATAAAATTTACAGTGTGTTATGGTTTAAGAGAAAATTATATGAAAATGATATCTTGTTGGTATCTAATACCAAGTAAATTGGCAAAAATGTATAAATCTAAATCAAACAAATGTTGGAAATGTAAAGAGAAAGAAGGTTCTTTTTATCATATGTGGTAGTCTTGTAGTAAGGGTAAAACTTACTGGGAAATGAAATATAATGAATTGAAAAAGGTGTTCAAAATAACTTTTATATATATAAAAAACCCAGAAGCTTTTCTTTTGGGAATTATAGAGACATAACTACCTAAGTTGTATAGAAACCTATTCATGTATGCTACTACAGCAGCAAGAATGTTACTTGCCCCAAAATGGAAAGAAGCAGAAGTCCCAGCAAAGGAAGAATGGATACAAAAACTTACGGAATATGCAGAAATGGCAAAACTTACTGGAAGAATAAGAAATTAAGATAACAAACTCTTTATAAAAGAATGGAAATGGTTTATTGAATATTTACAGATAAATTGTAAACAGATTAAAACATTAGCAGGATTATTGTAATAACCTGAAGTTTTATAAGAGTATATATTTACAGTAGGTAATTAAATGAGTAAATTAAATGAATTTGGATTTGCAGAAGATGTGGAAAAAATAAATTTAAGGAACCGCAGAAAGAGGGGGAAGGATGTCAAGTTTTGAAATGGTAAATGGATTGTAAAATTAATGAAATGTATAAATTTGAAAAGTATATAAAAAAGAGAGAGTATTAGGAAAGACAGGTCTTGACAAGTACCTAACACTCGGAAGTTCCTTTTTGTGATTCTGATAACCAGATGAGGTGAATATGCCACGTATGAAAACATGTATGGGGATGATTCTGTCATTGCAATCTAGAGTATAAATATGCTGTGCGGGGCTGTCGCTAAACTTACTTGAGGAAAAAGTTGTACTGAAAGCCAAAGTGACATTTGGGAGAGTGTAGAAGTTCAAAGAACAAGCCTCTTACAAACTCCTTGCTCTTCTGTTTTTTGACCAAATTGGAGTTGATCTCTTTAAAGGAGTTGGTTTCTTGAGCCACTACCGTGCCTCCTCTGTTGGGCTAAGGCAAGCTGTTGTTCCATCTCAGATAATTACACGCCATTCATAAAGCACTCTTTGATCACTGTGGGCCCTTGTCTTCCCGCCAGCGAATCCTGGAAACTGTAGATTGTTAAAAGAGACTGGGCACAGCAGCTCTGTGAGGAGTCAACTACAGTTTGCAGGATCCTTCCGAGGGAAGACATTTGCTTCAATGCATGGTGTGTACAGGGCCGGATTTAGGTTTGATGAGGCCCTAAGCTACTGAAGGTAATGGGGCCCTTTATATGTCCAGCTGTCCGTTGTCAACAACAAATTGTCACTGTTTTTTTGTGTTGAATATATGCTATATGGCAATTTATGGACCTAATAGGCATCTAAAGCCATTTGCACATAACAAAATATGTGATATTTTAGGGAGCAGGCGGGGCCCATTACTTACATCATAGGAGCCTACACAACACAAAACACTGTTGCTGTATGTAGGTTCTAATTTATTTGTTTTTTATCTTATGTTTTGGAAATGTACATCCAGATTTTTCCCCCTTTAAATTTTTTGGGGCCCTAAGCTATAGCTTGTTTAGCTTATACGTAAATCTGGCACTGGGTGTGTCTGCAGCCTGAGAGTCAGGGCAGGGGTAGGAGAGACTTCCCTCCACTTCTAGACCCTTCAGCCAAGTTGCCACCATTGCTTGAGGGAGGAGACACCTCAGAAGTGGGAAAGGAAGAAGCCAGGAACCAGACCAGGATGTCCCTAGCTGCTTAGCCTACCTCTCTTCCGCCTGCCAATCAAGTGATGAAAGGCCAACTGTCACTAGCATGTAACATAATCGAGTCTCTGCACATTCAAAACAGCTAATAAAACTTGGCTGTCTAACAAAAACAAGCTAATTGTCCACCACCGCAGGTTGCACAACAAACAGCACCTTTGAGGCATTTTGTTATTCTCTCCTTTCTGCTTCTGATTTTAACTGGCGGAACATGAAATAATTAGATGACAAATAATACGTGATAAATATTAATCCCTTACATAGCTTTCGACTAGTGTCACATGAATCATTTATGCCAGAGCAGACAGCCCCTCGAGAAAAGCAAAGTAAATCAAAGACAAAGGGGGGGGGATGTCGGGTTTTTACTGGAGAGCAAGTTATAAGAAAATGAAATCAATTCCAAGGGAATATATGGCCATTATATGCTCTTTTATGAATGTCAGCACACGTTCCAAAGTGTCTTTGTTGTCGTTTTTTGTTGAAGAAGCATTGCAGTTGTAATTTGAAACAGACTTGTAGAACGTTTGGTGATATGCAGTAAACAGAAGTTTGCAAAAGTAGTATAATCCATGGAACTTAGCTAGACTACGAGCAGGTTGCAATTTTCACAGCTGATCAAAGTGCATGTGATCATGCCCAATTCGTGGGTGTTTAATCAGGATCTGCTTCAATCATATATAAAGCAGGGTCAGGTGAGTTGGGCCAGGCAAGAATCTCTGGAATGTCATTCAGTAGGAATGGTGCCACTACCAAAAAAGGCTCTGTACTTGATAATTGCTTCAGCTGACTTGGAGGAGGCAAAAGGAGAAGGTCCTTTGAAGAGGATCTTAAGGTTCAGGTGGCATCTATGGGAGGAGGTACTCTTTAAGATAACCTGGCCCAAGTCTGTAATAGCATGAAGGAGTCTCTCCTCACAAAGCTGCCCATCTTGACATTTCCTACCTCCTAGTGAAGTGGGAAGCATGAAACATTACTACAATTAAGAACATCTGCTTAACAGTATGGATGATGGCCACAACTAGCAATTCTGCTGTTGCTCTCCGTTTTGTTTGCGGTGGTTTGATACACCACACAGCCCCTAAAGTAGATGCAATGCAGCTAAAGCACCTGAGATCTGTTTCTTGGAGGCTTAAGCTCCATGCAGCTTAACTGTGAGGCGCCAGTTATTATTTTCAATCAGCTTTTTCATCAGATGGTCCTCTGAAGACCATGACTGAAACGCAGAATTATAGGCACCGTTTGTTAGCAGATCAATTTGGAATGCATTTCAAAGCTGTCTTCTCCCTTGAACTCTTGATAACAGGTGGATATGACTGCAATTTCATTCCCCTTCCTCTCTTGCCTTTAAGATCTCACTGCTTTCCCCCTTTAGAAACATTTACATGCCTGTTTCTAATTACTTACAGGCATCTTGAAGAGCACATGTTACATTGATGTCCGCTGGTTTCCTTTTGATGTGCAGAAATGCGATTTGAAGTTTGGCTCCTGGACACACAATGGCTGGCTGCTTGATCTGCAGATGCTCGAAGCTGATATTTCCAATTACATATCCAACGGAGAATGGGATTTAGTGGGTAAGTTGGCTTTATTAAACGAACCTAAGACAAGTGAATCTAATCCAGTCTTCCCTAAACTTCTGTTAATGGAGGAACACTGTCTTCCCCCACTCCAAATTAAAATTGCAAGCAGGGGCATGCTTCACTCTGAGCATATGCTTAGCAACACTCAGCAGACATTCATGCTCTCTTTGTGTGTTGCTAAAGGGATGTGGGTGGCGCTGTGGGTTAAACCACAGAGCCTAGGACTTGCCGATCAGAAGGTCAGCGGTTCGAATCCCCGCGACGGGGTGAGCTCCCGTTGCTCGGTCTCTGGTCCTGCCCACCTAGCAGTTCAAAAGCATGTCAAAGTGCAAGTAGATAAATAGGTACCGCTCCGGTGGGAAGGTAAACGGCGTTTCCGTGCGCTGCTCTGGTTCTCCAGAAGCGGCTTAGTCACGCTGGCCACATGACCCGGAAGCTGTATGCCGGCTCCCTCAGCCAGTAAAGCGAGATGAGCACCGCAACCCCAGAGTCGGCCATGACTGGACCTAATGGTCAGGGGTCCCTTTACCTTTTCCTTTTTACTCTGGGCATGCCTCTTATTTGGAACAGAGATACCAAAAGCACCCCAAAGTGGTTGCTCCAATAGCAAGAAGTGGAGGTGCATACTGTCAGGAGTTCAGCCTACACTCGAGTAGGACCCTGGCAGAGACACATGCCTGACTGGCATGTTCCCTCCCTCCTCGTCGATCTTTCGGGAGCTTCAAAACCTTTTTCTGCCTGAACATCACAGCAACCGATGTCAACCGACACGTGCACACTTAGGGATCCACAGAGTTTGCGCATGGCTTGCGTGACAGACCTCAGCAACTCAGCATTTTGGCTAATCTATTTACATATAAACACACACGGAGCACTGCAACATGGCTCCCTCTCTCTCTAGCATCAGACAGCAAAGAGAAAAAGAACAAAGGACAAAAGTCCCACTTCACGGAACACAGTAACACAAACATCCTGTCTTCATCACTTCCCACTCTGTGGAGTCAAAACAGATACCAACATGTGAAAGACAACAACACCATGACTGCAATCATAGAGCAGGAATTCTAACACATACCTGATCTCCCATCCCCAATGCCTCTGCGGCTTACCAGGATTGAGAAATGGCGGCAAGGTCAATGTGGTGAACATCCACCAGATGGGCTCTGCTGATGTGTTTGCGCCGCATCAGCCTCACCCTAACACTGCCTCGTCCTCTGCCTCCCAGTAATCCGCAGCAGTGGACAGACTTCAGGCTTGTTGTCTGATCTACGTTGTTTTCTTCTTTAACTAGACCACCAGCTGGAGCCAGGTGCAAAAAAACCATGACAGTTAGAATTAAAGAGCAGGGTGCCTCTGAATACGTATGAGAGCTGAGCTGATCTCACAGTCCTCTTGCACAGAAGCCAACCTCTGCTTAGCCTTCTGATTTCGGGGGTTTGGGGGAGAGTCATTTTGTTGCCGCTGATGATGTACAACTGGGAGTCAGCAAACCTTGCTGATCTAGTGCACATCACCAGGAGATCTACTGGTGCAACCCAGCCCAGCTTCTACCCATCTCTAAAGCCTCCACCTTGGAGGGGGGCAGGGACTGCTGTGGCCGGGTGCCTCGTGCGCCACAGCCTCTCTCCACCTCCAGGTTTGGAGAGGTCTGGAAGCCCACATTCTGCAGAGCTACAAAGTGCTCGTGGGGAGCTGGGGGAGCCTGTTGGATGTCAAGGCCTAGTCAGGAAAGCTGCCAGCAGCAGCAGCACACAGGGCATCCACTAGAAAGGCCTTTTTTTGAGGGACAACAAAAGTCCAGAATGTTGTTCCTGCACTCATCATCAGTGCTGCTGCCACCAGCTCAGATAAAGAAAGGAACATCTCATTTTATGAGATCTCGCTCCTGCCAAGGGAGTTTGAGCATTCGTCATTCTTTATTTTCACCTCGATGGCTGGCGTTTTGGGAAGGTGGCCTCCAAAACAGGGCAGCTTCTTCCAGCAGATGTTGTTTTAAAGGCACAGCACTCTGAGCTTCCCCAGACCTGCCCTTTTAGGGTTTGTGCTCAGGCTGCCCGGCAAACCCAGCCAAGGCTTGCAAGACTCTCCAGGCATGCCCCTTTAAGGCTTGCTTGGCCAATCCACAGCCCTGCCGAAAATGAACCAACGTTTTCAAGAGAGGTGCCAGGGAATCTATGGAAAACAGAAGTAACATCTGTTGTATGCTAAAACAAAAAAAAAGGTATAAATCATTTCAGCTCTGCTGTGCTGTTAAACAGCTTGAAAAGTGCAAGCCATCACGCTGGACATTATAATAACCATTGATTGTTGCTTGAATCTGATGGAGAGCTTAAAGAATGGGCAATTAGATGTTATAGTCCTATAATGACATTTGCCAGAGGAGGGATGGATGCTGTATTTCTTATGACAGTTCTTTGGAAATGTTGACGATTATCATATGGCGTGTTTTTCACCAAATTCCAACCCCACCCCCGCCCTAGGCTGGATAATAGATTTGTATGGATTTTTCAGTATGTGTACAAAATGAAATGCGTAGAGAGTTGCATTAGCCCCAGGAGAGAACTAAATATCTATCGGCAGGCTTTGCTTTCTCACCTTATTTCCCGAGATGCTAAGAATTATTACGTCCTCGAGAGTTATTGAGAATAAGTAGAGAAGAGGCATTAAGGCACAGCTAGAAGGCAAAGCCTTCAAAGTCATCCAAACAATTTGGACGCCCGGCATTCCTGTAATAGAGGAAGGATGCCTGGAGGAGCAAATTTAAACGGGATTCAGGCAAGCCCTGTTCTCTCAGCTGCAACCATCTGCCATATGGGAAAGTAGCCAGCTGGGATCTGGGGATTGCTTGCTCATGCTCTGGCCATGGACACTGCAGAAGTCTGCCTGCATTGGCTAGTGCCGGTGACGTCAATTGCTTTTGAGTTGGCACCTAAGAGAAGTAATTACAAGGCCAGGGCTACAGACAGGCAATTGGCAGGAGGGAGGGTATGTTAGGGAATCCCCAGTGAGAGCTGCTTCCGTGATGTCATTTCCCCTTTGATTATGTCTCTAAGGCCTAGTGGCTTCAGCCATGGCTATAGCCACAATACAGTGGAACGTTGGTTCTTGAACAGCTTACTTGACAAACTAATCGGCTCCCGAACACCGAAAACCCGGAAGCAAGTGTTCCGGTTTTCGAAAACTTTTCAGAAGCCGAACATCCGATGTGGCTGTTGGCTATTATTTCTGGGGCACCTGCGCCAATCGGAAGCCATGCCTTGGTTCTGGAACGTTTTGGAAGTCGAACGGACTTCCAGAATGGATTACGTTCGAGAACCAAGGTACCACTGTAATTCTGATTTGCTGCCTGAGCAGAAAGCATGATTTATCAGTTCATACCACATCTATGGTTGGCAAAGCATGACTTGGTGTGACATCTGGATTGAACCCAATTAAAAACATATGCAGCTGCTTTACACTGAGTCCTTGTAGGTCAGTATTCTCTACATGGACTGGCAGTGGTTCCCTGGAATTTCAGACGTGGAGTCTTTCCTTGGAGACACCTGGTACCTTCTGCATGCAAAACAGATGTTTTGCTGATGAGCTGTGACCCTAATCCATGGCCTACATTATTGGAAAATGAGAGTGGGGATTGAGGAGCCAGACCATAGACCTACTAACGCAGCCAAAGGCTGTAAGAATGCAGCGTATTTCTCCTCATTTCTTACTTCAAATTTGCTTCTTTGCAGGTGTCCCAGGTAAAAGGAATGAGTTGTACTATGAGTGCTGTAAGGAGCCATATCCAGATGTGACTTACACCGTGACAATGCGCCGCCGCACCCTCTACTATGGATTGAACTTATTGATTCCATGCGTCCTCATATCAGGCTTAGCGTTGCTTGTTTTCTTGCTGCCAGCTGACTCTGGAGAGAAAATATCCTTGGGTAAGAGCTGAGAATTTAGAGCTACTCCACACATTGACAGAAGTGGGACACAGTGGTGGTAGGATTCTAGAGTGTACCGCTTTAGAATGCAGGCATTCATATTTTTGAAGAGTTAACATGTTTGTTTGGGTTTTGAAACACCCCGCGCATCTGAGAGAAAAGTTTAGCACAATCAACTGCCTGGTGTTCTAGGTTTTTTTTACATGCGGGGGAGCATTCAAAAATATGGCCACCCCAGCTTTATAGCTGATGGTGGTTCGGCTTTAAATTCCTACCATCTCAGTTTACCTCCCCAAGACTTGTTCTTGTGCTGCCTGAGAAGTGTGGAAACCACTGAGAAACTGCACGGGAAGGGTGCTTCTCATGCCAGTGTCACCCTCTCAGAACTAGGCTGGCTAGTTATGCATCACTACAACAAGAGGACACCAATTTGTATAACAGCCGCATGTGGTTATAGGTATATATCAGGCATGGGCAAACTCCGGTCCTCCAGATGTTTGGGACTACAATTCCCATCATCCCTAGCTAACAGGACCAGCGGTCAGGGATGATGGGAATTGTAGTCCCAAACATCTGGAGGGCCAGAGTTTGCCTATGCCTGGTATATATACACATAAATCGCTATGGTTTAATCCAGGGTTTCCCAAACTTGGATCTCCAGAGGTTACTGGACTACAACTCCCATCATCCCTAGCTAGCAGGACCAGTGGTCAAGGATGATGGAAATTGTAGTCCAAAAACAGCTGGAGGACCCAAGTTTGGGAAACTCTGGTTGAAACAGAAGGACAGCACATGTCACCATAGTGGGGAAGGCAACAGTTGACTTGTGCACCTGCCCGGTCTGCTGTGCAGGTGTGCTCAACTGTTGATGGGCAACTTCAAGATCCCTGATCTACATTTTTTAAATAGTTCCTCATCTTTAAACAAGACATGGACTGGACAGCCCTCAAGTAGATGCCTTCAAATAGAAGCGCCTCAAAATAGAAGACTGTCTTCTGTTAAGTATGACATGTGGCCGACCTACTCAAAAGTAAGGAAAATGCAGGTTAAGAAAGGAGCCAGGATGACACTGGCAGAATGGGCATTGCATGTACTGCAATGTGTGAAACAGCTGTAGTTCTGCTGGACCTAGCAACATATATTTCTCTGCACCCTTGATTTATTAGGGTCTCCCGAGTTGACGTTCTGAGATCAATATGTAATGTTTAATTGCATGCCTAATCAAAGGAACACGCTCACTGTTCATAATCTTTGAAACAGAAAGCATTCAGATCTTGCCTCACCTTTTGTCACCTTCGCAATTTGATTGCAGGTATTACGGTCCTCCTGTCTCTCACGGTTTTCATGCTGCTTGTTGCTGAGATCATGCCTGCCACCTCAGATTCCGTCCCCTTGATAGGTATGTCGATGGGTGCTGGCGCCTCACAACCCAGCCAAATTTGCAAGTGCCCTTGGTTTCTCTGGAGGGAGACAAGCATGGCCTTAGTTCTCCAGCTGAAACGAATGAGACTTGAAAACGTCTTCACTTTATTTAGCGCATGAAGGAGGGAGGAGGGAGCCATTACGGTTTGGGGGGGCTACACACACCCCAGATCGCTTGTCACGTCTTCTGTAAATAGCGGTTCTCCTGGCTGCTCATGAAGGGGGAAAATGCCTGAAGGTGAGAAGGCTGTGTGAAGGGGGAAAAGAAGGAAGATGGGGCTGTCAGTGGGGCAGAAGTGAGTGCAATAGACATGGACAAGTGGGTAACCTTGAAAATAAATGGGGTGAAGGCAATGACGAGTAATGTTTGTTAGCACCATTTTATTAGTCTTTGTGAGAATATTCGTTCATGGCACAAACCTCATCCTTTCCTGCAGTGCTTGTAGGACCCTCATACCTATGGGACCACCTCTCCCAGTATGCCCCACGCCTCTCCCAGTATGCCCCACGCCTCTCCCAGTATGCCCCACGCCTCTCCCAGTATGCCCCACGCCTCTCCCAGTATGCCCCACGCCTCTCCCGGTATTCCCCACAGAGGACCTTAAGGTCCATAAATAGCAACACCCTAGAGGTCCCGGGCCCTAAGGAAGTCAGATTAGGGAAGCTTTTAATGTTTGATGTATTACAGTATTTTAATATTTTGTTGGAAGCTGCCCAGAGTGGCTGGGGAGGCCCAGCCAGATGGGCGGGGTATAAATAATAAATTATTATTATTATTATTATTATTATTATTATTATTATCAACCAGAGCCAGGGCCTTTTCAACACTGGCTCCAGCCTGGTGGAACTCTCTGTCTCATGAGACCAGGGCCCTGCAGGATCTGATTTCTTTCCGCAGGGTCTGTAAGACAGAGTTGTTCCGCCTGGCCTTTGGCTTGGAATCAATTTGATTCCCTCCCCCTCTTTCTTTTTTCCTTTCTCCTCCTGTGATGGAACTCCTATTTGGGGACTTCCCTGTCTTTTTTCTGGCCCATGTAGGACCAGTTTGGATAGTTAGCCTTGGTGAAGACTTGATGTTTTCATCCCAAAAAAAGTTGTTGATTTGAGTTTCCACTGAAATGAGGCTGCATTTTAATGTTTTAATGTTGTATTTTAATCTTGTTTTTTAAGTTGTATTTCAATCAATTTGTTTTTATATCGGGTGTTAGCTGCCCTGAGCCCAGTCTTGGCTGAAGAGGGCAGGGTATAAATATTTTTTTTTATTTTTTATTTTTTATTCTAAGGTTAAGTTTTCACCCACTTGGTCAGTTCTGGAAAAACTGTTACACAGAGTGGTAACTTGAATGTTGAAACCAGTACTTCGGACGGAGACTTCAGAGCATTGCTGAAGTTGCAATGCTGTGATTCCTGGGAGGGTGTCTCTGGAGAAAAATAAGAATTTTATTATTTATATGCCACACATCTGACTGGGTTGCCCCAGCCACTCTGGGGGGCTTCTGCCAAAATGTAAAAACACACAAATACTGTAGATTGGACCAGAGAGGGAGGTCTAATATTGGAGCTTCCCTCTCCCATCTGCCACAGCAGCTCCTCTGAAGTTTTGGTTCAGCTGATGTTGGCGCTCTGCTGGTAGAAGAGTCATAAAGGGGATGTTCTGGAGCATTATGGAAAGTGGCTTGGATCTACTAAGGATCCTAAGCCATCCCAATCCCCTCACACATACACCCAAATTGGGGAGATATTTAGACAAACTCCTGAATGTGACTAAGTATTTTCCCTCCCCCCTTTTTCCAATGGAAGATTTAATCCCTTTTATATTAATGATTAAATTTTCAGTACCTTCGCCAGCAAACATCTCTGAAGTAAAGGGTGGGAAGAACTTCATTCCGATGAGAGTGATATCTGGCTGCCTTGATATAGTGCATATGAAGGACATAGCTGTCAACGTTTCCCTTTTCTTAAGGGAAATTCCCTTATTCCGAATAGGATTCCTCGCAAGAAAAGGGAAAAGTTGACAGCTATGATGAAGGATGCTTTTGTCTCTAAGGCTAACATTACAGGTTCCTTTCCTCTTTCTTCTCCTCCTCTTCCTCTTCCTCCTTATTTCTCTTCCTGTGTTTTTTTTCCTTCTCCATTAATTATTAATTATTGTATTATTAAAACTGTACAGCACCCAACAGAGGTTTCATTAACTGAGAATACGTACAGTAATTCTCCCAGTGTTATTTTTCTTAAGGACACATCTCTGCAAAGTTCATTGCAATTTCCGCTTCTCTGTAAAAAGCTACGTTAATTCAGATTAATTTGTGCATTCTGTCCACTGCAAATGCTTTCCTCAGCCGCCTCGTAGGGTGCAATGGCTCATTATATTTCCTGTGGTGTGTAAAAACCTTTGCTGCCACTAACAGATTTTTTAATAAGGCTCTTATGTTTACATATAGCAGGGTGCAGTTTTTTAACCAACCGAACTGCAAAAAGGATCAAGTCTTATCTTAACCGCTCTCATTATAAAGTCAGTTATACTTCTGCCCCAGATGTTTCCACCAAAGACCATTTACATCAAATAAGAATTAAATTAGCATTTATCCCCAGCAGTTAGAATTCTTTTTTGTAATTTCTTTGTGGTGTGAGATATCATAGGCTGGTTGGGATGTAACAGAACTACAGTGAGCCTTGGGCTCACATGCAAACTCTTCTCCTCTGGCCTGACCACAAGGAGGCGTTTGGAAATTCTCACATTTTAGCTTGACTTGCCATGTACCGTATTTTTTGCTCTATAAGACTCACTTTTTCCCTCCTAAAAAGTAAGGGGAAATGTGTGTGCGTCTTATAGAGTGTGTGCAGGCTGTGCAGCTATCCCAGAAGCCAGAACAGCAAGAGGGATTGTTGCTTTCACTGCGCAGCGATCCCTCTTGCTGTTCTGGCTTCTGAGATTCAGAATATTTTGTTTCTTGTTTTCCTCCTCCAAAAACTAGGTGCGTCTTGTGGTCTGGTGCGTCTTATAGAGCGAAAAATACGGTAATTTGAACTTGAGATTTCAGAAGATGAAATCTCAGTTTAACAAGCCACTATATAAACAAGTGTCACACACCCACATGGAACTGTTTTGCTTCTCCTTTCATAGAAGCGGGGAAATAAACTGGGAAGCCACAGTGAACCATAGCTCCCTATTATGTTTGAACTGAAGAACCATGATGGATGGCTTCCAAACTATCTAGGATAATCAGTCAATTTTAAATCATGGCTTTATATCCTAGCTTACTTAGAAGCTACTAACCGTAGTTTCCCAGTTCAGTAGAAACGGGAAGCTACAGTTAGCTGCAACTTCCTAGCTGCATGAGAGTTATAATTAAGCCAAGATTTGATCATCCAAACATAGCCATGATGTGCTTAACCTTAGCTATGCTTAGCTGAAATAAGCCAACTTCAAACCATGGTTTCTGAGGCTAGCTTTTTTCAAGTTAAGATTAACTACAGTTTATGGTTTAGACACTGCATGCTGAATCTAAAACAGAAGTGGAAACTTCTAATCTCCTTGTGCTCAGTGGAGTGGAAGCACTCCCTGCAAGCCAGATTCCCTGAGGCTCATTTTCATACAGTGGTACCTCGGGTTAAGTACTTAATTCGTTCTGGAGGTCCGTTTTTAACCCGAGGTATGATTTTAGCTAATGGGGCCTGCCGCTGCCACTGCGCTGCCGCTGCACGATTTCTGTTCTCATCCTGAAGCAAAGTTCTTAACCCGAGGTACTATTTCTGGGTTAGCGGAGTCTGTAACCTGAAGCATCTGTAACCTGAAGCATATGTAACCTGAGGTACCACTGTAATGCTAAACTATGGTTTACCATTGTGTCCAAATGCAGTCCATCTGTATAAAATTTTCTTTGAATTCAAAGATAATGAAAATGGTTAAATCAAATCATGTACACATTCCCGAAGTATTTTCACTTTCATTTTTAAAACATCTTTTTCTCTTCCTAAAGAAACTTACAATATAATTAGACTCTTTTTCACAGCATTGGTAAATGAAACAAAATGGAAGGAGGTGAAGAAATGGGGAGAGCCCCATCTCAATGATTCTGAACCTCTTGGAATTAATTCAGAATTATCTAAGAAAGCAGGAAAAAAGCATTTGGAAATGTTATTTGGAAATATTATTATTATTATTATTAGTAGTAGTAGTAGTAGTAGTATTAAGAGTATGATCCTTTCTGAAAAGTGGATTGTGTAGAAGAACTCAGCACATCTCAAATCAACAGGAATTCACTAGAGTATACACAATAAGGCAATATTGAAGATATTTAAATATCCACTGTGAAGTGAACTGGCTTCTAACACAGTCGTACCTTAGTTGCTGAACGCCTTGGAACTCATACATTTCGGCTCCTGAATGATCGAAAACTACAACTGAGTGTTCCGGTTTTCGAACAATTTTCAGAAGCTGAACGTCCAACGCGGCTTCCATGGCTTCCGGTTGGCTGCCGGACACTCCTGCAGCCAATCGGAAGCCGCGTCTTGGTTTTCGAACAGTTCCGGGAGTCGAATGGAGTCCTGGAATGCATTCTGTTCAAGAACCAAGGTATGACTGTCTTCTAATCTGGCATTCAAAAGGATGGATTGGTGACTTAGTCATTCAGAAAGCATCTCAAAACAAAGTTGTGGGCCCAGTTCACAACCACAGTGTTTTAGCTCTTTCCCAGGGCCATCCAACGGCCTCTTTAGACAAAGTATCTCAAAAAGCCTCATTAATGCTTTAGATAACTGCAGAAAAATCTGTAATGCCTGAACAATTAGAGCATATCGAATGTATTTGAAATGCATCTCGCAAAGCAGCCATCTAGGTCAAATGTACTTTGTTCCTTTCTCCGGCTTGTCTCCCTGCTGAAATGTCTCCCATACCTGGGAGGCTCACAGCAGCCATCAGGAAGGCATCTAGCCTAGAGGAACACATGGCTGTTACACCAGGAAGGCCAATAGACTTTTCCAGGGTGGGGGTCATTTCACTGAACAGCAACATCCCACTCTGGCATAATCACAAATTGAATCCAGGTTGGAGAAAGGTCTGGCTCATTTAAACACAGCTAACAGGTCCTGTCAGTGGGAGCCCTGCACAAGGCCTTCTGTGTGCACAATGGGGCTTTCCCTCTCTCTTCTCCCACCATGTGCCCCCATTCCCCCCAAAAATTAGCTTAGGGGGATGTCAGGATAACCTCCACTACAGTATGCAGAGGGAAAGAAGGTAGTATCATTTCATCTGGCAAGCTGGAATGTTTGCACAGACAATGATTGGAAGTGCCTGTCTTAAATTCCGCTCTTTAAATGTTGATTTTATCACCATATATATAAAATATACATCTGCTCCCTGATGCAAGCTCCGTGCCCTTTGGAGCACATAATAGCCAATTAAGCCAGTGTATTAGTATAAAGGTGCTATAGTGCTTGACTTGAAATCTCTTCACTGCCTCAGTCCCACATAACTTTAGACATCACTTCTCCCTACATGATCTCCTGTGCCAGCCACAAACCCTGCTCTGAATGTCTTCACTATGAAAAGTCAGACGGATAACGCCCCCAGGCTCCAGAATGTCCCTCCTTCTTTCGTTTCTTCTTCCTTGTCTCTTTCTGAAGAGGATACAAATCATGTTTATTCTGTAGGGTATTCTGGATGTTAAGATCTACTATTTTGGCTGCAGAGTTTTACTAAAGTGATTTCCTATTGTGGACCTGTTGTTTCAAACCTAAATGTTAGATTCCCCCACCCCCCAGTATTGTTACATCATGAACTGAGGAGTGGCAGTGTGCTAAATATTTTAGGTAGCTAAACAAAATAAAGAAAAAGGAATGTGAAGAAATGGTGCACGAGCCCCCTTTTAGATAAATCCATTGGACCCTAACCAGTGTGCATTTATGTAAATCGAGGTATCAGTCTGGAGATGCATTGGGTGAAAATTCCTCCTTTTGTTGGAAAAAAAGAACATATATGGAAAGATAAAAATTATTGGCTGGAATCAGCTAACTGATCCCGCTAGTGGAAGCCCATGCAGGCACACCCTCAAGTGCAACGGGCTTTCCCCTTTTCTTCCACCGTTGTGCCCCTGAAATTTGCTTTGTGGGGCTCAGGAGAACAGCACACAGAAGGAGAAGAAGGGGGACTTTTTCATGTGGCAAGCGGAAGCGCCTGCACTGAGGGAACAACCAGAAGAGTATGGCGTTGAATTCCTCCTCTTGATCCAAGCTGATGTTGGTACTATTTGCAGATTCATGTGCCAAGAAATGGATAGAAAGACAAATCTGGGAGACCAGCTTCATTTATATTTAAAAGTCCCTTATATATTTAAAAGTCCCATTTATATTTAAAAGTCCCTTCACAAAACATATTCATGGAACTGAAAGCACAATGGTTTGGACAGGGCCTGGTTCAGTCAGCTGTAATCAGATGTGGCTTGTTCTACTGCAATGCCTTGGGGAGCTGGACTGGTCCACCAAGGCCTGACAGGGGAGCCCAGCCCTTGCAGAGACCCAGATTATGCAAGAACAAAGGCAACCTGTCCAATTGTTCTTTGAATGCCTGATTTCTTCTAAGATGGTTGCACACTTCCTCGCCTCTAAGCGGAAGTAAGTTCCGGGGCAGCTTTTCAGAGTCAGTTTCCTTGTGAGGAAGAGAGTGTGTGTGTACTGGAAGCTTGCTGGGGGTTTTGTAAGGTCCCTTGTTTATGAATATGCAGTTGGGTAAGTTATCACTAGCCTAGGTTTCACAGCCCCCCCCTCCCCCTGCCACAAGGTGGTAGGAAAAATGCTGGTTAGTTTATGTGTAGAGATCAAATTTGTCCGAAGAAGACTAATTATGTGGCTAAGGGGTAATATGGTGGTACTTGACATTTTAATTCTCTGTGGGAAACTGAGGTGTTTTTTGTGTTTGTGAAGAATGAGCAGAGTTTGACAAATAACTACAATTCCAAGAGGAACTTATGGCATAGCCACCATCCCATTACCATGCAGACCCCTTTCCTGTGTGCGATAAGGCCTCTAGTGTGGTGTGGTGTAGTGTAGTGTAGTGTGCTGTACCAGTGTGGTGTAGTGGTTAAGAGCAGTAGTCTCGTAATCTGGGGAACCGGGTTCACGTCCCCACTCCTCCACGTGCAGCTGCTGGGCGACCTTGGGCTAGTCACACTTCTCTGAAGTCTCTCAGCCCCACTCACCTCACAGAGTGTTTGTTGTCGGGGAGGAAGGGAAAGGAGAATGTTAGCCGCTTTGAGACTCCTTAGGGTAGTGATAAAGCGGGATATCAAATCCAAACTCCTCCTCCTCCTCCTCCTCCTCCTCCTCCTCCTCCTCCTCCTCTTTTTCTTCTCCTCCTCCTCCTCCTCCTCCTCCTCCTCCTCCTTCTTCTTCTTCTTCTTCTTCTTCTTCTTCTTCTTCTTCTTCTTCTCCGTGCAGAGACCTTTGCTGTACTGTAAGAAAAAGCAGGCTCACTTTTCATTTGGAGCCAGTTTTGGGTGGGATAGAGCCCCCTACACAAACAAACACCCACACCCCTCAATACTTGTTGTGAATATCCTCCTCTCTCAACCCTGCCTGGCACAATTTCCCCTCTGCTTGCTGCTTCTTTCTCCTTCCTGCCTTAGTCATGTAGATAATCCCACCTAATCAGGGATTATTTACGGCTAATAGAGAGACATCTTAAAGCGGCAAAGGTAATCAGATTTCACTGCATCATGGCATCACTGTGGGTAAATGTGGGCAATGTAAATGAATAAACGAACATGTCTGCAAAGAGGGCTAAGAATGCCCAGAAGGGAATTACGGTACATGTTTGGCACTGCCAAAAATCTTCACTGGAAATGACTAGATTTGGCTCATCTCTAATGGCTCAGCTTTAGTCTTTGAAATCATGTCTGAGGCTGTGCCCAAACTCTTGGCCAACCATCACTTAAGATGATGCTGAAGCGTTCATTAGCCAGTTTTTGGTACACACAGCTTAATGATAATGTGTGTTTCTTCCTTCACTTTACGGGCAGCGAGTCAATGTGAACAGCACTCGCTGTAGTCTCTTGCACTTGTGCAAATGGTTCAGAAGTACATTGCAAACTGGAACCTACCAATGATGCAATACTTTCAGTGTTGATGATCCAGAAATGATCATATCTGTGTAAAGCTATACCAAATATTTGTTGGTTTTGGTTTTTCACTTCTAATATAGTTATATGTCACTGAAAACTGTATTTCCTGGAAATGATTCTGTGTGAACATTCACCTTTCAGACATACGTTTCCATGTTTTGGTTTTCCTCTGTTCCTGTTCCTCCTTTCTTCTGCAGTTAGATACATGCACGATCCCATAAAATAAACAGATTTGGCTATAGGTTAACACTACTGAGAGCAAAGGAAATCACCTGAGAACTAAAAGCATGGAAGGAAAATGTAAAGGACTAGTAGATAATATTTTAAAAAATAATAATCACCATAGTAAGAAAGGAGGTGTTTTCCAACATTCAGCAAAATGGTGGGATGGGGGAATGCGAATAGTTTCAGCTCAGACAAATTCACACTTGTCTTAACATGGGAGGAAGATGCCATCTTTGCTGTTAAGAACACCAACAAGTTGTTGGGTTTTTCTTTTTTTAAAAAAGTTTAGTTCATTTTCTAGTAATATAAAACTAATTAATATAAAACACAATGCATATTAAAACATTTTAAAAGCTTGGGGGTATTGTGCACAGTAAAGACTAACAGATTTATTATTGTTAATTAAAGACGCAGAGATTTATTACAGATTTATTGTGCTGCTATAAATCAGTTAGTGCCACAAGGCTCTGAGCTAGATTTGCCACCTAACCTTCTGGAATCTTTGCAAGGTCCAGCATTTAAGGGCCAAATCAGTTCTCCTGCTTTTAAGAAAAGTTTAATGGCCGTATCAGAATGGTAGAAAATCCAGTCAGCGTTGTGGTGCTGGGTGGGACTTTCCCCCAGTAGAAATTTATTCCTCAAGGCTGTTTGCCTCATGAGAGAAAGTACAGAAGTAACTTGAGTTGTACCTTCGGAATAATTATTACTTATCCTGGCACTGCACCCCAAACTTATAATGTTAAATGTTCATAAGGCTTATTGTATGCGTACATTTCCCCCTCTATTTCTTCCATGATGACTGAGGACAAAAACCTCAGCCACAGAAAACACACTTGGGCTAATCTTTTGCTGCATGACACTTCACGACAAAAACTACCTGAGGGGGACTAGCAGACCTGTGTCTGCCTGACACTTAGAGTGGTACATTTTTTATTATTTTACAAGATGTACCATGAGTGGTGTTGGCTGGAGGCAGGGAAAATAAGACTCATCTCTTCCTGCATCTCCCGTCTTCCGCTCACCCTTGTTCTGCTGCCGCTGCCACTGAAACCTCCACCCCTTCAGTTTCCTTTGTCTCTTTGCTTCAGCAAGGAAAGTGTTGAGCTGGGGAGAGAACTTTTTCTGGTCCCTTGATTTTCTGTGTCACTATATCTTAGTCTGCAGGCTAGACTAGAACTAGCCTGCCTGGTGCAGCTCCATGTGCTTCTATCTTTAGGATATATATTTTTTACCATCGTTGTTGCTGCAGAGGGGAGGGTTGAATCATGTGAACCCGTCCCCTGCAGGCTGAATCTGTACAGCCTGGATCCACATTTACCACCTGAGCAGGAACTAGGCCAAGGAGACAAGATTGCCAGAGCATAGATTCTGCTACTTTGGGTGAAGATATATACTTTCATAAGACATATATATTTGGTTCCCCAATCCCTTCTCTGTCTCCTCTCCTCACAAGGTGCAGAATCTTATTGTAAATTCATATGACAGCGGTCCCTGTGCAGTTTACCTTTTCAAGTCACCGCTGATGCATAGAACAGGGTGGCCATGTATACTCTTTCTCATCACCTTGGCAGGTAGAGGTACCCCTTTCCTACATGACCCTGGCCTGTCCGCAAGCTTAGTAGCAGCTTTGCAAACTCCTGAGGTGTTTGCATGAATAGAAGACAATATAAACTTGGATTACTGAAATGAGCTTTATGCGGGGCTGCCCTTAGGCAGTTCAAGCCAGCAAAGAATGCAATGCGCGGCAAGACTGTTGAAGAGTGCAGACAGCTAACAGCACCTGATGCCTCTGCTAAAACCTCTTTATTGGCTGCCCATATACCGCCCATGAACAGGTGGTGCTGTGGTCTAAAACACTGAGCCTCCTGGGCTTACAAATCAAAAGGTTGGTGGTTTCGAATCCCCGCAACAGAGTGAGCTCCCATTGCTCTGACTCAGCTCCAGCCAACCTAACAATTCAAAAGCATACAAGTGTGAGTAGATAAATAGGTACCGTTACGGCAGGAAGGTAAACTGCGCTTCCGTGCGCTCTGGTTTCCGTCACGGTGTCCCGTTGTGCCAGAAGCAGTTTAGTCATGCTGGTCACATGACCCAGAAAGCTTCCTTTTGCTCTTCATACATCTCTTGAATATTTCTTATGCTGGCAGGTCTATGCAGTTGCTATAATTTTCTGGAGCAGGCAAGAAAGGTTTTTTTGTGTGTGTGTTTTTAATAAAGATTGCTGTACCCTCCCCTGATATTTTGGGAGAGGGCAATATAAATAATTATTTTATAAATAAAACAAATGTAAATAAATAACAAGAGCCCGGCTAGATCAGGACAAAGACCCATCCAGTCCAGCAAACTGTTCTCATAGTAGCCTTACAGACCCCTCTTGGGAAGTTTGCAAGCAGGACAAGGACTGATGGGTTACAGTTAAGCAACGTCTGGGGGGGGGGGGGGACAAAAGTTCCTCACGCCTGGTGCAGTTCCAGAGTTTAGAATCATAAAATTGTACAGTTGGCAGAGACCATGAGGGTCATCTAGTCATACCCCCTGAAAAGAAGGGAACGTTTTGCCCAACGTGGGGCTTGAACCCACGGCCTTGAGATGAAGAACCTTATGCTCTACCAACTGAGCTATCCCACAGACTGATGCTTCAGATCACCTCTTCATACGCAACCACCAACTGCAGGAAATGCATGCACAGACTGGCTTGTTTTATTTTTGCTTTCTGCACATTTGCAATGCATCATGCATTTACCTAGCTGTTTGACTTTCAAAGAGTGCACCAAGGACCAGAGTTTACATTCCGTTTCGGCTTGTAATTGCCAGACGTTCACTCAAACTGCTGAACTCCTTTTTGCAGAATAATATGATGGGGAAGCATGCCCAAAGGTAATTTGGACTGCATCCTTTTGCTCCCACGGCAGGATTTCAGTACCTAGGCATATGCCGCATGTGCCCCTATACTGCAGCTCTGTTCCTTATTAATAGAGATGCCCCGAGAGTACCTATTACTTTGGAAACTCTAGTTAAGATGTTCTCATGCAGAATAATGAGCTGGAAGACTTCGGAGGTGGTAGAGTGCACCACTCTGAACATTTTACTGTGTTTAAAAACCAAGTCAACCGTGAGTAGAAAGCTAGTTTATCAGGGCAGTGCATTTTAGGCCAGCATTTTTCCTGCTCTGCTAATTTTCTGTTTGCAGATAGGTTTGTTTTGGTTAAAGCATAAGGGAACATTAAAAATGTGATCCCCGGAGTCTGAAGTGCACTCTGCTGTCTCTGAGCTCCCACCACGTTCTGCTGCCTAAGGGCTTTTCCACCTAGGAGGGTTTGTTCAAAAGCTTTTTCTTTCTTTCTGATGAGATCAGTAGGTTTAACTGGGATTTTGTGGGGTTGGTTGCGTGGCGAGTTCCCGCCTCCCCCATCGGAAATAAAGACACACGACACCAGCATTTTAGGTTAATGGGCGAAAATTGGCCACAACTTTATTGGTTACAGGAATTGAGCGGTATTGACTTAGGCATTTGTCCTATCGACTATCCGGCTTCAGCCTGATTGCTTGAAGTCCAGGAAGGGTTAACCGCCAGTAGGAGGAGTCCTGCTGATGCACATCAACTAGGATCTCCCCCGGAGTCACCGCTCAGGGGCGTGCCTTAGGCCCACACCTCCATAGGCTTCGGACAGGGTAACGCCCCCCGGAATCCTTTACCGGACTACCCTTCGATATGGGGGGAAGGTGATGGCGCTTCCTCCCCCCTCTCATCTGCATAACAATACCCTTACCAATGCCTAACTGCCAACGCCGAGGAAGTTGTGACAGTTTGCTACGAGGTAGGCGAAAAACCAAATGGCTGGAGCCAATTTGCCAAGTGGAAAAAAATCCTACCAGGCCCCTTGACGGCAACCAACCGAAGTCCATAGCAATGTCAGAGAGCCAAACCTAAAGGGTGGGAGGGGTGGGAAACCGGAGCAGCTAGAGCGACAAAAGAGGAAAATCCTCAGCCGCGCCGGCCCTAAATAGCGCAGGCCACGCCTCCCGGGCCAGCCGATTGGCTGGCAAGGGAGATGACGCAGCCGAGGATTCCCTCAGTCTCGCGGGGGCTGTGAGCCAGCCCCCACGCACGTGGGGGAGGGCGGAAGCCCACAACCCCACCTCCTCTCCAGCTCAGAAGTGGCTTTTCAGCACAACCTAACAGTCCTCCTATTGCAACATCTCAGTCCGATTAATCCTCATCTTTTACACCATGCAAGTATTTTGTTGCTGCTCCAGCTTCACAGCTGCAGTGCAGCCTTAAAATGGCCTGAGGGTCTTTCTGCTTCTTGTGAGTCAAGGCCCCGAGCCCCCCACCCCCAATTGTTGAATAATAAAACACATGGAGCCAAAAGGGAGAAGCCCCGGCACGCGGCTGCTTCAATACGCTAAGCCACGGCCCCTTGGCTGACTGCATTGGTCGGCCGTGGGCATGACGTGGCCGAGACTCCCCTATGATGCGCGGGCACTGCCATGCCCCCGCTGTGCATGAGGAGAGTGTGTGGCCTGCCCGCAACACTGCCCCCCCCTCCGGGGATGGGGAGCGGCCTTCAAGGAATCCTGCAAGCTGTCATTCTGCGAGGGGGCTTGGGTTTTTCACCAAAAATTTATCAGCCCCGACTCCAAATTGCATTGCCAGGGAAAGGCACGGGATTTAAACTTCCATAAAACTGATATAAGTGTGTGCTACTGATAGGCTTCTGCATGCCTGGTTTAGAAAAAAGTGTTTTACGTAAAAGAACTGTGGTTTGACTGGTACCAGGAGGGAGTAATCAATGCCACAGCAACATTTGTCCCTGTGTCCTTATCAAGTAAGCAAGCATCACTAATCCTAATTATTCTAAAACAGTTACACAAACAGAATGAGGTGGGAAATGAAGAGCTTTGGGTGGGTTTTCATTAAGAACTCCAGGTTCTGTTTAGTGTTTTCTTAAGTTGTCATAATCTCTTTATGTCTGTGCAAGCATCATTTATGTTGGCACAGCTTCTCAAAGAATACTGTTTGTTAATTAAATATGCCTGCAGAGCTCGAGATGGGCTGCCTGATACTCTGGGGTCACCCTTCAAGCCTTGTGCAAAAAAACCCCACATCCTAAAAATGTCCTCAGCATCACTTGAAAAGTTGGTTTTGCAACATGGCGATCAAGCTCTAGTGAAAGAGTGCATTGGGGATCATTTGAAATGTGACATGGCCATTCCACAACCCCACCACCACCAATACTATGCTGATCAGGTAGCATTGTACTGCAGTGAAATGAACACTCGTGATACACTTAAAAAAAAGAAAAAGAAATAAGTCAGAGTACATTATTGTTCTTTTCCCTCTACAGAGAGACAAATCTCTGATGAGGAAATTGAAGCACACATCTGCATACATAAAACCAGGCCTTAGGGGGCTGGAGGGAAAGGGAATGTTTATTTTAGCGCTGAAATGAATTTGCTCCACAAACCTCTCCTCTGTGAATTTTGATGTTGAGTATGCAGCCTGCAGGTAGGCGGACGTATGGTTTAATGCTTCACCATGAGGCAAAACAACCTCAAAACCCTTCTGCATTCAAAACGAGGATGTCAATGTAAAGGCTAATTAGAGTGCTTCTCTTTGAAATCTAGTTGCCAGTCCACAGTTGTTGGGGTTTGTTTGTTTTTTTTGCATGGAGGGATATTTAGTCATGCAATTCCCCCATCTGCAGAATCAGAAGTGGCACAGTCCAATGATAGTTTTACCGTTTCTTCTGCAACTTATGTGAACTATTTTGATGTTATTTTGGACTGGGGAATCTGGGAGAAACTACGAAGCCTGAGGGGGCTGGTTGCAAGCTGAGCCAGTCAGCAGACAATGCGATATCCCATCTACCTCCACTGCATGTTTTGTTGCTATTGGTTGTGTTAGTTCCAGTACCATTTTGCTACAGGCTCTCTTTGTCCATTCCCAAAAGTCTGTCTCTCTCTCTCCCCTCCCCCACAACTTCTCAGTAGTACTTTCATTTAGAAGCTTCAGTTCATCTCACTTGAAAAAAAATGCAATTTCTTGATAAGGGGCTGAACGTTGTCTTCCTCAAAATAGTCTCTCTCTCTCTCTCTCTCTCTCTCACACACACACACACACAGAGAGAGAGAGAGAGAGAGAGAGAGAGAGAGAGAGAGAGACCCACAAAAATCAGGGAGCTACAATGAAAGGCTAAACATGTTTTTGTTACAAAGTGCCTATCTATATGGATTTTTCCGCAGACCCTGCAAGTGTCTCTGTTTTCCAGGGACAGTCCCAGATTTACAGAAGCCTTCCTGCTTTTCCGTAAAGGTAAAGGGACCCCTGACCATTAGGTCCAGTCATGACTGACTCTGGGGTTGCGGCGCTCCTCTCGCTTTATTGGCCGAGGGAGTCGGTGTTTGTCCGCAGACAGCTTCTGGGTCATGTGGCCAGCATGACTAAGCTGCTTCTGGTGAACCAGAGCAGCGCACGGAAACACCGTTTACCTTCCCACCGGAGCGGTACCTATTTATCTACTTGCACTTTGACGTGCTTTCAAACTGCTAGGTTGGCAGGAGCAGGGACCGAGCAACGGGAGTTCACCCCATCGTGGGGATTTGAACCGCGACCTTCTGATCAGCTAGCCCTATGCTCTGTGGTTTAACCCACAGCGCCACCCACGTCCTGCTTTTCCTTAGGAAGTCCCTATTTTCATTGGAGAAATGTTGGAGGGTATGGAGTTAAGCGAACCCCCCAAGCCAAGGGGATAAGTCACTAAACAACCTTTAGAAGACATCTGAAGGCAGCCCTGTAGAGGGACGTTTTTAACCCAGATGGATGGAGTATATACATCATAAAATTGTTATCATTCTTATTATGGAATAAGATGTTCCTATTTTCATTGGAGAAATGTTGGAGGGTATGCACCTGTTTTCTCATTCTCCCAGGCCTCTCTACAGAAGTTGTTGTGATTTCCTGCAGCCCCCCTGGCCCATTTGTAGCTTTCCTGACAGCCACAAATGGGAAAACTCAGGTTCGTACACCAGAGAAATATGCGCAGCCAAGGGATCCGAAACGAATAAGGCCTCGTACATTTGAACATTTGCTTCAAGCAAGCTTAACTGCAGGGACTTGTCAGTCGGCTCATGATTTACAGGTTAGGCCCTCAATCTGGCAGCCCGTAAGCAGCTTCTGCTTCTCTCTCTTTCTCCCCGTCCCCCTCCCCAAAGTGTGAAGTGGAGAGGTTGTAATGGTGATTTCATCCCTCATAAATCTATTTCTCTCTCCCCTCCCCACGCATATACTCACACATATGCATGAGTGCCGGTCGCAAGTCTGAGGCTGAGAACAATAGCTGCGAGCCACAAAACTGAAAAGGGTAGGCAGGGTAAATGCCACAGCTGCGTTGCCACAGGACGGGGAGTTGCTGTGATAAAAACAGCAGCAGGTTCTAGCACGGCCTCCTCTGGTTTATATACAAGCTGCCGGAAAGATGAAGGGAGACTTAAAGCCTCACAAATTCGAAACGAAGGTAAACAAGATTGCTAATTAGCCGTGGACTGTGTCGTTCCAACATGCCAGGGAGCATTACGTTCAGCTGTTGCAAAGATGTGCTCTGTGGGCAAATGAAAAGGCTATGTGGCCTGATCCCTGATGAAAATTTTGAAATAGAAAAGTCCAGATTTTAACAATGGCTCCAAAGGGACTTAGATGATCAGCCTCCATGCGGTACTTGCACAGAAAGGCCAATCGCAATGCAGCTCTGAGACCTCTCTCTCTCTCTCTCTCTCACACACACACACACACAAGCTAATATGCTTATGCTATTAATTCCGAAAGCTTCTGCTGAAAAGCAGGAAAATATTGTTTGGCCAACATGAGCTGGGCACTGCTTTCCTGCAGAGAATTCGTGAGATGGGAAATGCAGAACAACAGCCCTCTCCAAGGTACTGAAAAAGCTCCACTGCATCCCCTCTGACATTTCTCGGATGGAAATAGAGGTGTCCTATTTGATGCTTTTGAATTATGGTGCTGGAGGAGACTCCTGAGAGTCCCATGGACTGCAAGAAGAACAAACCTATCCATTCTTAAGGAAATCAGCCCTGAGTGCTCACTGGAAGGACAGATCCTGAAGCTGAGGCGCCAATATTTTGGCCACCTCATGAGAAGAGAAGACTCCCTGAAAAGACCCTGATGCTGGGAAAGATGGAGGGCACAAGGAAAAGGGGACGACAGAGGACGAGATGGTTGGACAGTGTTCTCAAAGCTACCAGCATGAGTTTGACCAAACTGCAGGAGGCAGTGGAAGACAGGAGTGCCTGGCGTGCTCTGGTCCATGGGGTCACGAAGAGTCGGAAATGACTAAACAACAACAACATTCCATAATATTAATATATATATATTAATTTATATCCTGCCCCTCTGACTTGGTTGCCCCAGCCACTCTGGGCAGTTTCCAACATATATAAAAACACAGTAAAGCATTAAAAATCTTCCCTATACAGGGCTGCCTTCAGATGTCTTCTAAAGGGCATTCGAATCAGAAACTGGGGTGGCTTCTGTAAATCTGGGACTGTCCCTGGAAAATAGGGACACTTGGTCTGCAGGTGGCCGAAAGGCCAAACTCCTAGTGGACTCTTACACTTTGTGAGCCATTCTGATGTGCTTTTGAAAAACAATATATATATATAAAAGGATCTGGATCATGTTTTAGTCTATTTCCATCATCACTGCTTCCCCACACAGCAGGAGATAGAGCTTCTGGGTCAAATGTAGCCTGGCAAGCCCTGGCAGATGGAAATTAACTACAACCAGTCTACCAGCTTGGGTTTTTTTGTTTTTGCTCTTGCTTTTTCAAAATTTATACTCGGGGAAATTGAACCATTTTCCTTGCTTCTTCTAGGGAGTCCCATGACACTGTTAGGAGTCAAGCGCAATTAATCACTTAATGAACTCAAGCAACATAAAAGGCAATAAAATCTTAGGTTGCTGAGGAATCGTTAGCGGATGCAGTATTTGTATGCTAAAACCAAAAATATGAAATGGTTGTAATGGTATATTATCACCAGCAGTCGAATTCTGAACTGATAGCTTTGGTTTTCTTTTCTTTTTTAATTCACAACTTGTTTTGGCCTCTACACAGCGAAGAGGGAGTTTTGCTTATAATTGGAACAGAGAAATCTCTAAAGGATTCAGCCATTCCAATCAACGCTAAAAGCAACAGTTTAGAACACAGAGGGAAATAAAGTATCGTGATCCATCCAGTGGCGTAGCGTGGGGGGTGCAGGGGGGCCGGCCGCACTGGGCGCAACATCTGGGGGCGCGCGCTCGCACTCGCAGCTCTCTGCCCCTACCTGGCTCACTCACTCTCTCTCAGCGCTTGCCCCGGGTGCTGACAACCCACGCTACGCCACTGGATCCATCAAAACTGTAGTGGGAATTAGTTGCATAGAATGAAGAAATATAACATCTGGTTGAGATAAAAAACTTGTTGTTGGAAGAAAGGCCCTGAGAGGTCTTTAGTGATTCCAAATAATTGAGATTTTTTTTTTTTTTGCCTTGTCTTAATTGAAGCCAATGCATCTTACTGCCCACAATAAAGGGTTGAAAGAATGAACACATACAGTGAATACTACTTCAGTGTTTATAGAGTAATACTCTTCCTATGTGTGCCGCATAGACGATCTAGGATGCAGGCATAATTTATTGTCTCATTGTTACAGATGGAGGCTTAGCTCTAGAGGCAGTGGCTTGTTCACAGCTACTCTATGAGTTCAGAGCATGGGGGAGAGTTGAATCAGGGAGATTCTGCCCCAGAGGTGTCCCTACCATGACACTATGGTGCCTCTTGAGGACCAAATTAAATGTGATGTACTTTGGAACCTGGCGCTCCTGTTTTCAAGCAACCGCTAATTTAATTTAATTTAATTACTGCAATGCGTTATACGTAGGGCTGCCTTTGAAGATGGTTCGGAAACTTCAGCTAGTGCAGAATTCAATGGCCAGGTTGCTTCCAGAGCAAGACTGTTTGAGCATATTACACCGATCCTGGTCCGACTACACTGGCTACCAATTCGTTTCCGGGTCCAAATCAAAGTGTTGGTTTTGATCTATAAAGCCTTAAATGACTCAGGACTGCAATACCTCAAGGACCGCCTCTTCCCATATGAACCTACCCAAACCCTGAGATCATCTTCTGAGGCCCTACTTCGTGTGCCGCCTCCTCGAGAGGTCCAGAGGGTGGCAACACCAAAAGGGGCCTTCTCTGTGGTGGCTCCCCATCTGTGGAATGCTCTCCCCAGGGAAGTTCGCCTGGCGCCTTCATTATACACCTTTAGGCGCCAGGCAAAAATGTTCCTTTTTAACAAGGCCTTTGCCTGACCTAATCTACATCCTATACCCTTTTAAAATATGTTTTTTTGGGTGGGGGGCTATTGGGTTGTAGTTTTTTTATTTTTATTAGGTATTTTGTGGTTTTATATCTTGATTTTATTCTGTGAACTGCCCTGAGATCCCCTGGGTATAGGGCAGTACATAAATTTTAATATAGTAATCATCATCATCATCATCATCATCATGGGGATGGTGCTGAATGGTGTTTAGCAGAGAAATAAATTAGCTGCATTTATTGTTCTGCTCTTCCCAACATGTTCAGATGTGTAATCTTTTTCAAAAAGAAACATACAAGGTAGTTAAAGTGTTTGTGCTCTCCTCTCCAAATATTTATTATTTAGACCTAAAACAAACTGAGAAACTACTAAAAAAAAAAACTTTCACAACCACATCTAACTCAAGCAGACCTGGAGATTGGAGGGGTGTGCTTAATCCTTTCCTCCTGTGCATTTTCCTTAATCTAAAATGATGCTCTTTTGAGAATGACATTAGCTCTGCGGGGGGCAAGGGGGGGCAGGAGGACAATTTAAATTGAGCATGAGAGGAAAGGGTTAAAAAGGTCTTTGTTCCAGCGCTCTTTCTAGATCCAATTAGAAACCCCACATGGCTGCTGTGAGGTAAACAAAACAAAAACTGAGAGAGATCCTGATGATGGATCTCCTGCAGGTTGTCTAGTTTGACCTACAGTAGCAGGGAAATGTTTTTTGCCTTTGTGTTTATTGTTTTGCTGTTCCTGTGTTTTATGGGTCATGTGGTTCATTTGCAAGCTCCATTCCTGCCCCGTCTTGAAGTTTGAAATAAGATAGGAGAAAATTGTGAGGATTTCTAGAAACAGGATTCCAGGGCCTGTGGCACAATTAGTAAGAAGCATAATCATAACAACAACAACAATAAAATTACTTATACCCCGCCCATCTGGCTGAGTTTTCCCAGCCACTCTGGGCGGCTTCCAACAGGAGATTAAAAATACATTAAAACGTCAGTCATTTTTTTTTTTTAACTTCCCTAAATAAACTTCTAACAGTGCAACATGGCACTGCACTGCTTCTGACATTGCATATGGCAGTTCCCTTCTCATGTCTTGCAGGCAAGAAGCTTCCCCTTCCAGCAGAGAGGTGATGAGACTGGACACAACCTCTGTCACCTGTGGGGACTCATTGGTCCACCACCAGATGTTGCAGGTGGCCAACTCTCATCATCCTGGCCCTTAGCCATGCTTGCTGGGGATGGTGGGCAGTTGAGCCCAGCAACTTCTGATGTGCCAAAGGACCGCCCCCCCCCTCGCCTGACCTACATGCTCTCAATTGCCTACCCTGGGTGCAACGGCTTTGCATCTTGAAAGGCAGGGCTGCAAATAGTATTTCTCAAAGGCAGTGCCTTTGCGATGGGGAGGAGTTAGGACTTATTCCTTTTCTTATTGCATGCAGCGGCAGCTTTATTTTCCTTGCTTGCTTCTTGCAGGCTGATATACCTCTTTTTTTTTTTATGCTCTTGTGGAACAGCATTGTAGAAGAGCATTAAAGCTCTGGCAAGGATGAGTTTTTTTTCCCAGGTGGCACCTGTCATTCATCACATACAACATCCCTGGCTTTCGTCCAGGTATCGTGGTCCAAATTCAATTTCCTGACACATTTTGCAGTCCTGCGGTGTACTTTCCAAAGAATGAATCAGAGCAGAATGGAAATTCATTAGGCACTCTAGTTACAGTGGAGCTGAAGGAGTGACTCGCCCACCGCATTAGCACAAGGGGGTGAACTCCTTGTTTCTCTACATTAGCTGCAAACGTTAAAAGTTAATACCTCCAGCCGTGCAGGCAGATGGGGAGAGGGCAAATGCAGGCAGGGCTTATCTGGATTAGAAACCTACACCAGTTTTATGCCTGCGTCGCTCTTATGGCTTCCACCAAAAGAAGCTTGGGAAATGTAATTTGGTTCAGGGTGCTGGGGATTGTTGCATTGTGAGGGGTAGACTACGCTTCCCATAAACCTTTAGATGTATGGTATCATGTTGCATTTAACATTGCTCTTAAGGCTTGTGATTCTTATTTAGGTGCTGCCTTTAACCCTTAAGGTCAAGATGGATTAAGGCAGGCTTCCTCAGACTCGGCCCTCCAGATGTTTTTGGCCTACAACTCCCATGATCCTTAGCTAGCAGGACCAGTGGTCAGGGATTATGGGGATTGTGCAGAGGTACCTCGGATTACATACACTTCAGGTTACAGACTCCGCTAACCCAGAAATATTACCTCGGGTTAAGAACTTTGCTTCAGGATGAGAACAGAAATTGTTCTCCAGCGGCACGGCGGCAGCAGGAGGCCCCATTAGCTAAAGTGGTGCTTCAGGTTAAGAACAATTTCAGGTTAAGAACGGACCTCCGGGACGAATTAAGTACTTAACCTGAGGTACCACTGTAGTCTCAAAACATCTGGAGGGCCGAGGTCGAGGAAGCCTGGATTAAGCGGTCTAATTCCATGCAGGGGGCAAGGGGGAAAATAATAGGTAAGGGAGAAGAGAGAGAGGAAGGAGGATTGCCACATTTGTTTTCGACTCTGACATCCCCTGCCATTTCCCTTGGTCTTCCAAGGGGTAGAGCAAATAATCTGAAGAGTTATGTGGTACCTCTTTCATTCTTTCCACCCTGTCAGATCTGCCCATTTGTATGCAGACATGTATGGTGTTATGACTAGCATTTCTCAAGGGATAGCTGTTGTGAGGCTGTTGAATTCTGAACAATGTGTGATTCTGGCCTCTTATCTCTCTGGGCTCCATCAATGCCAGACCAGCTTTTGCAGCATTGTGAGAGAAGAAATTCCATGAAAGAATTGAGGAACTGGCTGTGTTTGGGCACTGCTACAGTTTATTGTGAGAGGAACAAGCCTAGCCTCCTCATGGGGTTTTCACACTTGTCCTCTTCCCTCCTCAGGTGCAAGTAGTACTGCAAGTAGTAGTTGATGATTAATCTCAGCTTCCATGTCATTTGTTTGACATACCATGGTTAATCATACCCATGACTAAACAAATAACGCTTCGGTCTTCCTTCCCTGGGGGGGTGTCTGTATGAATCTGTATTTCATTCTGAATCCATGTTATGGGTTGTTGGACCGCAATGAAGATTACTATTATCATGGTTAATTTTAACTATGGTTTCTTTGAAACAAGCCAACTTCAAGCCATAGTTTACAAAGCTGGCTTATTTCACTGAACTGTGGTTAGAGCTAACCACAGTTTAGGGTTAGAACGAAATGTTAAATTGTGCTTTATTGAAATCAGAAGTGAAAGTGGCCAAACTCATTGTCATGATGCACTGGAGGGGGGGGGTTGCCCAGGGGTGGAGCATACGTCCGCGCTGCCCAGGCACGGGATAGCTGCTCGGGTGCATGGAGTGGCGCATGTGCCCTGCAGCTGGGGGTGAAGCGAGCCGCCGAAGGCGGAAATTCGGCACACCACCTGCCCGCGACTGCCAAATGTCCCCCCCCTCCAATGAAGACATCTGGGGTGGTCTGCCCCCACCGCACCCCCTTCCTCTGCCCCTGGGGTTGCCTCAGTCCTGGGGAGGCCAGTAGGCTCATTTCTCACAAGATAAACTATAGCTTATTGTGGTGTTCAAATTTAGCCAATGCAGAGTTCTGACCTCTCTAATAAGGTATTATCTTTTTATAGGTTTCTCTCTCCTTTGGGGATTGATATTAACATTGGTGCCACAATTCCATACACCTCAATTCTGTTTACCAGAGACAGCCTTTCTTTTCTGATCTCTCCTCCAGTTAATAGGCTTGGGGGTATATCTTTTCTAAAATGTTGTTAGTGTGCTCATATGGTTCTTCAGAATCCAGCTTCCTCCCCAGGGCCACAACAAATTGAATTAAATCTATGAGTGGTGGTAGATAAATAGGGATAATTGGAGCAAAAAATTAATATATGCTGGTGCTGCTGAGTAAATCAATTCAGTGTACCAGAGGCAGAGATGAGCTTTCAGCAAAGTCCAGTGCTTTGAACAGTGATTTCTCCTGGACAAATAAGCACACTTCAAATACACAATAGTGGGTTTTTACTTTCATCTGTGGAATATTAGAGAATACTGAAGACTAGGCAGCCTGTTTTGTTTGTGTGGTGGAGGATATTTGCGTATTTTATTTTATTTTTACTGTAACTAATGACCTGACTCTGGGGGTAAATGAGTTTAAAAGGAAAAGCGATTTGCTAGTTCCTCTGTGCGATCAGCTGCTAAAGTAAAAACCTTTAAAGCATTTCTGGCTGCATGCGTGTTTCTCCCATGTCCAACCTATGGATGTCCACTATTATGGCAATGAGTACCTGAAGCAGTGTGGGTGGGGGGAACCTCAGGTGTGGTTGGTCAGGTGTACCTGCTACCATTAGGCAAGGCTAGTGGGGCACCTCCTTTTTTGCCTCACTTTCTGCTGCCTCCATTTCCCCTTGTCTCATCCCCATAAAATGAAGACAGGGCCACAAGTTGCCAACCTAAAGGCGAGGGCGCGCACACAGAATACATTGATACGTTGTCTATATTCTGTAATTAGTGGTATAACACAACCACTTAGGAAAAGACTAAAAGAGGATGCATCCCGTTAAATTCAGGAAGTGTGTAGATATTTTGTTTCTAGCTTCTTCTTTTTAAAGCGTGTTAAATTGAGAAATGTTTAATGGGCATAACTTTGCAATGCACAATACACTGCATGTTCTTATGTCATTTACCGTGCTGTCAAGGCTGTAAAAATACAACCAAGTTGCCAAGTGCTCTGGGAGCCCCCAAAGGCTAAGTAACTATTTGTTATCTTCTCCCTCCCCTCTTTTAATGCACAGCACAATATTTTGCAAGCATCATGGTCATTGTCGGCTTATCTGTGGTGGTGACGGTTCTTGTTCTTCAGTTCCATCATCACGACCCTCAAGCTGGGAAGATGCCCCAATGGGTAAGTGCAAATAGATGAATCTCAAAAACATGCAGGCATAAATATATATAATAGTTTTGGAGGTGATAGAAAGAACAGAATATTTTAAAGAGAAGCTCACAATTCTGTCAAGGTGTCTCACATACGATATGCTCCCATTTGCTTTCGACTAAACCTGCACAATTTGTGACCCATCCAGAGTGTGTAGGCTTCTCGAAAAGCATGGATGGTAACTTGGCCACTTCAGTCCCTGGCTTATATTTATTTGCTTATTTGTAAAAGTATTCATATGCCTCCCACTTACAAACCATTACAATAGCTTAATAGTTAGCCGCTTTCTGATTTTAACATTTTTACAAGTTTTTGATTGTATGGTTTTATGTATGATGGCTGTAAACCACTCTTGTTATTATATTTTTATGTATAGTAGTATATAATATTTTTATATATAAATAAGACATTGTAAAACAATGTCTTGTTGAATCTGTCTGTCTCAAGAGACAATGTAGTGCACCTCCAGTGGTGAAATCAAACTTCCTTGGGGCGCAACATGACGCAATCATTAAAACGACTGGCTACTCAAGGGAAATAATAATAATAATATTGTATACTGCCCTATACCCTATGTGTTTCAGTGGAAATAAAATAGTTAGAAATTCGGTGCTTGCAAGATTGCGGGGCCAGGCGTTACTTTCCAAAAGCCTTGAGGATTGCATTGAGATTCTGGCATTGCTGTCCTCGTGCAGTTCAGAATAGAGTGAATTTGGGATGGAATAGTAATTGGTACATGCAGGAGGCTTACATCATAAAGAGGATGTTCACTTGTGGTCTGGAAGAGGTAGAAGGTAGACTCATCTCTGTAGCTGTGCAAAACAGGACGCCGCAACAGAATACTGAGAAGTTGCTTCTCTCATACAAACCAAGACGGCTGGAGGGACTGTTGCTCTTGTGATTCCCATCACATCAGCACTGCTGTTCTCTTGCTAGGCTTCTTGTCGGCCGTGTTACCTGTCTCTTTCACAGGCTTCCCTGTAGCTCTTTGCTAGGTAAGAAAGGCATCCTAACAGGTTCCCCATCGATGGAGGAGTATGAATTCTGTTCCTGGAAATTTGGTTCTCTGCCACTCTCGTCTCCCGCTCATAAATAAGTCTCTCCTACGGAGCCGAGAGCTGCCTTGATTTCATTTGTGTTTATAATGAATTGCATATTGTTCTGTGATTATTTTTCACCTTGAAAAATAACCGATTTTAAGAGGGATGGAGGCGCTGCCTCAAGAGCAGCACTAACCAACAAAATCCCACTGCTTAATTGAGTGGCACTCGAGGTTAACCAGCATAAATTTTACCTGCGATGAATTTTTGCAAGGACATTCCGCAGTTTGCCTTGATGTTGGCTATTTCGTTTTAGCTATTAGCAGCTAATTAATTGCAGCAATTATGTACAGCTCTGTTAATTTGCATGTTGCTGGTTATATGGGTTGATTATAAAGTTCACTGCCCTGATCCAGCAAGAGAAAATAGGCGTGCAAATAGTCGTGCAGGTGTATTATCTGGGGATCAAAAGTCTAATCTAGGGCTGGGATAATATTTTCTGAAATGGAGCTGGCCATCTGTTCAGCAGGAAGCAGAGGAATAGATTGAGTCCCCCCTTTCCCAGAGTTTGAATTTAAATACTAACACCAATATTACAACAACAGTGGCCGCCGGCAAAGGAGTGTAAATAGCATAGAAACAACATAATATGAGGCCAAGTATAGAGTGCCTAAAAAGTTGTTTGAATACATTGAACAATAGCATTTGTATTTGGTTATGTTCCAAAAAGGCAAGGAAGAAATAAGTAAATTTAGAAATTATATTGAACACTGGAAACATTGTATTTCAACAGATATTATAACATGAATGTTTAGAGAGGAATACTGTCATTTTGAATGGTCTTTCATGGTTCCTCTGCTTCTTAAAAATAATTTGAAAGAATAATTAAAAGGATACGTAACGTCAGAAATCCCAGTATTGTTTCTAATTGGAATCCACTCAAGTTGCAAATCAAGATTTAAGTTTGTTCAGGCTCTGTTCATTTTACAAATGGAACGTCTCAACTGGGTTGCCATTTTATCATCTACATGGTAAAGCATACATTTCTCTTGTGAAGCGTGCATTTTAAAATTGATTTAAAAAAATAATTTGAAATAGTGAGGGCTGTGTTCACTGTAGCGCTAAGCAGATTGCTCTGTCAGCACAGGGATTTCTTCTTAAGCAACTGAACAGTCTCCAACTCTCCTTCCCCTACACATGCCCTAAATCTATTCTGCGGGTCCCCCATTCCCACAGAACAGATTTTTTTGGGGGGGGGGGAGAGAGCAGGGAATCCCCTTGTGCTAATCCTTGTACTAGGATAAAAACATAGTTTGACTAGAACTCTCCTTTCTCAAATTCATTTCAGCACTCATTCACAAAGGAAGTTAATTTTTTGTGTGCCTAACTAATCTCTAGGAACAATTTTTAATTTCAGTAATTTTTATTTAACCTATGAGCTACATCTGTCCAGCTAAAATGAATGTTGTGCTAGTTTGTGCCCTTATTTATTATGGGAGGACTTGGTCAGCTGAGTTTTTATACGGGGCCAATTTTTTGATCCTTTTATGATTTTGTGGGTTCTAAAAAGTTGAAGGCACAGAGAGACTCAGGGCTCATCCATACTTGCCCTTGGCCCACGGCTTCCCCCTGGGGGAACCCATTTTTTAGTGCTGAATCAGAGCCAACGTCACCTGGGTTTTCTCTGGATTGACGTTGGCTCCGATTTATCACTAAAGAGCGGGTTTTCCCAGGGGAAGTGGCGGGGCAAGGGCAAAACCTTTCGACCAGTGTCTAGAAAGCGTGGGATAAGCAGAAAGCTACTTGGAGCCATTCTTTCTAGTGGTAAATCAGGTCCTGTCAAAGAGAGTCACTAGTCTTGGGACTTTAGGTGCTTGAGACAAATCCACTTTTTAAGCCTGTGGTGGTTCCCCACCCCCTCTTTTCAAGCCTGTAAAGTATGGATAACTTTTTAATTACAAGCTACGGACAGCTTCTCAATTACATAAATATCATTTGGAAGAATCAGTGACCTCATATTGTGCGGTTGCCCCAGCAGTTGCTTCATCCCATATAATAAGTTCATTTCGTGTGTCAGTTTATAATATTATGAAATTTTTTAACATTAAAAATTCACCACCAGGGCCACATTAGTGCTTTTTTATGCTTGTTCAATAGGCTCCATTGATGTCTTGGGAGCTGAACGCTATGATGCAATCAAGAGCTGCAGGCAGGAATGCCAAGAGTTATTCCTGTTGGTATCTATTACATGTCACTGCAGGAGGCCCTGTGGGAATCTGAGCAATAGCTTCTAGATAGCCTTTGGTTGTAGGGTTCATTTCAAAGTCACAGATGTTCTCTGAAAGTTCAGGAGATAGACAGTCTGTTTACAGAGTCTCATTTAAATTCGGAAGATAACTTTACTAGCTATTGTTGAACTTCCCAGTGAAGGACATCAGTGCTTAGTCCATGCTACCAGATGCTTTCCATCTGGGTTTCCTTCCTTGTATTCACCTTGCAAACATGGGACTGGAACCCTGCAGGGAAAAGCAGTTTTGAAGGAGAAGGTTTCACTGGGAGAGACCAGAAGTGAATCCAGTTCAGCATTCTGTTTCCAGAAGTTTGGGTACTTCTGCAAAGCTTACCAGTGAAACAATAAGTCAACAAGGGCTTCCTCTGTTGTTTGTCCCCAGCATCTGCATATGGTGATCTGTCAGGGCTAATAGTGCCTTCCTCCATGAATTTGGTTGTGCTAGCCCAGTGCGTGTAGTACAGTCAAACCTCAGTTGTCAAATGTAATCTGTTCTGGAAGGCTGTTCGGCTTCCGAAATGTTCGACAACTGAGGCATGGCTTCTGATTGGCTGCAGGAGCTTCCTGCACTCAAGCAGAAGTCTCGTCGGATGTTCGGCTTCCGAAAAACGTTCAAAACCCAGAACACTTACTGCTGGGTTTTTGGCATTCAGGAGCCAAAAAGTTGGCGTTTGGGAACTGAGGTTTGACTGTACCTATTTCCCCTAACAACCAGTTGTAGGCACCCTGAGCCAAAAGTGGATCTAATCTAAATCTCCCTGCACTTCCAATTAACTGCCTCTACCTGATAAGTTGGGGATCAGGTCACCCCCTCTTTTATAGAGAATGTTTCATTGAGACCCTCCAAATATTTACAAAGCATTCACAAGTATTTAAAAAGGGCAGTCTATTCTAATAAGGCAACCTCAAATCCCTGGATAATGTAGTATTGTGGCAGCAGGGGTAGAGTCTATCATGAGCTCCAGCACAAATGATAGTGGCAGCAGTAGAATTTAAATGTATTACAGGATTTCCAGAGTTTTCCGAGAGAACTGAGCAAGACCCATCGCTTCTTACAGCAACCTCAAATTGCCTAGGAAAGAGAATGATTTGGGTGCTCGCGCTGCTGTGGTTGCAGAATGTCACACACAACAATGGGCCATTAAATCTTCCTCAGTTATTGTAAAATACTTCAAAGCACTTGATGCAAAGCACAGCAGTTGCTAACCTCCTGTTCAGGGGCCTGATCCAACCTCCCAAGCACCTTCCCCCTTCTGGAGGAAGACCCCACCGATTTGGTGGTGGCAAAAATATATATATTTAAAAGTAGGCACAGTCCTAGGATGGGCAAAATGCACTGACACAGATACACAATGCCCTCCTACTGGGCCATCAGATCCCTCATTTGATGAGTAGAGGGGCGACAGTAACTTCATCTTGATCATCAGCTGACCTTCATAGGTGAGCTGAGGAAGAGGGGCTATATTCTTGTATGTGTTATATGCCTGCGTCTCAGAAAGAGTGGAGGTCACCACAACCGTTTCTGGCATTTGGCCACCCTGGAAGGCTAGCCAGGGGTAAATGTGGCCCTCAGGTCAAAAAAGGTTAGACACCACCACCACCTGTCATAAGAAAACAGGAAAAGGATTTATGTAAGTGTCTACCCAAGGAAGATTTTAAATTTACATAGGGTAGATAACTTCTAACCCAAAGTGGAGTCTTTTGACCAAATTGTTTATAAAGATACAGCTGCCTTTGTCATATGGCCGATCTTCACAAAGGTGATTTCCCCTCCTCCTTTTTTTAAATTCTCTACTTACAACATGGCAGTGTTTGAGGGAAAAAGCAAGTTGAAAGCTCACATGGATCTTTGGATTCTGGCCAGTATGTGGGTTTGGACATAAACATCATTAGCAACATTTACTCCAATTATTAGTGAGATAATGATTCACCTCGGGCATTTTTTACAAAACCTACCCTCCAGGCAACAATTACATATGCTTGAGTAGGTATGGCATTCAATAAGTATGTAATTTGTCTTCTCTGTTGCTAGAAATCGCCCTTATTCCATAACATAATTTTAAAAAAGAACTTTGTAGTTTCTTTGTGTGTGCTGAGGTTAGACAATTGTTATATATGCAGTAATGTTAGAGAAATTTCTCAAATAATTTAGATGCAGTATCAAAGTATGGTTCACTTATTTGAATTGCTGCTTCTTGTTCCATTGCGATCTGTAGGAATAAAAAAGATTCAAGCCGGAGAGCACTTTTGATATAGATTAGAAAAAAGATCAGTAGAACTGAATTCACTCGCTTCAACAATCAATGCGTGCCAATAGAGCCTTTGAGAAAGGCCATACCTTTATCCTTCAGTATCAGGCTAGAGCTTCTATTAATCTGAGCTCTAAAGAGACCCAATCCTTTGGCCATTTTCTGTTGTTGTGAAGATCCAGGATTCTGAGCTACTTTATTAATGGTGTGGATCAAGGCCTGAAAACAAGCACCCATCCCTTTTAAAATCCTTTATGCTTGGTGTAATGGCCTCATTTCTGCATTTCCAAAAGCAGTCTTCACAGTATCTTCCAAGCACACAGGAAATGACCCACTCCCCTCCCTCCTAGTACTCCTATCTACCAGGAATAGATTGAAAACAATCTCCCAGTCCTCACCTTTTCTTCTACCTACCTGAATGCTTGAAAGGTGTCAGTGGCCTGTTATCCCAGGTACTTCTCTTTACCCGTGTGGAACCTGCCAGGTACCAAATTCTGCCTCTAGAGGTGTGCCTAGTTCCAAATAATAGATTGGGGGGTCTCCTATCAACCCACCTCCTTAGTTGCAAAGGGTTCGAACTGGGAATTACTCCATGGAAAAAATTGTTGTCTTCTGAACATAACAATGGATCCTTGCTTCCTTCAAGCAAGTTTAAGGTTCTGTTGTAATACTAGGGTTAAACCAGAGGGGGGGCAGGGGCACACATGCAAGCCCCACTCGCAACACCCCCAGATATTACTTCTGGTAAATGAGCCACCATAGCTGCTAGAGGGCCATGAAAATTTGTGTCATGGGCTTTTTAGACTCATCTGCACATGTAAGGGACACGGGTGGCGCTGTGGTCTAAACCACAGAGCCTAGGGCTTGCCGATCAGAAGGTTGGTGGTTCGAATCCCCGTGATGGGGTGAGCTCCTGTTGCTCGGTGCCTGCTCCTGCCAACCTAGCAGTTCGAAAGCACACTAGGGCAAGTAGATAAATAGGTACCGCTCCGGCGGGAAGGTAAACGGTGTTTCCATGCACTGCTCTGGTTCGCCAGAAGCGGCTTAGTCACGCTGGCCACATGACTCGGAAGCTGTACACCAGCTCCCTCGGCCAGTAAAGTGAGATGAGCGCCGCAACCCCAGAGTCGGACACGACTGGACCTAATGGTCAGGGGTCCCTTTACCCATGTACTATCTGAAACCACAGGGGCTTGTTGGTCGTTGGATATGAAATACATTGACATTATTTTCAGCTCTCCTATCCCACTGTAGCAGCCTCTTTTCTCATGAAGCTCCTATCGGCTAAGAAGGTTTTCAGAACTATTTATTTATTAACATGGGACTCTAATCCTGCTGGCATATTGAACACTGGGAAAATGGGTTGCCAGAACTTCCGCCCCATGTCTTTTATCGTTGCCCATTCCCAAGGGAAACTTGCAAAGTAGAAGCAGCAGCCACAGGCTAATATCACATGGGGGTATAGTACAACATTTTGTTTCTCTGTTTTATTTATTCCAACGCTAAAACTATTGGTTTGAGGTAAGCAATTAAAATTCAAGGCTAGGTCCTTACCGGTGAGAGATATTTGTCTAGTTGTGTCAGGAAACTATTCTGCAAGCGAGAGATCCCTCTTCATGGTTGATATGTAGTTGATTAATCTAATTTCCCTTGGGGCTGGACACAAGGTCCCATTTTCCAAGCTTTTTTGATTCAATTAGCTCTCAACAAAGCATGAGGTTCCTCAAACAAGATACTCAATAGAGATGGTGTAATCTGTTATTATACAAGTTACCAGAGAAATCTATACCACTATCACCTACATGAGCTAATCCCAGAGACTTTCTTTATAAATAGAATACTCCTTCACACTGCTATACATTAAAGGATTAAGACTGATAACTGTTCAGCCCTGTTTAAATTCTTTGACTTCAATCATTTAATCACTTTCCAGTAGTTAAGTTTCTTAACCAATTTTAATTTCTTGTAAGTACTCAATAGAGACTGCTTCCACTACAACTATAAAAAGAGCTCTTGCAATGCACCTGAGGCATCTATTTTCCAGATTAGTGGCCTGAAACATAAAAGTCTAGTAGAAGCACAGTTAATACAAAAATTGTTTTTCCTGACATCTTTGTTTCATTCTAGATAGTCATGATCTATGACGCTTCATAGAGAAATTTATAGAATGGCAAAATCCCTTTGCAAAACACATTTCCCCTGATGCTTCTTGGTGCAATTAGTATTTGTTGTAAAGTTGGTCTTTCAAAGCTTCTGAGAAATGTGCTGATGGTTTCTGTATTTTTTTCAGGTTCGTGTAGTTCTGCTGAACTGGTGTGCTTGGTTTTTGAGAATGAAAAAACCTGGCGAGAGCTTAAGACCCCTTTCTTGCAAATATAGCCACTCTAGACACCAGTCAAGTGTCAGCAGTGTAGAAATGAATGTCTTACCAGGACACCAATCTAGCAATGGCAACGTGATCTACAGCTACCATGTAATGGAAAACCCTTGCTGCCCACAGAACAGTGATATGAGCGATAAGGGTGGAAAAGGTCCCAGTTCTTCACCTGAAGATGCCGAGCTTACTCAAAGGAAAGTTTTAATGGACACTATCCCAGTGATTGTGAAAATCCTGGAAGAAGTTCAGTTCATTGCAGCCCGTTTCCGAAAACAGGACGAAGGGGAAGAAATCTGCAGTGAATGGAAGTTTGCTGCTGCTGTCATAGACAGATTGTGCCTCGTGGCGTTTTCACTCTTTGCCATCATCTGCACGCTCACAATACTAATGTCTGCTCCAAATTTCATTGAAGCTGTTACAAAAGATTTTACATAAGGATCTCAGAAACCAACAGAAAACTCCCAAAGGTTATTGGGGATTACGAATTGATGCCATTAATTTTGTTAAACAATGAGATTTTAAAATTGGGAAGTGCACTTTGTGTGCCGACTTCAAAAAAGGAAAGGAGTTGGAATGAATTTCAGCATCCAGTTGTCTCCCCCAATATTAGAGATTACAAGGTACAGGATTAAAGTACCTGGCTCTGTTACTTGTTTTGTAAACAGTGTCCTCTCCCTGTACTCGTGGTCATGATCTCTGATAAATATTAGATGAAACCTGATATACGACATATGCGTTGCCAAGTAATTAGTCAAGTATAAGTGCTACTAGGGAAACACTAGTGAACATTTTGCTGCATTTGTAAATCTTTCCTTAAACACGTTATTTGCTGTCATTTCCTTAAACACATTATGTGTCATTTTCAATATCTTTGTTTGCATCTTGACGCAAAGTTCATCTATGGTAATGTATCACTTTTGCCTTGAATGATATTGCGGTTTGCCAAATAAATGGCGAGTTTTAGCTTTTATCACCATTGTGATGGTCTGAAATATTTATCCAGCTTGCCCCGGGAATATCTTCAAAACGTTTTCCAGTGTCCAACATACTCATAGGAACGACAACTTATCACCTTTCCCTAAGTTAAGCATTAAGGCTGCAAATGTGTTTGTATACATAATCAAATTTCATTAAATTGTATTGGTCTAATGCTTATTTATTCTAGCCTGTTAGGATGTACGTAGTCCCAAACGTTTAGAAAGCATTATGTGTATCACTTGCTGGGTTGAGAATGATGGGTATAAATCAGGTGCATGTTCAGGTAGGCATCTGAATGTGTATCTGAGCAAAGGTTTGGATACACATTCCCCCTAATTGCACATGAAATGCCTTTGTGTAAGGAACTATTTGTCATAGACTGCAATGTGTAAGGGAGCATTCAGCTGACCTATAAGCCCATTAAGACGGTGGAGAGCTCTACTGCTGAAAGCTATAGCTACTGCGGGGGAGAGCAATCCAAACCCATCATCTGCAGTACTTGGGAGAGGAGGCTGGTCCCTGACTCCACTGGCTCTGTTTGTGGGGGAGCACAGTGGTGAGGAGCACCCCAAGGCACCCACCAACATGGCAGGAAGGTGGTATTCCTGTCACTGGAACGCCCCGGAATGGATCCTGAGCCAGCCCTACTGCTGTCATGTGGCAACAATGGGTCCAAGTTGGGCCTCTTAGATGTGACAGCCTTGGCATAAGGCCAAGGCAGTCTCTGGGGCACAGGCATGGGGCATTCCCCCCCCCCCCCAATTCTGGCCAGTGTGAGTGGCAGGGCAGCACCGGTGCCCCTCAATCCAGCCCTGCCACTACCAGCCCCAGAGGTCAGGACTGCAGCCTAAAATATTTTCTCATGACATCAGTCACCTGATAAGGGCTTCTGATGACCAGATACTGATGTGACAATTGTCATCATCATATGATGAGTTGACACTACTTATGCCATGTGCCTTCTATACAGGGAAGAACAAAGTTTATACAAACATGAGTACAGTAAAGGAGTTTGTTATTATTGGATCTATTGCTGAATGTAACATTTCCCAACTTTTTTGCAAGCTGCCAACTCATATTGAAAATGGAGACAAGCAAGCATTGCTTATTTCCTTCCCCTCCCAATAACTATTATGGTGTGCACGTGTGTGTGAAAAGGAAACATTTATTGCATAAATTTTTCAGACAAAATGGAATTAGCCATTCAATTGCCTATTGCAATTTTTTTCCTTAGAAACTTTTCCCATTATAAGCAATTTGCATTCGCAAAGAAATCAAGATATAAAAGCTTACAGCACAGGATTCACAATGTTATCCCTTTGATGCAAAGCATGTTTCTTCATTTGAAACATGCACATACTATAGGAGTAGACTTAAAAAAAGAAAAAAAGGTACTACCGATGCATAAAATATTGAAGCAGTAAATGAAAAGCAAAGGAGAGCAGTGGGAAATGAACACTACATCCAACTTATTCATGAAGTCTAATGCAAATAAAAAATCAATTGAAAGGGAGGAACAGTTCTGACAGTGTGGTTATATAGCATACCAATGTGATGAGCGTGACGCTGATGTAACTTTACAACTCTGCACCTGCCATATGGTGTGGGCACAATGTAGACTTATGCTGGTGGACAGCAACCATGTCCCAACTATTCGTTCAGCTGGCAAAGCAACGCAGAGCCTTTGGAGATCCAATAGTCACTTGGCCTTTTGGAAGGCAATAAGACGGTGACCACAAAATTGGTGGAATGACCTAATTGAAAAAGTAACAAGAACTTTGTTACCATGTGTCCACTGGCTCTAAAGCTAGTAACCATTAAAACCTGTATAAAGTATAGTACATGAAATCTGGAATAAGTAGTTCAACTCAGTTATTCCATTAAGACTGAATGCAACCTGAATATAAGGGCTAGGATACCAACAGACCTGATTCTTCCACCCACATTTTCTGCCCCCTTCCATCTTCTTTCCAGTGGTCTTCCCTCCACTCCCTGGCAGTGGTGTGCTTTGGTGGCAAACTGCAAAAGGGCAGGCTCCCTCCTTCCCCTCTTTGGTGCCTGGTGCCTTGCATAGCTGTGCATAAGGCCAAGCAGTCTCTGGGGCATGCAGTTTTCCCAGGGGCTGGTGCAACATCAGAAGCCCCTCCTTTCCCTGCTATGGCTTGTCTGCAACTTTCCCAGGGAAACCGACAATATTTGGGTGCCCCTGGGAAAGCACGTTTCCCAGCATTCTGGAAACCAGGGAAAGTGGCAAAAGGGACATACACAGAGGTAAATGCAGCCTAATCCCACTCCCACCGTGGCCACAGCAGCCACAGAGGAGAAGGGGTGGGAAGAGAGCACAGTGGCAGTCAGGGAGGTCTCTTTCCTTGCCACGTGAGCGGCCACGGTGGCAGCAATTGCCAACTAAAAGAGTTTAGGATATGAAGCTCACTAAACTTTATGCGGCTATTATGAGAAAATGTAGGTTACACGCTTTTGACCATAGCTGCCAGCCCCAATTTTGATCGAGCCGAGAATCTCACCCTAATATTTTAAATTACTTAAGAGCCATGGCCTACTTGTAATAGCTTAGATGAGTTCATGTCTGGAGAGTCCACACATACAGATTTTTCTTACTACGTACAAAACTAATTAAAATTATATGCTTCCCATCATTTTCATCAAAGAAACAAGTTACCTGTGGTGGACAGTGTTCCTGCTCTTGCTCCCGTTTTATAGAGTGGCGCATGATACAGAGACGGCTCTGGCTCATAATTCTGATGTGGCTCAAAATGCACTACCGGCAACACTGGGTTCATCTGCCTAGGCAAGGCATCTTCGATAACCATCTCCTCATCGTCCCAGCGACTGGCATCCATAAACATGCCATGGACCAACACACCATCTTCAGGAGAGGGCAGCTGAAAGAAGTATCAAGAGGTGGGGGTGGAGGAAACCCACACGACTCAAGTCTAGTAGCCGACAAAAATAAACTTAATCATCAAAGCTGATCTAACTATTCACCTCTTGGTAATAACATGCTCCCTTTTTGTAAGAACTTACACATTTATTTATTATATACAGGGTGAGTCTTTTAAAAGAGGCCCCGTGGAGCATGTGTACTCTGTGTCCACGGGGCCTCTTTTAAAGGACTCACCATATATATATTTAAAACCTCTAAGTAGTTCACAATTAATAGAAAGCTACCATTAAAAACTAGGAGCTAAAAACAATTAAAATCAACAGCAGACTAAAAAGAGATTGAAACACTTCAACATATGCATAGATAAGGTGACCCAGTATATAAACTGGTCCCAAGCCAATTGGGCTTTGTATACCAGTAACAACACCTTGAACCTGACCCAGTAACAAACTGGCAGCCAGCGCAGATCCCTGAGCAGAGGTGTCATATGCTAATAGGGTCTCGCTCCTGTTGGCAACATTCTGCACTAACTGCATTTCCCAGGTCAAGTGCAAGGGGAGCCTGGGATGGCTCACAAAGATACAATACGTGGACTCTCCTTCACTGGAGGTTTTTAAGCAGAGTTCTGATGGCCATCTGTCAAGGATTCTTTAGTTGCAATGCTTGCATTGCAGGAGGTTGGACTTAATGACTTTTGGGGTTCCTTTCCAACTTTACAATTCTACTGAGAATACCCTATCTCTGGTCCCCATTCTTCCTATTTGTCCTATTCTAGTATTCTTACTACTGGGATCACACGTAGGGCCCCCTCCCCCGTATTTCTTGTGATAAATTGGGGGGCGGGGGAAGCAACAGAAATTTAAATTACACTAGATAAATTCTGTTGTTCTTTAAATATAATTCTGAGGATTAGTGATGCTGGAGAAATCCATTGTAAATATCCTATTACATCAATTTCCTTTAGTCTGCCCATTTGACCCCCACTGTGGCACAGACAAGAGTCTGTTGTGAAAGCTATTCAACTTAGTTCTAAGCAACATTTTTTTTAAAAAAAAAACACCATGCACACATCATAGGAAAAATAAATATGCAAATTGCTTTGAGATATATTTTAATTGCTTTTCTTGTTTCTGAAGTGTTGTTTCTTGCCAAGGCAGCCTATATGCACTAAAACTGCAGTCTTAAGCATGTCTACCAATAAGGAAATCCCACGGAATTCAGTGAGGCTTAATCCCAGGTAAATGGGGGTAGGATATGAACCTTAACCTGCTTCCTGTTGTGAATTTTCAAAAACAATAGAAAGCATCAATCATTTTTTTCCCCCACATGTAAAAGAAGTGATCACTTTAGTTGCCTTTGGATTTTATCTGTACTCCTCAGTTAAAATTCTACCCTTTGGGACAAACTGGGGATAACCATCTGGACATGACTGCTCATTTTAGACCCTCTGAGATATGTGTTTTAAAATTAAAATTCCTTCCCCCAAACAAGTTTATACTAATGGTGAAATCAAGGCAGCACGAGTCATCTTCTTCTTCTTTGGCGATCACTCATAGCCAAGTAAGATTGTCTTCCATGAACATGATCTTAACAGTGAGGCAGCATGAGTGGCTAAAATCCCAAACCTATTTACATGGGAGCAAGCACAGATGAATTCAGTGGGACTTACTTCTAAGCAGATATGATTAGGTTTGCAGCTATAGTTCAGGCATTAACTACGTCATTAACTTGTGTGACAAAGCCTCATTGTTTTTGCTGCAAAAGACTATTCACTAATTTTTAAATGGAACACACAGAGTGAATTTAAGTATCTGCTGATGGCTGAGATATATATATATTTCCACATCAGTGGTGACAAAACAAAACACAGACTTGTGAAAATTCCAGATGAAAGTGTGAATGAATATCAAAACAGATTGAGGTATGTTCTGCAGACCCAGAATAATATATTCTTTCTGTGTAAACAGGTATTGTTCACAAACACAGGAACTTAAGTACCTCAGCATCCATTGGTAAGTCGTGTCCAAACGGACAAAACTTTGAAGCTTCTGCAACTTGCATTTGATCTCGATAGACAGGGATCATGTTATAACTAAAGCTAAGCTCATCAATTGGCAAGTTATATTTTCGAGCGTGATTCTGAAGAGTACCTGAAAAATATAAGAGGGACACGTTTTAAAAGCAACAACAGTAATTATTCAGGGAGAGAGTAACTAGAATTTGGGATAGCATTCACAGAAAAGAAAAGCATTGGCACATTTATTACTAGAAACCAAACCAAAATAGTAGCTGATTGTTTAATTTCCATACTTTCAAACATTTTCCAAAGAACGCTGAATCATTATAAACCACTATGCTGAAATGAAGATGAAAGCATACTATTTTGGAACAGAACACATAAATGCTTATTATGGCTTATTAGTTCACTCAGAATCGCTGCATTCACATTTTTATTTAATTTTCTTATTACTTTTAAACTTCAGAACACAAAATACAATAAAGAATCATTCATATTAACATTAGAATTCAAAGACAATTCAAATGGAGACATTATTTTCCTGCTTGTTCTATATACGAATCTCCAATTCAAATAAGAGGATGTGTGTTGCATTTAGCTAACTTTTGCCCAGAATAGATCCTTTAAAATTAATGGGCCTAAATTAGTAAGGGGCACTAATTTCAATGACTCTGCTCTGAGTAAATGTTAGTTGAATACAATTACACAAGTGCAAAGAAACAGTCTCTCTCTCACACATTTGTTGTTGGATAGGAATCCAATGTACCCGAGTGTTCTATTTTAACAAATAAAATCTAACTGATCAGCTGTTAGGATTCCTCTGCAAAAGTTTGATGGATTCAATCTCTTCCCCACTACCTACGTCAGAAAAAGACTATAATTGGCACATCCTTGACTGCTCCATGCAGTCTTTAGGGTCTTCCTCTGCAAAAGTTTGTTTGTACTTCCGCAAATCGTCTTGACGTTTCCTCAAATCTGCGGGTACCTCCTGTGCTATATATGTGTGGTACTGTTTTGATGCAGTCAGTATGCCAGAATATCAGAAACAGAGGGAATAGTGAATATTACCTGTCAAAAATCCTTGTGGAAAAAAGAATCCAGAGATCCAGAATGATTTAGGCTTGCCTCTTTTGAGCCAGAACTAGGAAAACACACACAACAGATAGATATATACTAGGTGTAAAATCTGACATTCCATTTAACTCGCTAAAACCAAGGATTGACCTCAGTTCATTTGCATTGATGGACAGCAGAACTGGGTTTAGCTAGAATTCTAGTCCTCCATCTAAGAGGATATGACTTTAGATTTTTGTTTTTAAATCATTACTTTTGGCCCCAATTCAGAAAACCTTGAGTGCATCAGAAGGCGGCTCACTAATGGCTGCAGTTGTGGTTTTCACATATTGATTTGAGCTAAAGGCAACTCTCATGAAGATCAGAAGCCAATGGACCCTGCATTTCCTAGGAAACTGGAGTTGTAAAGGGCTTCTGAAGCCGATTCTTTTAGGTGGGAAGATGTGATCCAGCCTTAACCCAGCACACTCTTTTCTACCCCTGTCTGATCATCTGATAGCACACCCTCCCATCAGATGTCAGGGGGATAAAGAACTACACAACTTTAGAAGACACCTGAAGGCAGCCCTGTATCAAGTTTTTAATATTTGACATTTGTTATTATTTTGCTGGAAGCTGCCCAGAGTAGATGGGGAAACCCAGACAGATGGGCGGGGAATAAATAATAAATTTATTATCATCATCATCATCACCATATAGTATCAAACAACAGCAGCCACAAATGCACACATGAAGATGCCTTTTGCCCTTTTAATTCCACTGTGAATTTTTTGCCCGCATGAACGTATCTATATGGTAATCAGAGGTGGGTTTCCAGGGCTGCATTGGTCGCAGGTCACATATGCATATGCATGTGCACATATGCAAACACCCCCTGCCCCCCACAAACTTGCCAACACACACACACACACACACACACACACACGAAGGCAGCAGGGAAGAGGAAAACATTCAACAGGCAGAGCTTTCATTATGTGCCTCCCCCATATCAGTTCATTGGTGCTGGGTAGAGCTGATTGGCACATCTCTTCCTAGTGTCTGTCAGCTGGGTTGTGGGCAGGGTGTACAGTGGCATCTCAGTGGTTCCACTGTGCACGTTCCCTGCTCCTCAGCTGACTGGGCTGGCAATCACACTCTCCTCTCCCTATTGAACTTCTGTTTGGCGAGCTGAGAGGAGCACAACTGCAATGGGGAGGAAGGTCCATGGAGAGTCATCCTCTTGCATCCTCCTCCCCATGTAAATAGAACTCTGTGCTAAGGGAAGAATGGGATACAGGTGAATTGGGGGTGGACAAACAGACAGGCTGGAGGGAAGGCGTGTGGAAGCTGCTTGTAGCCCAGGAGCTGTAGGTTGTTCACATGTGCTGTTAAGTAACCAGTTAATCAGGAGGAGCAATAGCGCAATTACTCTCAACCCTGCATTGTGAAGAACGCCAAGAATGGGGAATACTGGCTTCACTTTGCAAATTGTTCCCTGGTTTGTTTGTTTGCTGTGACTCATATTTGGCAGCAGCACTTATTAATTCAAGTGAGAAGGAAGCCAAGTTGCAATAAATGGGGAATGCCTGCATTTTCATATGGTTTTCTATTATTCCACTCATTAGTGTTTATATTCTTTGTATGGTGTTTCCCCCTTATCTCTTCTTCCTAATAAACCAGCCTATGGCCTTCATTCCTTCAACACTTCAATTGCCTGAAGGTCCCTGCTTTTTTAGCTGATGCTGTCCACTCCTTCTTCCTGCTTCTTATGCCTGTAATTCCCTTGTAAAACACCCACACGGCGCCACCTCTATTTCTTCAAAGCTCTTGCTAAAAAAGACTTTGCTCCAATCCCTTAGTCCTTCATCCCATAAAGAAATGAAGCCAAAGCACATGTAAGTGCCTATTCTTGTCCTTATACTTGTTTTTCTCGCCTTGTTCTACTCAGTTAAAATTTAGGGGATGTCACAGCGAATTCCCTCTCCTCGGCAAACACCTCCCTGAATCTCCAATGGAAGTGGAACTACCAAGAGGGACCTGTCTGCTGATCTTAATACCCAAGAGCGTTTGAATGGAAGGAGATGTTCTTTCACAAATTTGGGGCCTAAGTCATATAGGGTTTTAAACCCTGGTGTGAGAGCCTTGAATTGGGCCCAGAAATGAACAGCAGCTGTTTTAAAGCAGGGGTTATACAAGTTCCAAAACAAACCCCAGGCAGTATTCTGCATTTTGGATCTAATTTCAGTTTGTTGGCCCCTATGCAACTGCCTCCAAGTAACAGCCTAGCACCTCAGCTGCCTCTCCTGATTGAGAGGGAACAGAGCTGCAAAAGCTACTCAGGGCATGAACCTGGTTTTTGCTTGTATTTTGTAAAGCTATATTATTGGGTGTAACAAGAATAATTAATGTGTGCCATTTTATGTGCCAGCTTTTGAGACAGGGATTCCAAATGAAAGTACTTGCTTTCGTAACATCCCCCACAGTTGAAAGATCCAGGTCAGCTCTGAACCCTAAAATTACTCTAGCCCTTAACCAACAGCATTTATACTTACATCTACAAAAGCTGTCCTTAGCACGAGATCTTTGACCCAGCCTCCTAAAGGTTTCAGTGATGGGTAGGCTGCATTGGCCCACAGGGATGGAACCTGGTTGTTAAGAAAGCTGTGGTACACTCTCTCCATTTCTTCTGACATCACGACGAATCCTGCAATAGCTTTGTTAAGCGTTTGTAGAGAGGTCTGGAAGTTAAACAATGAGAGTGTGTTTTATCGTGCCATGGAAAACCAAGGCCTCTTATGGCAGTCCAATCAGGCTCATAATGGCACTCTGTCTTTGCTTTTGCTGCAGTCAATCCTCCAGCAGGAGGCTGCTTCATCCCTCCTTCCCTTCCACAGCAGGAGCAGGAAGAGGAGAAGGAGTTGGGCCGCGCTCAGTTCTGCACTTCGCCTCTGCACTTTTGGAACATTGAGGGGCCCATGGATGTAGCCAGGATTTTTGTTAGGGGGACCGAACCTCAGTCAGTTAAGCATTTTTACTGATTTAGGGGGGCGGGGAAGCTGCCCTTACTGTAACAACTTCATGATGAGTACCGGCATATTTTTTTCTAGAAGAAAGGCACTGCTAGAAGAGAACTGCTGGCTTTTTTGAAAATGCAAAACCCACAGGCCTAACACTGATTAATTTTATACTAAAGGCATGGGAACTAGTTACATATTTTTAGCTTCTTGTCCCCAAATACTTCAGCCAAATGGAGGCATTGGGGATTACCTGTAATCAAACACTACACAAATATGCAGAGAAACAAGGGTGAAAATTCCCTGTCAGTAAAATTATATGCCTGTAAAAACAGTGATATGTTCTTGGAGCTGTTATCCTGTTTTGTCCACTCCATTCCTCCAAGGTTATTGAGTATTTTTAGCAGTAATGAAGATTGATAACAATTAATTTAAAAAACCACTATATGCTACTCTGCCACAAAGTTTACTGCCAACCCTTATGGGTGGCAGAGAAAATCATAAAATCAATCTTGCATTCTGTGAAAGCAGCACTTCCAAATGCAGCCACTGTAGCAATGTGTAGCAGCCAGGGACTCCTCAGTCCTTAGAGCCAAAGATATATGATCCCGTTCTGTGGCCAAATCGCTATGCTGGGGGAAAGCCAGGTGGAAAGTACTTAAATTATCTAAGCTGCAGAAGAAAAGAGCAACTTTTGAAAGGGAAGAATCAAATTATATAGGGAATGAGAGGCTAAGGAAGGACAGATGTGAAGTACAAGAAGCTTTGGACATGTAATTTCATGTCATGTGATGCAGCATTTAAAAACTATGAGGGTTTCCTTCTCCAATTTCCTTCGCAAGATTGAAATCCTAGCATACTATCTTGGATGTAGATGCAATTGAAGTAAATGGGATTTACTTCCGAGAAAGCATGAATAGGATTGCACTGTAGGGCCTGGCCTCAAGCAAGAGCACTGGAGCATTGTGGAACAAGCTGTACGAGGCAGAAGTAGGAGGGTGTTGCTTTAGCTTCAAGCACACACCTTTCTCTTGCTTTCTTGTTATTATTAGAATGTCACCGGTGTATGCTTTACATGAGTGATAAGCAAAAGGCAAGTCCCTGTTGTACCATCTGAATTCCATGAATGGGAAAGAAAACAAGAGCAGAGGAGAAAAGAAGGGCAAGAGCAACAAGGCACCAGAACACAGACATTTGCTTTTGCCAAAAACAAACACACAGATGTGATCATGATACATTTCTTCACATATCCTCCGTAAAATTACCACATGATATATTACAGCTTCATCAGTTTCCCTGTGGATTCATAGTCTGGAGAAGTTGGTTATCTGGTCCAACCAGACTGCCAGCCCACCAACCAACCTATTCCTTATGTCTTCCAGGAAAAAAAACAGATGACAAAGGTCCGTACAGTTAAAGCTATGGTTTTCCAAGGTGTACCAACTGCAGAGTCACTGCCACCGTACCCTGAAACTCCCCGTTTTGAAACTTTGTACTGCCTGGTGCTCTCAGGAAACCACCAGCAGGAGTGGGAGTCTACTGCCCACCTTGGTGAAGCTGAGGTTGTGACAGACCCAACAGCTTTCCTCTCCACTGATGGGAGACTGGTGTAGAGGTAAATATCCTATAGCCCATCCCAGTGAACAGTGCCGGAGGTTAACATGGCACTGTAAGTAGACACAACATATCACATCCAGATTCAAGGGAGGAGAGGAAGGATGGGCCTTATGAATCCCTGTCATATAAGAATGCATGTTCCCTGCATTAATAAAATATCGAAGCATTTTATTAGATGCCTTGTTTTCAAAACTCTTTTTTAAAAAGCCATTGTCATTCCCCCAAATATTTAAAGGACAAGTACATAATATTTCTCTTTTTATAAGATATTTTGTAAACTCCTTAGAGGTTTTCTTACAATCTAGTAGCCTACAAATTTAACAGTTCATAAATTTAACAAACAAATTCTAAATGATGCTTTGCTGACATCTTAAGACAGTGACACAACAGATAATTGGTTGGCCTTAGAGGTTCACTGCATTCTCCCAGCAGAATCTCAAGAGCCTTTTTATTATATTCAGCTCTGGTTTATTATATTATGCTAAGATCAGAAGCTTCTCAAGAGTAGCTTTTGGGGCATATTGATTCTTAGCATAATAAGGCTGCCCTTCCACAGCACTGGCTTCTAAATACAAGCACAGCAAATCAGTAACATCAATATTTATGCCAGCCAAGGAAAAAAATATGGTTATACCCTTAACAGAATGAGAAGACGGTTGAAACGATCCACTTCTTGCCCAAGGACTGTAGTCAGAGAGTCCAACCGCCCTTTGTCATCCTTGACAAAAAGGGCTTCAGCAGCCACGTCCATGTCAAGTTTTTCTGCAACACAAATGCTGATTTAATCTCTGAACAAAGCTTGTCCATGTCATTACCACCCATTTAGAACATACAGCCATCCTCAGCAACTATTTTTTAAAAAAAATATTAAGGGCCTTATTTTCTACTAAGTAAGAACTTGGGGGCCAGCAAGCAACATGAGAAATTCCCTCTGACCCACTTTCATAGATGGCTTAAGAAAACGGCAGAAGCCCAACAGGCCCATTGGTCTCTTACACTCTTGACAGCAACAGAAGCATTTGGCAGAGCCATTTCTGCACCTGTTGTTAGGATTAAGGATGTACCTTGAACCAGGAGTCTAACCTCCGTAAATTCATTCCGCTCACCACAACTTCTCTCATCCTGCTCATAGGAGTGTGTGTGAGAGAGAGATGAGATGAAATGCAACAGAGGGTAAGTCTGCATGGATGGCAACCAGCCTTTCTAGTCCCACTGGGCAATGGCTGGGTTCTCTCTGGCCACCCCTCTGCTCAATCTCTCTGTCTCCCCTTCAACTCCATGTTGCGTGGACCAGAATGGCCAACCTCACAAGGGAAGCTGATTTCACTGTTCACAGCAGTGATTCCATTGAAGCCCTTTGTTTAATAAAAAGCTGGTTAGAGCATGGTTGCAAGTTTAATCACTGTAAGGGACAGCTGCATATTCCTGCATTGCAAGGGGCTGGATGATCCTCAGGGTCCCTTACAACTCTATGAGTCTATGATTTCTATGAAGAAGGGAAATGATGTGTGTATGTGCTGAAGTCAAGACACCAAAAACAAACTTATCTAACTACTGGTAATCTTGCCATGTTTGATAAACTGGCAGGCGCCATACAATTGACATTTACAGATTATACATGAGGGAAAGCAACCTTGAGTTCCAAAACAGCTGACAGCTTTCCAGGGAATGGGATTTATCAATCCTATGCCCTTGGCGAAGGGAGGTGGTGCTGGTAGGAAGGTTAGCAAACCAAACAGTTCTCAGGAGGTGGAAACATAGTTTTTGCTTCTAACAAATAAAAGATGAGCTCCCGTGGCCAGGCGGGACTGCCTCTAGAATAGTTGCTATGTAAGAAGGGAAAAGCAAGCCTGGTATGAGAAGCATGTGTGCCCTCCTGATACCTTGAGAGGAGCAACTGAAGACGACAAACAACTTCTGCTGCTGGCATACGTGACATTTTCTAACACGGGTTCCTCAAGCAAGGTTATTTGCTCCAGGCTAATAGAATCTGGAGCTATCCTTGTAAAGAGGTCTGAGCTAGTTGCTCCAGACTCAGACCACATGGCTCTTACAAGCCCTTCTTGTATTCATAAACCAATAATTTAGGAACTTTCTGTTGGGATTCAAGCCTTTATCAGGAGAAACTGGCCACTCTCCAGGCACCCAGCTTGATCTCCTGTTGACCTCCCTGTCTGCATTCCCGGCAGGATCCAGGCTAGGTCGCGATAGGCGATCCTTCTCAGAGTGAGAAGAACACCCCCCCTCTTTCCTGCCCCCCCAGGCAATGGAAAGAGATAGACAGAAACGTATTTACATGCCTTTATTTCTGTCTTTGCAGCGTTGCAAAAATCATGACTGCTCTCTTCAAGCTCCAGCAGTCGAGAGAGAAACTCCTCCTGTACTTCCTGTACAGCTCATATTACACTCTGAGCTAATTCCGGTGCCCTCTGCACTGTGAATTGACTGTCCCTCTGTTTCCCACGGAACAGTCCCAACATTCCCATTATGTTTTGCTTTCAAGCTACCAGCAGCTCGCGGCTGCATTGCTTCAATATCGTAACACTTTCAACACTGAAACTATGTCAACTTGTACTGCCTGTGCAATTTTTTCTGAATGTTGTATGGAGAAATCATATGAATTTGACGTTTTAACTTCCCAAACGTGTGGTCTTTTTCTATGCTGAGCAAGAGGGGAAATTTGGAAGAAACTTAGATGGGTATCTTTTAATGGTCTAATGGCCTATATTTCCAAGCTTTACTTTGCTGAATATTTTGTGATTTTAAATCTCTGCTGCGGTTCTCTCACCAAAGTGTACTTGGCATCCACAGAAATCTTCTTTTATATTTATTTTCTTTCTTTCTTTCATTCCAACAGAGAATACATCTCACTGAACTACATCTAAGAAAACACACATAGGATTGTACTGCAGGGCTCTCCAGGTTTGTGGAAAATAGCATTCTTCATTTCTGGTCTGCACTAGCTCAAGACAGTTATAGCTGTCAGAATGGTTGACAGATTACTTAGTAGGGCTGGCAACCAATTAAACATTTTCCTTCCTTAATTAACTCTTTTGCTTTGAGTAATTGCTTGATTAATTAAGTAGATATTGTGTGGGTATTTATTTAAAACAACAGCTTGTCTCAACTAAACAAGAGAGATATAGCATTCTTCACCACATGACCTGCCTCAGAAAAGATGAATATAAATTGTCCACAAGAATGCTACCTGCACTGCATGCAGCTTCTCAGGGGAAGCTCCAATTAAAATAACAGTTTTAAACCGGTGAATAATAAAATAATTATGTTAAAGCTGTCTGTTGTTATTGTTGAAAAGCTGTTTTTATAGTCAGTACTGGGCAACATAGCCAACCAAGCCAAGCCATTTCAAGATAAGTTTGTTGTTGTTTTGGCAGAGTGCTGGATCTTACTTGTGTGTTTATCAGATATTTCTCAATTATTAGAGGGCAGCCAGGACATTTGAAGTGATTTCCTACAAATATTTTCTGAAAAGCAAAAGAGATGAAGAGGCAGCGGAGGAGCAAGCTGATCGGGCGCCTGGGACAACACGCGTGCCCTGCACCCAGGAGTGGGGCGAGTCAGGGCAGGATGCTCTGTGGGGCCTCCGAGGAGTCTGCCTGCCTCCTCCCACTCTGCCGCCCTACAGCTGAGGGGGAGGCAGCGGGCGGACCGTTTGGGGCAACTCGGAGCCTGCAGGTGCCCAAGCCATTGCGTCACTCCCAGGAGAGCCACGTGGCTCGGGCATACTTCAGGCCCCACGGTGAGTGCCGCCTGGCATTTTGTCACCCCCCCCTCAGTGGTGACACCTGGGCGGACCACCCCCACCGCACCCCCCTTCCTCCGCCCCTGTCAAGAGGGTACAGAACAAGGCTTCAGGCAGATTCTGCCCCTCATATTGCTGATCTTCTTCAGAACAGAAAAGCACACGTAAGTTTTCATTGGAAGTGGAAGCACACTGTTCACAAAACAACAACAACAACAACCCCACATAGAACTTTGCAAGGTACCATCATGCAGATAGTTGCTGGCATCCATCTCTCTCTCGGCAATGGAAAAGTGCGCCATTAGGGGGTAAAGTCAAATTGCTGGGAACAGCGCCTGCTGCGGCATGGGCATCTATTGGCTAGTGTATGCGACTTTTAATGCCTATATTCTGTTTTCTAACCCTCAGAAGTTCTCAAAGTGGCTTACAAAAAGTTTTTTTTTTATAGAATAAAAGAGCACACATTCAAGTGTGGTGTCAGGAACAGAAATAACATGGTGTTCGTATGGTGCCATGGTTATTCAGGTGGTATTTCCTGCCCTCATCCCTGGGTCTTGTTTACGGTTAGCCTTCAGCCTTCACCTGTGACCTCTGAGGTGAGGGAATGGATTCAAGCAGCTGGAACTTGCTTGGCCTATGATGGAGGCAAATCTTCCCTTGCTAACATTATGGTCATATCTCTCTTCACAAATTCTTAAGAAGTTTTTTTCAGTTGTTGTAGAAACATCTGCGAATCTTCTAGGCATCTCTTGGCTGAGAAACTTTCATATATGTATGTGTATGAGACAAAAGTTGGAAACCTAGGCCTACTCTATGGGAGATAAACCTGCTGGAGGAAGAACTGGCAAAACTTGGATTCAACAGCAGACTCAGCTGCTTCTAAAGTTGATCATGGGTGGGCCCCTCCGAGAGCGATGGGACGTGGTGGCATTCTGTTGCTCCCAGAGGGAATTGTAGGGGAAAGACATGTAGAACTGGGATGGACCAATTCTCAATGAGTCTGTCCATCCCTGTGACCACAGATCAACATGTTGGCATTTTTTCCACACAAATCCCACTCTCCCTACTTGCTGCTTCTCTCTTATCCACCAAATATTTCTTATTCTCTTAAAAATCCTAAACTACGCCTCCCCCGCTACAATCCATCTCAGGTTGGGGCATGACCTGTATTAATGTATGTGGAACTAAGTAAGAGAGTTAGGCCAGCAGTCAGGGAGAGCAACTTAGTGACACAGAGAGAAGGCATAGGTTTTCAGCTATGAGAATTAACACCGCTTGTAGCATGATCTATCTCTTAAAGATCAATGGCATAATTCCAGCGATCAGCTGTTTCCTAAATCAGGGAATTAAGTGGGGGAAACTACATCAGCAGTCATATTAGAAAAGAAAGTTAGTGCTTTCCATACCAGGAATTTTAGCCAGGATTGAGGTAGCGAGCTCCTCAACAATCTCGTCATTGCTTTTTCCTGTTCCTTGAGCAGTTGATCGTGGCTGTACATCAAGTATTGTAGTGATGAGGGTATTTGTCTCTTTGCGCTGTAATAAAGAAGCGATACATTCTAATTTGCACCTCAATTTTTAGGGTGTCCATGTTCAAAATAAATTATTTGATTTCCATAAGAAACATTTACGTTTATAAATCTGTCTACCCATTTAATTCCTTCTTCATGCTCAAAAGATAAAACATGGCCACAGATGGTTGCATATGAAACTCATCATAAAGTAGAAGTTTTACATTTTGTTCCCTTCAAAGTTTGCCACTTGTAAAAGTGCATCTATCGTACATTCTTGAATCCTGACACCCATTTCCATTATTGATTCAATATAATAATTTAAATCCCTCAATATCTATAAAATTAACAATAACTTTTAGTACTTTCGTTTGAAAAAGCAGGCAATTGCTCCTACTTATTTGTAACTTAGTCCACTAAACTTTGTAGAATGTGTTATCAAATGTAGCTATAATAACAACAGAGTAAAGTTAACATTTAATGATTTTGGATAATTATCTTGCTAGCAGAAGATATAAAATCCTTTCTCTAGACTGTGAGTTTTATGGATGGGTTCTTCTTGGAGGGGGGTAATATCATCTCCCACTTCTTATAGCACTGAATCTTAAACACTGCTTCATTAGTCTAGTTTATAATGAACGATACACCATAAGCAAAATGTAATAAATACATTTTTTAAAACCCAGTCCTGATTTAAAAAGAATGTTGTTTTTCATATCTGCTTCTTGGGGGGGGGATGATTTGAACTTCATATGCAAGTTATAATTTGCTATGGCAATATTTAAAATAGATACTGCTGAAATGTTTATTCAATGTAACTTCTGTCTCACTGAGTCACTGTTGAGGTGACTGTGTTGGCCATTAACCACCATTAACATTCATTGTTTTAACTGCTGACCTTTCTCTCACTGTTTTGCCCCCTTAAACAAACACTCACAGAAAGTGTAGCCATTGTCCTAATGTGAATCTATTATATTTATTAATATAACCAAAAATAGGCTTGACTTTTATTTTGTGATTGTTAAAATGTGAGTCTGACACATATCTTTCTGCAATAACATTAAAGGTAAAGGGTAAAGGGACCCCTGACTATTAGCTCCAGTTGTGACCGACTCTGGGGTTGTGGCGCTCATCTCGCTTTATTGGCCGAGGGAGCCGGCGTACAGCTTCCAGGTCATGTGGCCAGCATGACTAAGCCACTTCTGGTGAACCAGAGCAGCGCACAGAAACGCCGTCTACCTTCCCGCTGGAGCGGTACCTATTTATCTACTTGCACTTTGTACTTTCAAACTGCTAGGTTGGCAGGAGCTGGGACCGAACAATGGGAGCTCACCCTGTCGCAGGGATTCGAACTGCCGACCTTCTGATTGGCAAGTCCTAGGCTCTGTGGTTTAACCCACAGCGCCACCCATGTCCCTGCCCTGAGACCTTAGGGTGAGGAGTGGATGATAAATAAATAAAATTATAGTAAAGATTTATTTTTCTATCATCCTGATTATGCTTATTATTTTTCATTATTAATCCATCCAAAACCACATTTTAAAATTTGTTGTTTTTTTCTGGGCAAAGTATGTGGAGAAATCATAAGCACACCTTGCAAGGCATGGCTTGAAAAAAACGAACTGAGTTTTTTGGGGTATGGTGGATTAGTCGGGGAATCATGAACACACCTGTACCCTGAAATATGTTCCATTCTAGAACTAAGTGGTGCATTTGGCAGGTGGGTGCGCAAATACGGAGCCCACCCCGCCCTGTCAGCATCCCTATAAATTCATTTTACTTCTTTGGCCATCACCATCCTTTTCCCGCAGTTCACACTCAAAATGAACTCAATTTACACTTCTGGGTGGGATTTCCCTTCATCCACACTCATTTTTATGTATAAATTCAGCTAATGTTTATTTTTCCAAACCACCCTACTAAATTCTCATTGCCTTAAGTCGTTCCTCCTGCAATTTGTTACAATTCAAGCAGTATCACTAAGGGGTGTGTGTAGGAATCCTGCCTCCAATGGAGCCTCCACTTTCAGTGGCAGTCAATCCTTCTGCTTAGAACAGCAGGATAACTGACGGCAATGAATTCACAATGCATCATCTGTAAGCTCAAATCTGAGGTGGGAGGTGGTGGTATTGATTGGAGTAAATTTTCTTTTATCGCCCTTTAATTTTATTTGACCCATGCAAAGTGTTCTCCCCCAGAGACACAGCGCAGCACAACAGCATTTCCATTTGCCTTGACTGAAAAGAAATATACAGAGGTTATGTCGTGTCATGACAGAGTCACACAACTATAACAATGTGTCCTCTCTGCTTTGGTTTGGAGGGGGGCAGGTGACTCCAGCTGTGCTTTCCAGTGCACTGAATGCAGCAGCTTACACAGCTAAACAAAGAACGCCACACAGACAACTGCATTTGCAAATGCAATGCTCTTTGCAAACTTCCCTGATGGCCCTATTCAATTTGATGCATCTAATGCCAGCATGTGCCTAGGTCATCCCATACAGTGGTACCTCGGGTTACAAACACTTCGGGTTACAGACGCTTCAGGTTACAGACTCCGCTAACCCGGAAGTAGTACCTCGGGTTAAGAACTTTACTTCAGGATGAGAACAGAAATGGCGTGGGGGCGGCGGGAGGCCCCATTAGCTAAAGTGGTACCTCAGGTTAAGAACAGTTTCAGGTTAAGGACAGACCTCCGGAATGAATTATGTTCTTAACCAGAAGTACCACTGTATTATCACATTTATAGTGGGTGATCATAACTGTTTTCGCCTGCCATTTGGAGAGCCACCCCTTTGCTTGACAATATCAGTTGTTAATATGCTAGCTACCTGACAAGAAAAAAATGACAAAGAACAGTAAGTGGTGTGTGCGCCCATCACCTTCTCATCCTCACTTGACCAGACAGACAGTAAGCCAGATCTGAACTAGTCATAAAGAACGTAAAAATAGCATTACTTTCCATAAAGAACTGGATCAGATAGCTAAGTGAGAATTCAAGTGAAATGCTACAGCTGATGAATCCGTCAAATCATAATCTGAATCAGCATCAATAATCAAATTACATCTCTAATTGTTACTAACATACTTCTTTTCCAATGAAAAGCCATGCTTCAGTAAGTGGCTACATTTGCAAGTCTCACTAAACCATAGTTTAGTATGGTGGGAACCTCAGGTGTGTGTACCCTTTCTCCCATCTTGCTTGGCTAGGAAGACCTTTCCTCTTTCAGTTTTGCTTAACCATAGTTTGCCTGAATCAACAAAGTGTGGTTAACATTATATATACACTGTACTTTTCCATGTATAAGACGCCACCATGTATAAGATGACCCCTATTTTTTGAACCCAAAATTAAGAAATCAATATTTTAAACATCAAACAGAACAACTTTGATATTTTATTAAATATTCAAAGCACCAGAACTGGCATTGTTGAGCTTTGTTTTTTTGTTTTTTTTTTTTGTTTGCTTTTTTTTTTTTGGCTCTGACGCCTGGCAGCTTCTTCACGTCAGCCGCGGGAACATAAATAGTGTTTTTTAAAAATATACCCCTGTTCATTCACCATCCGTGTATAAGAAGACCCCAAATTTTGGACTCTTTTTTTTAAAAAAAAAGAACACACCATCTTATACACTGAAAAATATGGTAGTTTGTTTAAAACAAGCCAACAGCATTAAGTCACAGTTCCCCAGATCAGATGTTAATAGATGCGCAGATCTCTTCACCAACTATGATGTGCCCATTAGATCATAAATTGTTACAGATACTATTGATGTTAATGAAAGGCAGCTTTAGAATAAATCATAACATGATTTTAAAACAAAACAAAAGCTACTACTTGTGGGGAAGAAGCAGCCATGTGTGGACAGACTGCTTAGCAATCACTGCTTGTTATTTCTCTTCAACCAACTGCAACCATTAAACCAAACTCTCCTTTAATGTTAAGGAGTATAACTCATTTATCTTAATTACCTTAGAGCACATATCTTAAATATATTCACAAACCTGGAAAGCTAAATTGGCATTTTCATGCATTCCAAATATTTCTGGGTCATCAATCAAAGGAAGGTTTTCAATGTAGTCTTTAAAATCTTGCAGACTGTCAGCCACTGGGGCAAAATATATACCTATTGTATTGAAAGGCAAACACAGCAGAAAAAGGTTACTCACATACAAAACTAATTCAAAATCATAGTACATACATGTGCTTTGTAGTTTAATGAATATAGGGGTACAAGACAGCCCAAAATTTAGATCAAAGTAGTGACACAATTTGGGACGCGGGTGGCGCTGTGGGTAAAACCTCAGTGCCTAGGACTTGCTGATCGTAAGGTTGGCAGTTCGAATCCCCGTGAGCCCCGTGAACGACGTGAGCTCCCATCGTTCGGTCCCAGCTCCTGCCCACCTAGCAGTTCGAAAGCACCCCTAAGTGCAAGTAGATAAATAGGTACCGCTTTATAGCGGGAAGGTAAATGCCGTTTCCATGTGCTGCGCTGGTGCCGGCTCGCCAGAGCAGCTTCGTCACGCTGGCCACGTGACCCGGAAGTGTCTTCGGACAGCGCTGGCTCCCGGCCTCTTGAGCAAGATGAGCGCGCAACCCTAGAGTCGGTCACGACTGGCCCGTACGGGCAGGGGTATCTTTACCTTTAGTGACACAATTTAAGGTTTGAGGTGTTTAACTAAGCTTGCTTTAAAAAAAATATGTATGTGCCAGGGGAAGCATAGTGTGTAGTCTAAGCACCAGTATTTAGCATGGGTAAACACTAACTAAATTAGGCAGATTTCTGAAGCTGTGTATTAGGACAGTAATCCTAGCCAATCAACAAGTGAAAAGACTAATTTTCTTGTTAGGTGAACTGGCCTGGGGGATAGACCATTTGAAGTTCAAAGTATCAAAAGGGCTGAGTGTTGAATAGATGTGAAAATCCAATCCCCTTTGAGGTAATGAGCTTCAGCACATCAAAGGAGGCGACATCCCCAGGGTTATAAGAGGGACCAGAATTTAGGCTTTGGGAGAAGATATGGGGTTAGGGCTGGAGTGATGCAATTGGGGAGCATAAAAGGAAGCATTAAGGTGGGTTGTGCCCTGCAGGGCAACATAGGCTGCAGAGAAAGGATAGTGCTGGGCTTATTGTTGCTGCTGTTAGGAAATAAGCTGGTGTTTTGGGCTTCTGCTGTTGTGAACTTCCTCCATTGCAGGACTTCCTCTCTCCCCTCCCTGCAGGTCTCAGCAGTCCTGCATGTGCTCCACAGGGTCTCCTAGTCAAAATAAAAAAAATCCTTCCAGTAGCACCTTTAAGACCAACTAAGTTAGTTCTTGGTATGAGCTTTCGTGTGCAAGCACACTTCTTCAGATACGGTATCTGAAGAAGTGTGCTTGCACACGAAAGCTCATACCAAGAACTAACTTAGTTGGTCTTAAAGGTGCTACTGGAAGGATTTTTTTTATTTTGACTATGGCAGACCAACACGGCTACCTATCTGTAACAGGGTCTCCTAGGTTTGTGGAAGAAATCTGAGGGATCTCCAAGGGGGAGAGAGGAAGGGCAAGTGTCAGGGGTTCAGGAGCAGAGGCAAGGGCAAGGGAGGAAACAGAGAGCGAGGGAGAGGAGGCAGAAGAAAAGATGAGTGATGACGACGACCCGAGATCTCCGAGTCTTTCCAGTGAATCAGAAGATTCACAGAAAGGAGCACCAGTGGCCAGGGCAAGGGGGGAGCCTAGGGGGACACCCCAGGAAGATAGAGCCAGAGGGGACTCAGAGGGGAGCAGTTGGAAATCAGGACCAGCGTCACCGCCAGAGAGCAGGGAAGAGGAAGGGCGCCAGGGATCAAGCGCTGGCAGCTCACAACAGGGGGGAGGGCACGAGTCAGGAGTGGCCACACCTCCATCGGGGAGCGAAGAAACGGTCAGACGGAAGGTGGAAGGTTGGGCGCGCGTGCCAAGTTCAAATGCACAGGAAGGTGGCGCAGTAGGCAGCCCGGAAAGGGAGCCAGGTCCTAAAGCCCGCCGAAAGGAGGGAGAAGAGTCAGGGGGGTCAGCGTCAGCGTCAGAGGAATCCCGGAAGGAAGAGACCCCGGGGGGCAGAGGGACCCAGAGAAGAACAGTCAGGCGGAAAAGGTGGAGCAAGGCTAGGATATTAAGTTGGTGTACAAGGGGCGGAGACTCAGATGGAGCTTCGCCGATCTAACCATGAGACGTAGAGTTGCACGCAGCAGCTTGAGAATGGAAACTGTAACTCAATAAAGACTTTTATTTAATGATCGCTGGCTAGCGTGATCCTCTGTGAGCTAGGATCTGGAAGCAGCTCTGACAGCAAGTTTGACTGGCTTGAATGGAAGCCAGTTGTGTAAGCGGGTGGCTACAGTTGGATACCATCCAGTACTAATAAACAAACACCACCATGAAGGTAGTTTTCAAACACATTTTGAAGGTGCCACCTTCTAGAGAATGGATCTATGGATCTGCTCAGTGTGACCAATGCAAACAGGGCGCACAAATGATAAATATCCAGGTGCTACCTATATTTAACCATCTACAAGAATGTAATGCATCCGGTGTGATTCAAAGACTCACGAGGACTTCAGACCTTCCAATAGTTCTTGACACTTTTCCCTTGTGTTAAACTTTAAACTTAGATGATCTAATAAAGACTTTAAGGAGTTCTTGTAAAGCTTATAAAATATGCAGTAATCTCTTTAGAATCTATAAAGCCTGCAGGCCTCCTAAATCCCTGAACTGGGGCATTTCTGTTAATAACTTTAACATGCTGCTCTAATCGGAAAAGTTAACTGTATAAAAATAGCACAGTGAAGTGAAATGTTTATGTTGTGATTCCCAGAACAGATATGTGCAATTTACATATTACAGTGAAATAAAACTGCCCTTTCCTAACTGGTTTCCTATAAGTGTTAAATTGAATCTGTATGGATTTACATTCATTCGTGTGTGTGTGTGTGTGTGTGTGTGTGTGTGTTTTAAAAAGCTTCAGTAATTGCATCCCCTTAACAAGGCAATCATGTCTAAGCAGAGCAAGGTGTTGCTGTCTTTCCCAGGGTCTTACATGACATCCCAGCCAGGGGCAGATCTAATATGAAACTAATGAAGCTCAAGCTTCAGGGCCCCTAATCCTGGAAGGGCCCCAGAAGTGAATTTAGTCCTCGTTGCTTAAACATTGGGGGTCTAATAGGCCCAATTTGAGTTGCAAGACTCAAATTTTATTATTACAGTGGTACCTTGGGTTACATATGCTTCAGGTTACAGACTCCGCTAGCCCAGAAATAGTGCTTCAGGTTAAGAACTTTGCTTCAGGATGAGAACAGAAATCGTGCTCTGGCTGCGCGGCAGCAGCAGGAGGCCCCATTAGCTAAAGTGGTGCTTCAGGTTAAGAACAGTTTCAGGTTAAGAACGGACCTCTGGACCGAATTAAGTACTTAACCCGAGGTACCACTGTATTATTATTATTATTATTATTATTATTATTATTAATTTCAACAATCCCAAAGTTTGATAGTCAGTAACACAGATTGTATAAAGATTTGGCAATCGGTTGTGGAACATCCCAACTGAAGAAAACAACAGTGGTTACCCAGACATTGTTGCTGGTTGCAAAGGGGCCCCCCATAGCATGGTGGAGGATATGTTCGTATTCCCAAGCACTCTACCCACTCAGCAGGAAGAGTGCTGTTAGTTGTATATGACAGTTTTCTTCAGTCATCTGAGTCTGAGAAAACAGGTGTGGCTTACTGCTAGATCAGGAGTGGAGAACCTCAAGCCAGGGGGATAAATACAGCCCCCCAGATTTCTCTATGTGGCCCTCAGGACTCTCCCAGTCAACACTGCCTCCTGTATCCCTCTTGAGTGCTTTTGCCTGGCTGGAATGTGTCCCTGAACCACTAGTGAGGTTGAGTGGCTACAATGTGGGCTTAGGACCTGGGAGACAAGGGTTCAAATCCCCATGAAGCTCGCTGGGTGACCTTGAGCTAGTCTCTCATTCTCAGCCTAACCTATCTGACAGGGTTGTTGTGAGGCAGAGGTACTGCCTTGCATCTAAGATTGGGCAGCTGTCATGAGTCGCACGTGTGTGACATCATACATGCACGCAACGTCGCATCACTGGAAAGAGTCCAAGTGGGGAGCCCAGGGCAGTCAAGCTTCTTCTCTTATGCTCCGAAGGAGCCAGCCATTCAACCTGTGTCTTATACATGTGTTTGTGGAATGATCACTTGGGGAATCTTCACTGGAAACAACAGTGTGCCAGTCATGACTGCAAGGGACGTAATTACCTTGTGAATGCCAATATTGCTCTGCCAATCTGGCAAAACCAATAAATACCAATCAAAATATACGTATTCCTGCTCTGTCAGGCAGGAGGGGAAAAACTGAGGAGATTGAGCCTTCCTCCCACAATTATTGGCTTCTGTCTCTGTCACATGATGAGGGAATTACCCAGTCCAGGGGCTTCATTGTCCACCGCAGTAAATTGGCAGACGGTAAGGAGAATGGCTATATGGCTTGAAGCGCCAAAACAGTGAGTTTGGGAAAGGCAAGTCTCTATCCGATGAGCCTGTACACAAGTGGTTGTTATCATAGGACTTAGCTGTAGGCAATAGATTTTGTGTTGTATTGCTGGTGGAAGATGGAAGCCGCGCAGAGTGGCTAGGGAAACCCAGCCAGATAGGCAGGATATAAATTAAAAAATATATTATTATTATTATTATTATTATTAAGCATATAAGTATGTCTAGCATTCAGCAGGTTTTCTATATATAGCTGCACAGTTCTGTGCTGAAAGCGACTAAGGACTCACAACTAAAAATGTATAATAAATGTGTAAACCTAAGGTGCCACAGCACTCTTTGTTGTTTTAACAGAATCTTACAGCCTCCACAGCCTGAAAATATATTTACCTGATTCTGAATATTTATAGTCTTCTTCTAACGTTTCAGGAGCAAAAAACCTCCTTAGGACTGTGCGAAGACATCTCTGATCCCAGGCATCTGTAACTCGTCCTCCATATGTAATTTCACCTGCAAAACATCAGTTTTACAGATTATGATGACATCTTCACTTTTTGTACATAATTCATTTTCTCTGGGTATATATTTTCACATTGCTGAACGGTTAGTTGAGAAAATGCGATGTTCTCAAACCAGAATTCATTGAGTCTTCTTTTCCTTATAACGGGAAAGAAAAGAAGGCCTAAATAAATTAGAGTAGGCCCACTGAAATGAATGCAAGAAAGTTAGTTATGCCGAATAATTGAAACAGGTCATCTTTGAGCAGGACCAACACTGGATACAAACCAGATTTTAAAATTTTTCATTCTACATCTGGACCAAACTAGCTTGTATTCAGAACTATATTTATATGACAATAATGTCCAGTTATTTAAGAAATTTGGATTACTAAATAGGGCTGCCATACATCCAGGATTTGTCCAGTGCTAATAGCATCTGGGCAGAATTTCCGGAAATCGTGAAAATGTCCAGGAAAACCTGGACGTATGGTAACCCATGTCAGAAGTGCTGATTTTTTTGGTGAACTTTCTTAAAAATAACTCAAATGGCAGAAAGATCAGTCTGAAAAAATTGTACTTTTCAGTTGGCAGAATAAATCTACTGTAAAATTGTTAGGATATCTGACTGCTGGAAGGAATACAGGTTAAACCTGAAGGGTTTGAAAATGGCTACTGATGGAGGACTGCTATTGTGAAATTTTGCTTTCTGGATAAAATTCTTTCTACCTTGAGAAAGCTACTGTTAAACGAGCTTTGATATCTTCTGAGTTTGTTTGAACTGGTATCTAATATACTTATTTTGAAGAGATAAGCAAGCATTTCATCCCTTTAGGAACAGATGATATGCATTATTTAATTCAATCCAGGCAAGAATAATTAATAGCTCCCAAGGATAATGTTTTACTGACCAGCCCTGTTCAAATAAGATAATGTCTCCTGACATTTTGTGTATGTCATACCTTTGTTTTCAGATATTAAGAAGCTGGATTAAAGAAACTAATTATTATGTACAGAGGATATTAATGCAGTAAAATGAGACCTTTGTGGTTATAGCAGGGATTTCACAGTCCCTGCATAATATAGTGAGAAAAGAAACAAGAATTGTATTGGCTGGAATGGAATGTGATGACAGTAGCATCTCAAAGTCACATTTAGAGCTGTTGTGGGGAGCAAAATTTCAACAGCTGATGAAATGGAAGAGACAGAGAAGCTCATGCAATTCAGGTTTTCTTCAGTGCAGACCAAGTATGATGTTTTCTGTGACTGTTTTGGAGCTATGGAATTCAAATAGCCATACTGAGTAAACAAACTCAAGACTAGCTGAGTAGAACCATAGGTCCTTCTCTCCTGCAGGAAGCTCTCCAGGCCACCTATCCTCACTTCCTCAAAACTAGTCAGCATGTTCTTAATTCAGAAATAGTGAATGGTAAAAATGTCCTTGATTCCGTAGGTATCCAGATGAGGGGGCTGATTGCTTATGCATAACTGAATTAAGAGTATTTTATCTGCTGCTGTTTACTATTTTTAAAATGGTCTGGAGGTGGATTTTAATCTCCAAGTCCAATTCTAACTGTAGACATTTTCAACTTTGTGTTTAGACTGGTTTCATTGTTGCTATCATGGCTGCTGCCATTCTTGTTGCAAGTCACTTTGGTCTGGGGTTTGCTGTTGTTTAGTCATTTAGTCATGTCCGACTCTTCGTGACCCCATGGACCAGAGCACGCCAGGCACTCCTGTCTTCCACTGCCTCCCACAGTTTGGTCAAACTCATGCTGGTAGCTTCGAGAACACTGTCCAACCATCTCATCCTCTATCGTCCCCTTCTCCTTGTGCCCTCAATCCTTCCCAACATCAGGGTCTTTTCCAGGGAGTCTTCCCTTCTCATGAGGTGGCCAAAGTATTGGCACCTCAGCTTCAGGATCTGTCCTTCCAGTGAGCATTCAGGGCTGATTTCCTTCAGAATGGAGAGGTTTGATCTTCTTGCAGTCCATGGGACTCTCAAGAGTCTCCTCCAGCACCATAATTCAAAAGCATCAATTCTTCGGTGATCAGCCTTCTTATGGTCCAGCTCTCATTTCCATACATCACTACTGGGAAATGGTCTGGGGTAGTGGTTCTCAATTAGCTAAGTACTGCGGACCACATGCTTTTCAAAAACCAAGCCATGAATCCCCTAGTTTTGGAAAATTTGATATCCCTATGATAGTTTTTGTTATGTTAATGGTGCCACGGACCCCCTCAGTGGGTTATGTGGACCCCCAGGGTCTGTGGATCACGAATTGGGAATCACTGATCTAGGGTCCAATGAGCCATGCAGTAAGATATAAATATAATAAACTTAGTAAAAATAGTTGGTCCTACACAGCTGAGAAGGAATCTCGGTGAGACCGCCAGTGAAATAAAACAAATTAGCTGTAACTAAGTGTTTGACAGACATGGGTGAATGCACAAATCTTCACAACTCATACTGACAGAGTACTTTGAGTTGCAATTTGTGCCCACTGAATAGCCTTCACTTAGCAAGCAACCCTGAAAGCACTTGCATTCAGCTCAAAGAATTTGCAGTAATTCTACTCTTCGGCTTGGTAGAATACAGCACAGACAAATAGAACATTTGCTGTTTATAACAAGTGAGATGATTTATCCTGTGACACGGGTAACTACTGGCAAAAAATGTAAAACCAAACAAAAATGAATAAACAAGCATGACATTTAAAGCTCACTTTAAATGTTAGTACTTTATCACAGAGATAATTCAACCCCATTTTGAACAGCATTTGTAGAAACCAAATAGTATGGTAAGTAAAACACTGTAACGTATGCAAAATGCAGTTTTAACTTTAGTGAAATAAAATCACTATCCTAAAAGGAAATATGCACTGCCTAAACTACTATAAACAGGATTCTTTATGTTTTAAACATACATTCTAATCTTAATACATATTCCGCCGTGCCTGACTCTTCACAAATTCTCAACTTCTTCTTAACATTGTTTATTCTTAAAAAGAGTGTCAACTCAAACTCCTTGTGGTCAAGGAAGGTATGCATGCTGATCAGATGTGGATAGCAAGATACATAAAACAGACATAAAATTGGAGTACGTGGCTGTCAGGAAAAATGGGTTCCATGTGCAAGATCAGAAACAGCACTTGTGTTTTGTTGGGATTCAATCTCAATCTGTTAACCATCATCCACCCATTTACTGTGGAATAACATGTGCATGGATAAGCAATAATATCACAGCTGTTATTAAACTGGCAAAATACTGTACCTGTTATATATATGAGGGCATCCCAGGGCACCTTCCCCTCTTGACAATAAAGATTGAGGTTCAATAAGGCGCATTCTCTGTCACTGTCATTAAATTCATAACAAATGTTCCAACCAAGAGGTCCAAATTTTTTCCTCTCCTTGAAGATTAAGAGACAACAAAGAGATTAAATTAGGTTTGATCAGTGTCCTCTGAACTTCACGATGCGGTTTTTGTGGATTTTTTTTATCGTAAAAGGCAAAAGATGTGTACATTCTGAAGAGAAACCAGAGCACGGTGTCTTTTTAGTGTAACAATTATTTGCCTCCTTCTGTTTAGTTTGGCTAGTTTCCTACTGAGTCCCATTTCATGGATTATTTCATTCATTTATTGATCCTGTTAAACTGTGATCATTCTGTCAGGTAGCGCACACATGCTCTAGGAAATTAACTAGGAGAAGGGCTCCTATGGTTTTCGAAAATGTAATGAATATAATTATTTCTTACTCAGGATTTTATTTTATTTCTTTACTGCACCGTTTGCATCTGAGATATGCACCATTAAGGATCCTTGTTGATCTGGAGACCAAGCTGAAGGGCAGGGCTTTTAGATACCAGCAGTGTATAGCCAGTCTTTTGGAAATCTGGGAGGACTAACTAGTAATGTCCATAGGTCAGGAAATCAACCAGTTTTTACAGAGTGAGTGGGTGTGTGGAAAGTCTTGGTTAGGATTGTTCCTCCTTGGCTCTGTGACTTTTGGGGAAGCTGTTGTTTCTGAATTGCTCGGGAATCATCACAAAGCAGAGGAAGCTATGGGAAACCTGGTATAAAAGTTAGATGTAAACACTAGCTTCTCATTAAACATTGACTCTTCTACAGGATTTTACTAATCAAAAACACTGTACAGTACATGAATTCACAGCTCCATTAAATGAATGTCTACTCAGAAGTAAGTTCTATTGCATTTACTGAGATCTACACCAATTCTCAAGTAATAATAATAATAATAATATTTATTACGGCCATAGGCCCATACAGATAAAAACAAGACATAAATAACAGCTTGTGCACGTGGGAAAAAACAGCCGCTAAAACACCACTGTAACAATAAAATGCTATGAGATGGAATGACATGCTGCGCCTTAATTAGCTTGTAGTGCTCCTTGGCAACGCTTTTGGGTAAGGACAGCGACCAGAAACCTAGCCACTTTCAGGGTCGTATGGGTATCCTTATCCTGCAAGATTTGGGCAAGGTGGAATTTTGGAGGGGTACCCTCTAGTTTCTGCATGATTGATCCCAACAAATTTGCCCGTGGCACGTTGAACAAGGGGCAAGTGAACATAATGTGCTGAAGCGACTCCGGCGTCTCCTTATCACATTCGCACATGGCGGAGGCTTGGCCCTTTGAGAATCTATGTCTCAGGACATTGGAGGGAAAAACGTTAAACCTCGCTTTGGTGAAGGCCAGCCTATGGGCAACAGTCGAAAGGGAGGAGAGGTATGATGGAACGCAGTAAGTTAAAGTAATACCAATGTTCTGGGGCGAACAAACACCACCCCCCAGCGTATAATTTCGCTGTAAATCGATGTCATCCAGTCTTTGGCGGATCAGTCTTTGAGCAGTGGTTTGATCTAGTTTTAGGGAATCTAAGGGAGAGATTCCATAACTCAGGAGTTTGGCATGAATTCTACTAGTCCAAAGGCTGGAGAATTCGTCTCGCCATAAGCATTGGACAAGGTAATGGTCTGGTAATCTATGCCACAATGATAACCAATAACTGAAGACTTGCTTCCACAGGCAAGTTTCTAAGGATGCGATCTTCAATTCTAGTCGCATGGCTGCGTTACTTACGCACAGGGGGAGCATTAGGATCCGACGTAGGAATTGGTTTTGCAGAGTCTCAAGAGGAGCAAGATCTGTCATCACGGCCCAGAGCGGGGCAGCATAGGCAAGCGCGGTAACCACTTTTGCCTTGAACACCTTTAGGGCCGAGGGAACATGCAAAGCTCCATCCGAAAAGAAAAATCGGAGGAGCGCATATGACAGAGTTTTGGCCTTATTAAGTAGGTGTTGAATTTGTGCTTTCCACCCCAAATTGTATTGAAAAATAACTCCTAGGTATTGAAATTTTAGGACTTGCTCTATTTTTGCTCCGCCAAGCTTCCATTCGTATAATCTCCGACTTCTGGCGAAAATCAGAATCTTAGATTTAACATGGTTGATGGTTAATTGGTTGAGTTGACAATACGTGGCAAAGATCTTCAGAGCTCTGGTTAGTCCAACACGTGTATAGGATAGAATTACCGCATCGTCCGCATATAAAAGGAGTGGACAGCGGTAATCCGCTAGTCTGGGCGCGTGTGTACTTGGAGATGAGTTGACTAGGGGTGCTCGCATGTCGCTGATGAATAGGTTGAATAGGCAGGGAGCCAATATACATCCTTGGCGCGCTCCCTTGTTTATTGGTATCGAATTTGTGAGGTCGCCCGCAGGAGTAAGTCTCACTCTGGCATGGGTACCTTCGTGGAGCTGACTTATAAGCCATAGGAGTCTTCTATCGATGCCCTGTTTTGCAAGTTTCTCCCAAAGAATATTTCTAGGAACGCTGTCAAAGGCTGCTTTTAGATCTAAGAAGGCAGCACAAAGGTAGCCCCGGGGAGGGGAGGAGTACTTCCGTGCCAGATGGTAAAGAACTATTGCATGATCAGTTGTAGAACGTTTAGTTCTGAACCCTGCTTGTTCATGGCCAATCTGGTTAGTCTCATCTACCCATCGCGATAGTTTAGTCAGCAAAAAGCTGGCATAAACCAATTCTCAAGTATGTATAGTATCTCAACGCTACTACTAAGGGGAGGCATCTATATTTCAAAATTAGAAATGTCCATGTTTCCAAAGCGAAGTTCTTTGGACATAATCAAGATAAACTGAGGCATAATTGTGTTTCACTGATATCCACTTCTGATTCAACTGCTTTAGAATTCAAAAGGAGTCTTTTCATAAGTGAGACTATTACAAATGCATTAGAAATGGAACTTCTAACTTTTCCAGACTGTTCTGGTCTAAAATCTGTACATTTCTGCAATATTTTACTGCACACTTCAGCAAAAATGCAAAATTTACAGGTTGTTTTATTTCAGTACAGGAAACTTGGATGTAGCCCCAGATAACCCCATCTATCTCTGTCCTTAGCTCTGTGACTTACAAAATGTGAAGCAAAGGACGCAGAAGAAACTCTAGGAGAGACAAATGAGAATCTTGGGGGGGGGGGGGAGAGGGTCTCCTGATTCTCCCTTCTTACATGTGGGGCACAGAGTAATTGGACAGCACATTTCCCTCTCCTCAATAGCAATATGCCCTTTGGATTAAATTAAAGCAATAAAGATGCTCATCTACTGCTGTAAACACAGCAAACAGGAATTGTATTTTCTGCCCTCAGAAACATTTGATAATATTTGCTGCTTTAAATTTCCAATAATTAAAAATAACTAATTAAAATATTCATATAAGAAACTCATGCCTAGACCTTAAGATTGTGATAAAAATGAGATAGCCCCCATCTGCACTGCTACTCACAGCAATGTGGAAGAAAGGCAGAATACAAATTTGTGGAGAGGGAGAAAGAGAGAGGGGATATGTTTTCTGAACCGCGTAACATCTACTGAAGCTATTGCTGCTGCCCTTTTTCATATTCTTAAAATAATAAGAGGTACCTGAATGATAGCATGGAAGAAACAAATGCCAAAAATTATTTTTCTCCAGGTTTTCCCCAGGATATTTTCTTCAAAAAACGAAGATGTCATTTCTGTGAATGCTCGTCTGATGTTTGCTCGCAGACCTTTCGGGGGTTCATTGGTTACCTGAATACATACAGATATAAATAAATGTATTGTTATATAGTTACTAGACGGACTGCTAAACATCTGCACTGATAAACTGGCCCATAGCAAATATTCTTGCAATCCTAGGATAACATTACAGTCTGTAACGCTGCCATGAAGCAGTAGTTACAAATATTTACTTGCACAGATATAGGACTGAGCTACATAGGTTTGCCTTCTAGTTCCTCACTGTGTTGTCACATTTAATTTATGAATTAGCAGCTATCTGCATGCAAACTGTATTTTATATTCAGAAGGCGGCTCACACCTTTTAACCACATTAATGCACTGATTGCTTACCCCAGGAAATATATGGAAATGGAACTCTATGTTATGACAATAAGGAAATTTAGAGCAAAGAAAATAGAAATCATCTTATGCAAGAGAAGGGTGGGGAGGAGAAGCAACCAATATATATGCAAGTGGAATAATGCAAGTAAGTAAGAATTGATACTACAAAACAACTCCTATGGGTTTTATTTGGAAATTATATTTTTAAGCTCCTAGATATTGGGTTACTGGAAAACTGCTTTAACCGAGTAGAAACCAATTGTAGCCACAGGTAGTGTTATTAAAATCAGTAGAGGTAGTACAGTTCATGGCAAGACAAATTTTCTGCAAAATCATATGGATATAATACTAAAGGAATGCAGAAGAAAAAGAAGTAATTGAATGGAACTTTTCTCATGGGACGCAGGTCTCCCCAACCTGTCTGGTCTTTGACCGCAATAAAGATTGATTGATTGTCTCCCCAACAAATTCAGAATGCTTTAAAAAGCAGTAACATATGAGGTTCAACTTCAAATGCACACTGCTTCTCAGCCTAACATACCTCACAGGGTTTTTGTGAGGCTAGAAATGGAAAGGACTAGAACCGTGTACCTTGAGCTCCTCAGACAAAAGGTGGCATATAAATGTAAGAAAGCAAGATGGGGATATAATTCCAAGAGCAAGGAAGAGATGGCAAAGACAAAACTGCATGGAAAAGTGGCCTCCTATCCCAATATACCCACTGCCGCTTACTGGCCTGTACCTCAAACGCCATTCTAGGACACCTACCTATATGGTGCTCCCGTTCTCCCTTTAGTTCTCACCATTAACCAAAATAAAGCCCAAGTTTGCATAACTCAATTGTGCAAATTCATTCCCTGCCATCTTTGTCTCCTCCTCTATCACAATTTAACCTGTACAGGGTCTGTTTTTCTGTACTTTTGTTTCCCCCCTTATGTTACTTTTTTAACAAACAAGCAAATAACTAGGTGTCAAGGAAGCAGATGCCTAAAGCTGATCTGACTACACACATGGAGGTTATAGGTGTGTTACCCCCGAGGTGTGTTACCCCTGAGGATGTGGACAGGCTGCTTGGACGCGTGAAACCAACCACCTGTCTCCTTGATCCTTGCTCATCCTGGCTAATAAAAGCAAGCCGGGAAGGGCTAGGCGACGGGCTCTGCGGGGTGGTGAATGCTTCCCTCTGTGAGGGAACATTCCCAGATCCGCTGAAAGAGGTGGTCATTAAACCGCTTCTTAAAAAACCATCTTTAGACCCGGCCAGTATGGCTAACTATCGCCCAGTCTCAAATCTTCCATTCTTGGGCAAGGTGATTGAGCGCGTGGTTGCTGAACAACTCCAGGCACGCCTGGAGGATGCGGACCATTTGGATCCCTTCCAGTCGGGATTCAGGCCTCATCATGGGACTGAAACTGTCTTGGTCGCACTGGTTGATGATCTCCGGCGAGCTAGGGACAAAGGTGAGAGTTGTTTCCTAGTTCTGCTGGATCTCTCAGCGGCCTTTGATACAATCGATCATAACATCCTTCTGGACCGTCTAGAGGGGCTGGGAGCTGGGGGCACTGTTATACAGTGGTTTCACTCCTTCCTCCTGGGCCGTGTTCAGAAAGTGGTGGTGGGGGATGAGTGTTCAGACCCCTGGGCCCTCACTTGTGGGGTGCCTCAGGGTTCCGTCCTCTCCCCCATGCTTTTTAACATCTATATGAAGCCGCTGGGAGAGATCATCAGGGGGTTTGGACTGGGTGTCCATCAATATGCAGATGATACCCAGCTCTACCTCTCTTTCAAATCAGAACCAGTGAAGGCGGTGAAGGTCCTGTGTGAGTGCCTGGAGGCGGTTGGAGGATGGATGGCGGCTAATGGATTGAAGCTGAATCCTGACAAGACAGAAGTACTGTTTTTGGGGGACAGGGGGCGGGCTGGTGTGGAGGACTCCCTGGTCCTGAATGGGGTAACTGTGCCCCTGAAGGACCAGGTCTGCAGCCTGGGAGTTATTTTGGACTCACAGCTGTCCATGGAGGCGCAGGTCAATTCTGTATCCAGGGCAGCTGTCTACCAACTCCACCTGGTACGCAGGCTGAGACCCTACCTGCCCGCGGACTGTCTCCCCAGAGTGGTGCATGCTCTAGTTATCTCCCGCTTGGACTACTGCAATGCGCTCTACGTGGGGCTACCTTTGAAGGTGACTCGGAAACTACAACTAATCCAGAATGCGGCAGCTAGACTGGTGACTGGGGGTGGCCGCCGAATCCACATAACACTGGTCTTGAAAGACCTACATTGGCTCCCAGTACGTTTCCGAGCACAATTCAAAGTGCTGGTGTTGACCTTTAAAGCCCTAAACGGCCTCGGCCCAGTATACCTGAAGGAGCGTCTCCAACCCTATCGTTCTGCCTGGACGCTGAGGTCCAGCGCCGAGGGCCTTCTGGCGGTTCCCTCATTGCGAGAAGCAAAGCTACAGGGAACCAGGCAGAGGGCCTTCTCAGTAGTGGCGCCCGCCCTGTGGAACGCCCTCCCATCAGATGTCAAAGTGATAAACAACTACCTGACATTCAGAAGACATCTTAAGGCAGCCCTGTTCAGGGAAGTTTTTAATCTGTGATATTTTAGTGTTTTTTGATTTCTATGGAAGCCGTCCAGAGTGGCTGGGGACAACCACTCTGGGCGGGGTACAAATAATAAATTATTATTATTATTATTATTATTATTATTATAGCAGTTATTTTAGGTCTCCTGCTGTGGGTTAAACCACAGAGCCTAGGACTTGCCAATCAGAAGGTTGGCGGTTCAAATCCCCGCGATGGGGTGAGCTCCCATTCCTCGGTCCCTTCTCCTGCCAACCTAGCAGTTCGAAAGCACGTCAAAGTGCAAGTAGATAAATAGGGACCGCTCCGGTGGGAAGGTAAACGGCGTTTCCGTGTGCTGCTCTGGTTTCCCAGAAGAGGCTTAGTCATGCTGGCCACATGACCACATGACCTCCCTTGGCCAATAAAGCGAGATGAGTGCTGCAACCCCAGAGTCGGCCACGAATGGACCTAATGGTCAGGGGTCCCTTTACCTTTACTATGTTCCTTATTTCCCAACTTTGGAGACAACTAACTGCCGCCTAAATGAGTACAACTCCACAATGTTCTGGGTGCTGTTTATTCTGGATTTGCATTTCCCATTTTACTATTTTTTTTCCCAAAACATACTACCTTGACAGAATTCTGAAGGACGGTGACAGGGAAGATAGCACATGGCATGGAACTCAAATAGAGTCTGAAGCTTTCATGGATAGAGACATCTGAAAAACAAAACATTTTAGTCACACAACGGTTTAAGGCAAATTACGTTTCAGAATAAAGTGAAGCCCTAAACTGTTTCCCAAATTAAAAACAGTGTTTTAAATGTTATGGGCACTATCTAACAGTCAGTTTTCTCACTGATTCCATTTCATTTCAACAGGTTATGTTAAGCGGGATCTAATTAATTTACAATGTGGGGATAACAAACGGTGGCCCATTTAAAAGAATTGTTGTAAGCATAATGAAGATAATGCATGAGAACAGTTTTTAAAATGATAAAGATGATGATTAAAAGTGAATGAGTATCACAAAACCAAAAATGAGGACACTCGTTTTATAAGCTATTAAAAAAACTACAAACCCCCCCTTTTTTGTTAAAGTCCTAGAATGGCTTCATCTCTTTGAGGTACATAGCATGCCTGAAACAGAAAGGGGGCGGGGGGAACATACTTGGCTCTGTAAAAGTTTTTATAAGCTCTTCCATAGCTAACATCCATGAAACGGCAAGGTGACAGTTCTGCAGAAACACCCAATTTCCCGATTTCAATGCATCCTTAATCATTCTTTCTGCAATAGGTCCTTGACCTTGCCCTAATGAAATGGACTGCACTCTGAAAGACAGAATATATTTTGTTGGTATTCAAATTACATGCAGTTTGCATATATTATTTAGATAACCTATGCACACTTTTTGAGTTGCGTGGGTAGACAAAAATGCTTACTTCTAAGTAAATGTGTTCGGACTGCAATGCGAAATAGTTCAGACATTTTATGTCTAGTGCTGTATCTATTACTTAGGCCTCCAAATAAAAAGAGCTCCACCTTCAAATATCATGCGCATTCATATATGGATTGATGTCAAATGCAAGTATATTGCTACCCCCCCCCCCCCAGCATTTTAGTTACACCTCTTTTCAGAATCAGTTTTGGTAAATACCTTCCTTCCTGGTTGAAAGTTTAAGCTACCAGTAATTTTTGTAAATGATTATTAGTAAGACATTTCTATGCAAACTGCCTCCTCCACTGATAGGAACAGCTACAAAACTTTGAAATTTTATAGTGAAAAATCCCTTGGGCTAGAGATGTGATTTTTCATTGTCAAGTAAACTTCTGTTCAAATATTGCTGGCATATTTAAAAAGAAGAAGAAAAAGAGCATAAATCTATGGTAGATCTCATGTCATTACCATGTGAAAACTGGAAACTCTGATACCTAAAGAAGAAGGCCAAGGCTAAGATTAAAGCAGTGTACATGTTATTTCTAAAATCCCATTAGATCTTGTTGATTCAAGAGAGGAGGACAGACTTTTGTGGCTCCCAGGTATGACAAAAGAATACCACAATGTGTGCCCTTCAGTCACTTCAGGGAAGGAAATTTGCCCCCTGTTGCTCTGTGGGGCAATGAGACCACAACAGTGCAGCTAAAAAGACAGTGTCAGCCTGGTTGTAATAGTGACACATCCCCTTATCTCCCCAATTTTCTGAGTGGGGGAAAACAACTGATGTAGCCAAACCAGTACGTTTTTGAGCACAATTCAAAGTGCTGGTGTTGACCTTTAAAGCCCTAAACTGCCTCGGCTCAGTATACCTGAAGGAGCGTCTCCACCCCCATCGTTCTGGTCGGACACTGAGGTCCAGCACCGAGGGCCTTCTGGCGGTTCCCTCACCGTGAGAAGCAAAGCTACAGGTAACCAGGCACAGGGCCTTCTTGGTAGTGACACTCACCCTGTGGAACGCCCTCCCACCAGATGTCAAAGAGAAAAACTACCAGATTTTAGAAGACATCTGAAGGCAGCCCTGTTTAGGGAAACTTTTAATGTTTAATAGACTATTGTATTTTAATATTCTGTTGGAAGCCGCCCAGAGTGGCTGGGGAAACCCAGCCAGATGGGCGGGGTATGTATGTATGTATGTATGTATGTATAAATAAATATTACTATTATTATCACAGTTGGATTACTGTAATGCAGTCTATGTGGGGCTACCCTTGATGCAGAAAGTGGTAGCTAGGTTGTTTGTAGAGGCAAATTACTACCAGGATATAACACTCTGCTTTCAGGATTGACATTGCCTGATACGCTGCAAGCAGGCTGAGTTCAAGGTATTGGTACTAGCCTATACAGCTCAGGACCAGGTTACTTGAGAAACTGCTTTATCCTTTATAATGTATATTTCTGTATCTTTTAGAACAGAATCATTAATAAAACTTAGAGAGATCATACCCAAATGTTTCATCATATGGAAATCAAATAGTACATATAATGAAAATATATAATCTATACCTTTCTGAATATCCCCGTTCTTTTGCAAACCTCTGGAAAGCCCCCATGGGGTCAGAGCCTGTACTCAAGATGAACACCAGTGGTGTGGAAGGAGACATATCTTGATAAAGAGTTGCCAGATCAACTGGGGGATTCTCTATGAATTGTTTCCCAAGGTTCTCTATTACAAATTCAGTAAGTGCAGAAACAATCTATAAATGTTAAAATAGCCGTTTTACAAATGCAGGGATTAAAAAAGAACTGATTTCAGTTACTTCATTCATTTATTCATTCATTCATTTTATTTATTACATTTGTATACCACCGTTCGTCTGTAGATCTCAGGGCAGTTCACTACATAAAAATGCAAGATAAAAACACAAAATACAAAATAAAACAAGAGGGACCACTCCCTACAAACCAATAAACCTTCTCCCCCCCATCTCCTCCCACAAACACATTAAAAAGAATATTTTGCATAATACATTACTATGTTGTATCAGGGCTTCTGTTACATACAAGTGACAGAGAAAATAATAATTTAATATCATTTTGATGATTCCACTTTGTTTTGAGTCCATGGCCTGGCTCAGAGGCACCCTGGGGTAACTTGAAAGATGGTCAGGGGTGCCGCAGGCAACACTGGCCTCCATCCCTCTTTCCTTCCCTTCCTCCTCTGATGCGCTCTTACGTCTCTGCCTCCCAAAGGCTTGCACAGCTGTTTGTTGCAGCAGCCCTGGCTACAAGCGCCCCAGGCAAATGGTGCCTCTGGGGTTGGCCAGGGCGTGATGGTTGCCAGGAGCTGCGGCATCCTCTGTGTAAGCAAGCGAGAGGGTGAGGGAGGCCAGGCAAGCAGGCCTGCCTGGAAACAGGTGCTGAAAGGGAGCCTTTCCACCATGCAGGCAGGCCCAGCAGCGCCCACTGCTGCCTCCCAAGATTGGCCTCACGTTCACCTTGAGCTGACCTCTGTTGCTGGGGGCATCCTCTTCCCAGGCTCCTATGGGGCAGTGTGAGGAGGCACCTCTCTCTTTAGGGCAGTGGGGAAAGCTCAGAGGCCGGGGCGGTGGTGCCCAGAGGACTCCCAAGGAGAGGAGAGAGGGCTGAGGGAGCACTCCACAAGGGAGGATGTTTGAAAAGGGGTGAGGGGCTGCTGGCTCTGCAGGCAAGGGATAACATAACTGGGCTTTTGAGGAGTACAGCGCATTTCCCCACAGGGGAGCCACAAAAAGAATGCAGCTGGTCAAGGGAGCCATGGACTCAAAAAGGTTGAAAACCTCTAGCCTAGTTAAACTGAAAAGGCCTGTGTTTGTATTTTACAGTACAGAATTAGTTGTTTTTAGGTACTGCATGTAGTGAACACTGGACCACTGAAAAGAACCAACTGTTAGAATCTATGGCAGCGGTAGGCAACCTAAGGCCCATGGGCCACAAGCGACCCACGGGGGTCGTTTAACCGGCCCCCGAACCAAGTCGCCTGCTCGGCAAGTCCCCGCACACTGTGCTAAACCAGTGCAGTGCAGCATGGGGACTCGCTTCCACAGTGCAGGAAATTGCGTCTGCGCAGACTCCAAAAACCGCGTGCGTGTGTGCTCAGATGCACGCGCAATCTGGCCCACAGAGGGATCTCTGCTGGAGTGAACCGGCCCAGGCGAGGTAAACCTTACCGACCCCTGATCTATGGTGACCATTATATGATTCCCACTGGCCTCCCTGGCTGAGGTTGTTGCCAGTGTTGTGTTGGAGGAAACTAGGAATGTGGTCTTGGGTAACTGCAGCATCTATGCTCAGGATTTCATAGTGACCATGGGACTCTCCCAGTCTGCCTATCTTAACTGTTAATAATTAGAAAGGTTGGATAATTATCATCCTAGCTTTTGAGATATGTATGCTGAATTCAGTGGCACAGTTATGACTGGTGTAAGTCAAAACCTAATCTTGCCTTACCTTGCCATAGCTCAGTGGTACAGTACATGCCTTGAGTGCAAAATTTTCCCATCTTTGATTTTTGGCATCACCAGGTAGGGCTGGGAAATAACTCAGCCTGAAACCCTGGAGAGCTATTGCCCAGCGAATGTTGATAATACTGAGCTAGATGAACCAATAGATTGATTCTGTATAAGGCAGTTTCCTATGTCTCTATGTCCTATTCTAGAGTCACAGCCACAATTAGTCATGCACCTAGAGGGAGGCAGGTACAGGCCGTATTTCCCATATGATTGCTTATTATTGAGAATGAGGCAGATGAGGTCTTCCCTCTCTTGCAAACTGCATTTCTGATGGGACATTGACTACATAGCAGCATCACCTCTAAGATAGTGCCTTGAATTGTTATAAGACATGGCTTACCTTTTCTTCCATAAAGCACTTCACCACAATTAACTTCTGAAACATGGTCAGCCTACTGTCCCAGGAATCGTGTGGTTTATCTTCTTTTTTTTTACTGCTTTCAGTTTCAGTTTGAGTTTCAGGTTTATAGTCTTCCCATTGTTCCGGGTTAATACGAATTTCAAGTTGTCCTACAAAAGAGTATTATAATTTCAAGCCACTTTAGTTCACCCTTTCCTAGAAGAAAATCATTATTCAGGTAACACTGGGGAAGCCATAGCTCTATCAGATATGTAACAGTTCTGAAAATACTAGGGGTTAGTTCTTAGCAATTTTCAATTTTCTGAACAAGAGAAGCATATTGAGAATACTGCTGTGAACACTGATAGGATGAAACAGAATGTGTTTGGTTAAACTAAAATACAACATCCATTTAAAATTGGCATACCTTATATACAATATTTTATAAACCTTACATACAACATTTTTACCAGTTGGCAGATGACTACAACTAAACAATTTGAAATTCTATGGAATTTCTGGTGAGAATTTAACTGTACCACTACATACATCAATAGTCCTGGGGTAGCCAATGTGGGGCCTCCATGTTTTAGACTACAACCGCTATTAACCTGTCCCAGTATGGCCAGTGGTCAAGGATGATGGGAGCTGTAGTTTACATCTGGAAAGCATCACTACAAAAATAATAATTATTTTTTGTACTTATTACTCATTTTCTTTATAAAACAACCCAAAGCAATTAACAAAACAGTTCAAAGATTAAAACCAAAACCTAACCAAAACAGAATGCAAACCTAAACACACTTTCGGAGGCTCAAAGGTCAAAAAAAGCACTTCCAATTGAGCCCAGAAACAAATCACACTTCTATTTGATTTCCTTTGTGTGGAAATAGGTTTTAAATCTATATACCGTACTGCAAGTCAACTGGAATATTTTAATATGTCCCACAGCAATGTCATTCACTTAAGATGACATCTAGTGTGAAAACAACATGTATAACAAATAACTCTCGTCAACCCCTGAGCCATCATCAAACAGAAAAAAGTAAATTCAAGTTACACTAACAAAAATCTATTGAAACACAGAAAAACAAATAACTAATATTCAAAAGCAGGCGACGTATCATAGAAGCATACAACTCTCTCATGTTTAGATGCATGATAGGAAAAGTCCTTTACAATCCCATTTCATATTTATCATGTTACCTAATTTAATAAAAATGTGCATCGTCTGTATGTCCGTTTCAATTCCTGCAAAACATGGCAGTGTTTCATCTAAGTCACAGCACATAAACCACGTATTATCTTCAAGCCATGGAATCTGAGGTTTTTCAGTCCGCTCCTATTATAAATAAGACAGGCTATGTCAAGTAGTGTGGTGACAGGTTGCGTAGAGTGTGCAGTCAGACAATTTATTATTTCAAATATGAGTACAGCAGAAAAAAAACCCTTCAAAATGAAGACATAGGTGTTGTTTTTAAGAAAATCTCTTGATCATCATGGAACAAGTGCTGTAATCTAAAACATGCCCACTTGAAATTATGAAGAACTTATTTTCAAATAAATATGGTTAGAAATTGTGTATCAAAAGTATGAGCTTTTTAAAAACATAATTATAGTATTCAGTAACATTGCCTTTCTAATCTAGGCTACTTTATTAGTGTTAAAAAAACATTAACAATAGCATACACTGCCTTGAGTTTCTTGGAGGAAAGCTGGGATACAAATTTAGATAACGATGTTGGTTATAAAAAAATAAAAATAGCAAGCTGGTTATTAAAAAATAACAAGTACAATAAAAAAATCAAACCAACATTTGCAGAATTACATCATATATATGTATGCTACATGTATGCTAGGGCTGTGCACCAGATTTAGCTAATTCCCCAACCAAACCTGGCTGATTTGGGATAATCTGGGTGTTGGTCACATCAAGGTGAGACAGCCCTGAACGCAAAAAGGACCTACCTGCAGCTGCATCTTCATTAAAGAACATAGGGATGCAGGTGAGTTGATGCCTTTCCCACCAACCTCTCCCTCTTCCTGCCTGGCCTCTTATTCTTTCCGCCTCCTGAAGCAGTACCACAAATGACTAACTGCTCCTGCTTACAAGCTGGTAAGCAGAGAGGACCCAATGGTGCCAGTTGTGGCTCCATCACAAGTGGCTATCATGCGTACAGGGGAACCGCTTGCAAAGGAGCAGCCCCTCTCAGGATCGAACCTGCCTGCCCATGGTCAGCAGAGGGACCCAGCATCTTCTACTTTCCCCACTCTCTCCCATCTTAGCCCTGTCTCCAAATCCATGGCAAGGCATGGGTGGCACAGGTGGACCAACCCAATCCACGGGCTATGGATTGGGGTCACAGTGCAAAATTGGAAGGGCTGTACACAGTCCTATATATTCATGTTTTCAGTCTGTTGCACTCTGGAATAAGCAGTGATATGTAGCCTTCTGTGATGAGTTATCAAAACACTCTGAAGAGAAAGTTGCTCGCATGGCTGGGAGTCCCCAGCTTATGCAGTTCCATGACTAGCTGCACCCAGAGCATTGACTGGCCTAGTTTTATGGGACCACATTTGGTGGTTGAAAGTGAGGATACAGACAACGTGCTTGGTGAAGTTCAGTCAGCCACTTGTGCGCATGACCCTCTCTCTTCAAAGTCAATTACATCTAAAAGGGAGAGGAAGTCTGGTTGGGTCTAGGAAGTTAGACATTCCTCTTGGACATAAAGAGTTGTATCAGCATCCTATAAAGATCACTCTTAGGTCACTCAGGGGGAAATCTAGCCTGGACCTGGAAGATGTAAATTATAGGAGCCAACAATCCCTTTATGGGCAAGCGGCTCAAGAATGTGGTCATTGTCCAACCGCAAACATTCTATGATGAAACTGATTGTCTACATCTATTCTAATTAGGCTTCAGGCCTGTTTCTGGAATGGAAATTGTTTTGATTGCCCTCTGAGTTGACTCTGACTGAAAGGAATAGGAGGCATTTGATCCTGTTAATTTTCTTGGCCATCTCTGTGGTTTTTGACATCAGTGGCCATTGTATTCTCCTGGATAGGCTGCCATTTTTGATAGGCTGCCTTTTCAGTGTTGGTTACGGGACACCCTCCCCAGACATGCGTATTGTATTTTCTTTCAGTGTCATGTGAGATTTAACCCCCTGTGGCTTTTAAATTTCAAATATTTTAAAGTATTTTTTTAGATCTGCTGTCCTAAAGCTATTTTTGTATTTTAAGCTTTTTACTTGTAAACTGTCCAGGAATTTTTTTCTGTACAGAAAAGCAACAATAGATAAATAAATTACCAAAGTGCTTTGAAAGCCAATATTGGCTGACAAGAGGGGTCCCTAATTCTCCATGCACTCCCTTTGTCATTCACATCTCACTCATGTAACGCATTGAACAACACAGCAGCCGTATCCTGAATTGTTGTACCTCTAATCTCACTGGTTGTACAGTAGCCCTTGCTTTTTGGGTTCTAATGAGAAGTTGAGTCACACAGTCATGAAAAGGATCCAGAAATTTAAAACTTCATTAAATATATATTAAAAAGTCTTCCTAAATATACCTTATCTAAACCAGCGGCTCCACGGAGGAAGAAGTTCCATTCAAGGTCTGTAAGTTCTTCTTTCTGTCGCATGATCTCAATACACAGCATAAAGCTATAGATTAGTTTGTGCTGTTCAAAAAGGCCTCGGGAAACATTGGTATAAGTTGCATAGAGTGTCTGAGAAAGGAGTATAGCAAGTCGCTCTTCCAGAACATCGTTTTTTTCAGATGTTTCAATAGTGGTGTTAAATAGCTGCAAGGGAAATCCAAGAAATATAATGTTGGGTGTGCTTGTCACTAAAGCTCATAAAAGACTAGACACGAATAATCCTTCGGGAACATCTAAAGTATCTCTTTGAATCCTAGATACTGATTTCAGAGGAATTAAGAGGTCTGCAATTGGTGGAGTCTTGCAGCTGCAGCCTTAGAAATATATGGCTATTTGCTATATGGAGAATGCCTCCTACAATTCTTTGCTCCTGCCTGCTGTCACGTGGTGATGAACCCACCCCCACCATTGGTCCCATCATCTCCATCGGTGGAGCAAGCCGATTGGGCGCCTGGGGCGGCGCGCATGCACTGCACCCAGGGGTGGGGCCAGCCACCCGTGGGGGCAGGGCCAGCCGGGGCAGGACACTCTGTGGGGCCTCCAAGGAGTCTGTCTGCTTCCTCCCACTCAGCCGACCTACAGCTGAGGGGGAGGTAGCGGGCAGACCGTTTGGGGCAGTGCCACCGCGTCATTCCCAGGAGAGATGCGTGGCTCAGGCACCCTGCAGGCCATGTGGTGAGTGCCGCCCGGCATTTTGTCACCCCCCTCAGTGGTGACACTCGGGGCGGCCCACTCCCACCGCACCCCCCTTCCTCCCCCCTGATCATCTCACGCATTAAACTGCAAATGTGAAACTGCTCAAAAGAGGAAAGTCCAAACCTGTTTGAAATACTTTAAGGAAAATTGATACATTGGATCAATCTCTGACAAACTTGCAATCACAAAATACATGACCGATCCTCGAGTAGCGACAGGGCGATATTTTTCACGGGCTGCATTGATTTTTTCTTCTGTCGTTTCTGCTTCCACAAGCCTCACTTTGATAGCACCGGATGTAATCTAACAACATAGATTTCAAAGTAGCATGTTGAACACACATAAGAAACGGAGTACCTCAAATATATGAAATAAACTACTCAGAATGAAAAAAAAAATTCTCATTTTTGAGAACACATTAATCAATCATCATCATCATCATCATCAAAACACTTTCAAGTATTCAAAAGAATTTTGCAAGCATTATCTAGCTGTAGTTCTTACAAAAATGATATAAAGTAGATCAGTATTATCCTATTGCAAATAGGTATCATCCTACTAAGTCACACTCAAAGCAGACCCACTGGAAGCAATGAATCTACTCTATGACTAACATTGGCTATCACCTAGAATTGGGACTAAGACTGAGGGAGATTAATTTACCTAACATCAACTAGTTGTGATGGGACGATGAGCTGCTTGTGTGTAAAATCCTAGTCCCTCAGAGTTTGGTCAAGTTTGCAAACCTCTGTCTGTAACGGAGCCCCTTAAACATGGCTCCGTCAGTCGCTGGCAGATTCCGACAGTGGTTGCTTTCGGAATCGCTTCCAACATAAAAGCTCCTTAACGGAAACACGTCTTCTGGACTCTCTGCGTGACAGTTTCCGGCGAGGAGTGGGTGTCCCTACAGGAGGTCCTGAAACCTCCCCACTGTTTTCGCTGGAAGTGTCTCTGAGCCATCCCTCCAGCTCCCTTTCCCTCAGCTCAGCTCCTCTCCCCCTACTGGTTCCCTCTTCAGCTGCTGAGTCTCTCCCAACCTGTGTGAGCCCTTTCACTTCCCTTCCTTCCGATGGCAGTTCCCTGACATCCACCTCCCCTCCAGGGCCCCCTTCATCCCCTCTCGCCCCCTCCTCTACGGGCGGTGAGGAGGCAAAACCCCGGAATGAACTTCCTTCATCTTCCGATGTCCCGAACACTTCTCTCCACCTGTTGCGGTTCCTGGTCTCGAAGTACTCCTCCTCCTCAGAGTCCATCTCCCCTTCCCCTTCCGATTCCGAGAATCCTTCCAACTCCTCCTCCTCATCGGTGGTCCCAAAGTATTCCCTCCGGAACCTCTCCACAGGCTGAGGTTTCCTTGGGAACCTTTGATGGAACGTTTCTATCAATACCTCGTCATTGATATCTTCTGCCATTACCCAAGTGTTTTCTGACTCCGGTTCTCCTTCCCACGCTACCAAATACTCCACCTGATCCCCCTTCCATCTGGCGTCGAGGATTTCTGCCACATGGCTGCTGCATTCCCTTTCTTCTATGACCGGTCCCCGAGTGGCCATCCCTTCTCGTCCCCCCTCATACGGTGACAGTAACGACCTGTGAAATACTGGGTGCAGTTTCATGTGGTTGGGTAACCGGAGCCTGAAAGCCACTGGGTTGACCTGTTGAATGACCTCAAAGGGACCCAATCTCCTGGGTCTTAATTTCTTACAACCTCCTTTGAACGGCAACCCTTGGGTTGACAGCCACACCCTATCTCCCACCCTTATGGTTTCACCTTCCCTTCGGTTCTTGTCTGCCTGCCTCTTGTATTCTTCCTTCGCCCTTTCTAAGTTGAGTTGGAGCTGACGATGGATTGCTTCCATTTCTTCTACAAAATGCTCGGCTGCCGGGACACCCCATCTCTCCCCTTCTCCCCCTGGGAAAGCCCTGGGATGACACCCATAATTAGCCAAGAAGGGGCTCATCCCTGTGGACACATTCTCGGCATTGTTGTAGGCAAATTCCGCCAGCGCCAACTTTTCTACCCAGTCATTCTCTCTGTCATTGACATAACACCTCAGGTATTGCTGGAGGACCCCGTTTGCTCTTTCCGCCTGCCCGTTGGTTTCAGGGTGCCGGGCAGTCGAAAAGTTGACCTCCACCTGCAGTAAGCTCATGAGCTTCCTCCAGAACCTGGAAGTAAATTGTTTTCCTCGGTCTGAGACCACCCTCAATGGCACTCCGTGCAACCTAAAAATGTGTTCTACAAATAACTTCGCTGTCTCTTCCGCCGTGACTGCATGCGAGCAGGCTACAAAGTGGCACATCTTTGTTAGTAGGTCTACCACCACCATGATGGCTGTTTTCCCCTTGGACTTCGGCAGATCAGTCATAAAATCTATCGACACTGCCTCCCAAGGTCGTTCTGGGGTTGGTAAGGGTTCTAATAGCCCCGCCGGTGCCCGCCTCTCCCCTTTGGCTCGCTGGCATTGCTCACACCCTCTTACATACTCCCGTACATCTTCCCTCACCTTAGGCCACCAAAATTCCCTGGTGACCAACCACATGGTTTTGTGTTGTCCAAAATGCCCCGCCGTGGGGCTGTCGTGCAACTGCTTGAGTACCCTCCCCCTTAAGTCTCCTTCAGGGATATACAGTGCCCCTTTGTAATACAAAGCTCCATTTCTTTCCTCGAAACCCCCTGGTTCCTCTCCCTCACCCCTAAGACCTCTGAGCTTATTCTGGGCGTATTCATCATTCTCTGTTTCCTCTACCAGTTCTCTTTGTCCCACCAATGCCGCCCCACACACCCAGCGGTCCTCTGGAATGACATGTCTCTCTTCTGGTGCTCCCTCCCCCTCCAAATATTCAGGTTTGCGTGAGAGAGCGTCCGCCCTAATGTTCTCTGGGCCTGGCACGTAACAAATCTCAAAGTTAAATTTGGAGAACTCCTGGGCCCATCTCACTTGCCGTTGGTTGAGCACTCGTGCCGTCCTCCAATACTCTAGGTTCTTGTGGTCAGTGCACACTTGCACCTTATGTTGTGCGCCAATTAGCAGGTGCCTCCATCTCCGGAACGCCTCATGAATGGCTAGTAGTTCTCGGTCATACACCGTGTAGTTCCTCTCGGATTTGTTCAGCTTTCGCGAAAAAAAGGCACACGGTCTCCACTCTGACTCCTCCTTCCCTGGCTGCAGAAGCACCGCCCCAATAGCTCTGTCTGATGCGTCAGTTTCCACTCTCATCGGTTTTTGTAAATCCACATGCAGGAGTTGTTGTTCCGAGGCGAAGGCCCTTTTTAGTTCCTCAAATGCTCGCTCCGCCTCCTCAGTCCAAACGAACTTCTTCTTACTGCTGAGACAGTCCGTAATGGGCGCCGTCAGGTGGGCAAAGTTTCGGATGAACTTACGATAGAAGTTCCCAAATCCTAGGAACCTCTGCACATCCTTCCTTGTTTTGGGTGTTTTCCATTCCAGCACCGCCTGGACCTTGCCGGGATCCATGGCCAATCCCTTGTCTGACAGGCGATACCCCAGGAATTCCACCTCCTTGGTATGAAACTGACACTTCTCCAGTTTCACCCACAGCTGGTTGGCTTGCAGCCTGCTCAACACTTCTCTGACGTCTCTCACATGCTGCTCCTCATTCTCAGAATACACCAACACGTCGTCTAAGAAGGCCACACAATTCTTGTAAAGCAAAGGCCCCAGGACGTGGTTCATAAACGATTGAAAGCACGCGGAGCCTCCTTGTAGGCCGAAGGGCATAACTAAATATTCAAATGCCCCCAAAGGGGTGAACATGGTGGTTTTCCATTCATCAAACTGCAGATTGAGGGCATATTGCATCTCTGTCCGAAAGCCATGATAGTCTTTGGGCTCCCCCCCAAACTTCTGCACCAATCCTGGTACCTTTCTGACGAGCTGGGTGTCTTTCCCCTTTTTGTCTGCATCCTGAGCCCTCCTCTCCTCAAGCCTCGCCGTCTGCAGCGCTAGCTGGACCTCCAACACCCGGTACCTTTCTTCCAGGCTTGGACCCGCTCCAGCTCCTGCTTCTCCGGTTCCGGCTGGGTTGCTCATGATGCCTTCTCCTGCACAAGCTGCTCACGAAGACTGTCGGAATGCTGTGATGGGACGATGAGCTGCTTGTGTGTAAAATCCTAGTCCCTCAGAGTTTGGTCAAGTTTGCAAACCTCTGTCTGTAACGGAGCCCCTTAAACATGGCTCCGTCAGTCGCTGGCAGATTCCGACAGTGGTTGCTTTCGGAATCGCTTCCAACATAAAAGCTCCTTAACGGAAACACGTCTTCTGGACTCTCTGCGTGACAGTTTCCGGCGAGGAGTGGGTGTCCCTACAGGAGGTCCTGAAACCTCCCCACTGTTTTCGCTGGAAGTGTCTCTGAGCCATCCCTCCAGCTCCCTTTCCCTCAGCTCAGCTCCTCTCCCCCTACTGGTTCCCTCTTCAGCTGCTGAGTCTCTCCCAACCTGTGTGAGCCCTTTCACTTCCCTTCCTTCCGATGGCAGTTCCCTGACACTAGTGATTTATGGAAGATGGAAGACCCAGACTAGAGACTTCCTGATTCATAACTCAGTCTTTTAGCCACTATGCTACACCATCTTTCATGGTGAATCTTTACGACGACCCATTCCGGAAAAATATAAAGGCCTTCAAAGGATATACAGACTGAAAAACCTGGATCATAAATTATAAAAAATATGTGGTTTTTCACAGATTAGCATTTTTTTGTATTTGTTACATTACCAAGATGCACAGAAGATTATGACCCAATCTTGGAAAGAGATTTAGTTTGCAGAATTGTTGTTGTAAGTCTAACTCATTCATCATTTTTATTTCAAGGCGGCCCTGCAATATTTTCAGTAAGAGCCATGCAATATTTGAAGTAACATCTCTGATACTGAAAATTCTGAAACCCAGATTCCAAGCGGAAATGAGTGAAATAACTAATGGAGGGGCATATTATGTATTTCCGTTCCTCCTACAGCAAAACTGGAAGCTGGTATTTTAAGCGATGGGGGAAATGGTGAGCATAAACCTGCGGGTGGAGATGTTGCAACCTTGAAAATAGAAGCATTCTAATTTTGTCATGCTAACCTAACAGATTGATGGAAAGGGGCTTAGTTGGTTATTTGCTTGATTTCAAATAGGAAACTGAGGCTAACTGCATCAAACGGCAAAAGATTGTAGCGTGATATGTGGAGAGTAAAATGTGATATTCTTGGGATTATGATTTAAAAAACAACTCTGCTGTAGCTGTCTGTATGTGCTGCAACTATCATAATATCCCTATAGCTGCTAGACACAATATACAGATTTCTGATTAGTGCAGTGCCACTAACATTAGACTAGAGTATCCCATCCTGTATATTTCATTGTTTACGTAATGCTCAAGAGCAGAATGTAAACATTTTAAAATAATTTCTCTTGATGATATTCCACACAATCCTATATATGTTGTTCCTTTCTCAAAATGTCCCCCACCTTCGATTCTTGAAGTGTGTTGATGAGCTCTTCCTTGTCCAGAATATTCCCTTCTGATGTAAAAAGCATTTTTAGAATTTTGTCTTCAATGGCTTTCAGTTGATTCTTATCAGCATTTATTCGGACAATGAGCTGGGTTCTTTGTTCCTCTAGTTCAGGCCTCTCCAGTCGCACGACATCACTAAAACAGAAGTTAAAATATATAAATCATAGAAATCCTGGCATCTTGTGAAATGTATAACGTATAAATATTGAAAATAATATAAATATATAATAAAATTGCAAGTACTTGACCATCATTTTTAATGATCTCATGAAATTTTACACAGACTTTTTTCACAAAACCCTGTACAAGTATTAGAAAATTTGTAAGATCTATTTTTTCCTGTATTATAACACATGCTATGCATATTACATAATACATTACGGAGGGGCCACAAACATGATGTAGACCAATCTTTCCCAGCCAGGCACCCTCCAGCTCCTATCAGTCTCCCACAGATGTTGGGGGAGGTTAATGTACACCTTTTAATTAGAAAGTAGTGTAGACTGAATTAAAAACAACAACCACAATACCTTAGCAGTTGATCTTCCAGGCCAGATCTGGTTACAGTGAAATTGATAATTGTGACTTTGATACACACCTGTAGGAGAAGCACGGGAGAAAGGTGGCTAAAGTACCAAATGTATTGTTTTGATTAAAGCATAAGCTATTATGACCTATAGGCCATCAAAGGCAGCTGAATTATACAGTCCTCCAAATTAAAAATATTTACAGGTAGATGGAATTATATTTTATATGCCTGGTCTGTATCTCCAATTTAGGGGAATGGGTTTAATACAATCGCAGATAACAGACTTGAAAATGAAACCACGTACATGTTTTCTGAGCAGTAAGTCCCACTGAATTAAATGGAACTTATTCCCAAATAACTCTGCACAGAATTGCTACTATAAAAACTGTATTTTCTACATTGAAAAATGGCTTATTTTTCAGTAAACTGACACTAACCCTAATGAAAAATGAAAACATGAAAAAGGCATTTGAAAGAGATATACATACATATATGGAAGACTGGGGTTGCAAATGCTTTAAAATACACCTGGATCACACAGAGCAACGGGGTTAAAAACTGCTCATGTTCCTCAACTCGTTGCCAAACCAACCAAGCTAATGTAACTTGATGGGGCTTGACATTCAGAAGTACTGGCAAGGTTCATACTAGTTTCAGCTGCAGTTATTTTGCTCATTACTTCCAAAAAGTCATAGAGCAACCATGAGCTGGAATTGATTCCTCTCTCTCACAATGGAGCTGTGAAACATTTAATAAATACTGCCTTAAAGTGCTACTGATTAGGTTAAACAGGACATCTCAAGTCACAGTCAAATCACATTACAGTGGCATGAGGATGTCGTTAAAAACAATAGTCCCATGTCAATGCCTCTTCTTTCCTTTTAACAATTCCGCATTGTGATCCAATTACCTTGTGCATTTCTCTGCCCAATCCAAATCATTGCCTGCCACTGGCAGGGACCGTGAAATGTACAGGGATGCAAACTTGAATAAAATGTTGGGGGCACCTCAGGTTATCTCCACCCTGCAGAATCAATCCCAAGACGTGGCAAACACGCACCATTTGAATGGCAATAACCAACAACTGGAGCGGGGGGGTCTGGCCCCCTCAAATAACTTATTGTGGGGGGCTGAAGGGACCTCAGCCCCTAGGCGCTGGCTCCTATGGAAATGTACATGTTGATGTCACAACACAGGTAAGCATTGCTATAAATCATAGAGGACGAGGAAAACATGAAGTGCCGTTTTCACTAGTCCCGCCATGGCACTTGTAACATACAGCTACTTTATCGTCGTGTAACTATATGTGAAGGGCAGGTAAGCAATGGTGATGCAAGAGGGGGCCACAAAGAGCACCCCTACTCCCCCATATGACTAGAATGGCATGTGGGGGACCACCTGAGGAAGGGCGATATATTTCAACAATATAGAAATTTCCCATCAAACAAGGAAAAAGTGGTGCTTAAAAATGCAGAGAAAATACACAAGTTATACCTAATACAATTTTGGAATGACAAAAAGTAATATATCTTTTTTAAAAAACCCTCTTAGCTATGACTTGTCTCTCTACTTCTATACCTCAGGCAAGTAGTGTGGATTTGGCATTTTTGTTGTCATGTAGAACCTGAAGTTTTTGTCATAATCTATATCAGAATCTCCGAGGCGAATGAGAAGTCTTCCGCCAGCAACGAAAGTCTGCTTCAAAAGAATTGGTTCCAGAGCAGGGTCAAGTGTCTCTCTAAGCTATTAAAACGAGGGAAAGAGATGAGTTTCTTTGTATGCATTATGCTTAGCGAAAACATTTCAGAGTTAAAGCACATACTTATCTTCTGTGTAACAGGAGTCTTATTTTCTTGTGGTTCTTTACTCCCCCCCCCCCCCCCGTTGAACATCATTTGATATGGATCTTTAGTTTTTTGGTACAAATTAGTTTATGGGTTAGATCTGAAGCAGCGTGAGCGGAAAGAAAATACAGTGGTACCTCGGAAGTCAAACGGAATCAGTTTGACTTCCAAAACGTTCGGAAACCAATGCACGGCTTCTGATTGGCTGCAGGAAGCTCCTGCAGCCAATCAAAAGCCGCGTAAGTCGCGTCAGACGTTCGGGTTCCAAAGAACGTTCGCAAACCAGAACACTCACTTCCAGGTTTGCGGTGTTTGGGAGCCAAAACGTTCGACTTGCAAGGCGTTCGGGATCCAAGGTGCAACTGTAGCTTCTTGTTCCATCAATACTTGTGCTAGAATTTGTACAGAACTCTAAGTATCAGCACTTTTCATGTCTGTGCAAGTGAAAGAACATTTTTCTACTCTCCAACTAGCACAAGTTGTAAAAGCAGCTCTGTGAATGGAAGACACCTCCCATAGAGAAGGCACTGCTGGATCTAGCCCTGTAAGTCTTCAGAATTTAACAAGTGAGCAAAGCTAACGATGGCACAAATCCTGCTATTGGCAACACCTGGCTTTGGCCACTTAGACTTGCTTCTTTACAAAACCATGGGGGGGAATGCAACTGATATGTCAGCGCTACTTAATATCTGTTGGGGCAGGCAGCTGTCAGAGGTTTGCTGGGAATTATGCCAGGGAATCAGAGCCAAGGGACCAAGCCAAGAGCCAGAGATGAGGTGGCTCGTTACACTGGGCAGTTGTACGCACACCAGAAGGTTCCTGGTTGCAGCCCATCTGCTCCCTGACAATAACTCGGTAGTAAAAATGGCCTCAGAATATATGTAAACTATCTCTGCCATGCAGTGGTTGCAGTGACAAAGAGCATTAAATGAGATACTTGGAAAGCACCCATCTCACATCATACTTCAGTTACAAGCTGCCTATGTGGCCTTCAGGAAGCCACCATCTCAGGCTATCACTCTACTGCAATGTGCGGATAAGTATCCTGCCTACCATATACAGTTGTTGAGAGGATGGACAAATTTGTCAATTTCAGTTTCATATTTTTTTCCATCTTAAATTCAGGTCCCCCATATCTCCACAGAAACTTGCTATTTTCCTCATGAAAATATGATGCTTTAGTACAAATTTCTCCTGAACACACATTTTTGTATGCTGTCTTGACTAATAAAGATTTTGCACGCATTTGGCCTTGACACAAGGCATCTTTCTATACATTGTTGGGCAGGAGGCCTTCGCTACAAATTTGGAAAAGTGCAAATTTCAATGGATAATTATGGGTTTGGTTCACGTATTGATTTAAGAAGTGTGTATGATGAGGCAGTTTCTCAATATAATGCAAGCAAAATTGAATTTCTCCCCCACACCTAAGCTGCTGTAGAGGTTTGCTAAAATGATCAAAATGAAGTGCTCTGAAAAGTCAATAAATTATTTATAAGTGCTAAGTATTATTATTACGTCAACAACTGACTGAACAATAAAGCCTCTGAATGTTCTCAGCTTGGAGGTTAAACGGGACTCAGAATCCACACCAGAACATTTTGCCTGTACATTTTCAGATTTATTAAGCAACTACGCAGTGAAAGGTGACGGTAAAGTACATAATACATAACACAAAATAAAAAGTCTAAAAAGGAGTATCATAAAAAGTGGTAACCAATCATCACGGACGGCAGGGGAAGACAATAACTGTGGAAAATCGCTCTAGTTATTTCTGCTTAAGTTACCATTAATTTCAGTTTTCTGACAATTAAGCCTTGCATTTTGCGACAGCTAATGAAATAAATCAATGCAAAGAGAACTCTTTGTTAAAGGAAGTATTTGCAATGGCAAACAAGAAATCCTTCTCATGTATCTAGCTATACTATTACTTCCCTGCATGGATGGCAATATATGTTTCACATTACAGTTGTACTTTAAACATTGCATTTTGTAAAACCACTTCATGAGTTTGGGCTGATGAAGCAGGATATAAATATAGGAAAGAAATAAAATTAGTTTCTCTCAAAGTCATGAACAGAGAAACATCCTAGCTTTCCTAAACCACACCTGCTTATTAGAAAAATACACAACAATCATAACCACAACTGAAGGTACATGGATAAATGGATTTATTGTCTAAACAATACTGACTCCACTACAGATCATGTTAGTCACAATCAAATTATCCTATTGATTTCAACAGGACGTAAGCATGACTAATTTTCTGTAGGTCAAGGTCACAGCAAGTTTTGCATGATACAATAGTTTTTCATGATATAATAACAAACCGCATGAAGACTGAGACATCCTGGTTTTAACTCTCTCCTTTGTTTTTGATTTGAGAAAGATTCATGAAATGTATAAACCTCTCATTTCCTATCCTTCGTGACTGCCTCTTTAAATCCACTTCTTCCTCTGTAGAAAGAATGTACCAAGAAACTACCTTCTTGTGTGATAGTCTCTTTTTCTCCTTCCTTTGTTCAGGCAAAGCTAGAAAAATATTCCCAATTTCAGAATTTTTGCAACTATCCTCCAAATGACAGAATACTTGGTACACTGTATGTACTACCGTATTTTTCGCCCTATAGGACGCACTTTTTCCCCTCCAAAAATGAAGGGGAAATGTGTGTGCGTCCTATGGGGCGAATGCAGGCTTTCGCTGAAGCCTGGAGAGCGAGAGGCGTCGGTGCGAACCGACCCCTCTCGCTCTCCAGGCTTCAGCAAGCTATCCGCAAGCCTTGCGCGCCCGGCGGGAGTTCCCCCAGGCGCGCAAGGCTTGCGGGCGGCAGCCTGCAGCCCGAAGCACGGGGCGCCCTCCAGAGGACGCCCCGTGCTTCGCGCAGGTGTCCGCAAGCCTTGCGCGCCCGGCGGGAGGTCCCGCCGGGCTCGCAAGGCTTGCAGGCAGTAGCCTGTTCTGGGGGCTGGGGTCAGGGGAAGCTCGGGCTTCCCCCGCGCCAGCTCCGCGCCTGGGGGGGGCAATAATTTTTTTTTCTTTATTCCCCCCCCCCCCCAAATCTAGGTGCGTCCTATGGGGCGGTGCGTCCTATGGGGCGGTGCGTCCTATGGGGCAAAAAATACGGTAAATGCTTTGCTTCTTGTAGAAGTCGACAAGGATGTACCTGGTCAGAGCCAGTGGATCATGTTTAACAGTTATAAACAAAAGAACAAGAAATGAAAGATTGTTCTAGCTTAATGCAAAAAGATCCAAACCTCTTCTAGAAGAACAGGTGACCCTAGACGAATAGCATTCTCCAGGGTACGCAGGAAACCAGCGTCAGTAAGCTTAATTATCTTTAAGCCATCATTTGCTTCTTTATTTCTTATCCAGCGGTTTGCCTGTGTATTAAAATATATTATCATTAGGATGGTAAATAAGGAATTAAGATGTTGTCCCCCAATAATCAACCCTTTAATGGACAATGCAAATTTCACAGCTCTGTCTAATTCTTCCCATCCTTCTTGGAGTGGTGTATGAACGTGGAGTAGAACCAGAAGACCAAAAACTGTCCTCTTTTTGGTATGACAATTAGAGCTGGAGTGAGAATTTAAAATAGGATGGGATTTTGTGCTCTTAACTGGCTTTTCCTTTTTTTAAATTGTACGTTGCCTTGAGATGACTGTGTATAAGGTGATTAATGTAATAACACTAATACTCAACCATTCTGAGTTCTTGCAAGCAGAATCAAGTTACCGTATTTTTTGCCCCATAGGACGCACCTAGTTTTTTTGGGGGGGGGGAATAAAGAAAAAAAATATTCCCCCCCCCAGGCGCGGGGCTGGGGCGGGGGAAGCCCGAGCTTCCCCCGACCCCAGCCCCCAGAAGAGGCAGCTCTCCGCAAGCCTTGGGAGACCCGCGCAACTTCCCGCGGGCTCCCACGCCTTGTGGATATCTGCCTGAAGCCCAAACCAGGTCGGGGAACAGCGGGATGGCGGTGCTCCGCCTCCCCGCTGTCCCCCGAGCTTGTGGGGCTGGCGGCAGGGAGAAGCGCACTTCTTCCCACCGCCAGCCTCCAAATCAGGTCGGGGAACCTAAGCCCGGGGCGTGCTGTGCAGTGCGCCCCAAGCTTCGAGATACAGGCTGCTATCTGCGAGCCTAGGGAGCCCGACGGGAACTCCCGTGGGCTCCCAAGGCTTGCGGAGAGCTTCCTGAAGCCTGGAGAGTGAGAGGGCTCTCCAGGCTTCAGCGAAAGCCTGTATTCGCCCCATAGGACGCACACACATTTCCCCTTCATTTTTGGAGGGGAAAAAGTGCGTCCTATAGGGTGAAAAATACGGTAGATACAGCATGCTGTGAGCAGATCCCTGGATTCGTTTCTGCATTCAACCCCAATTTACTCTATCACTACTACAACAATATCCTCCTCTAGGAGGGGAAATGGCACTGGAAAGGGAAATAATGCAGCAGGCATGGGAAGGCTCCTTTGAAGAAATAACAGGCTGGAGAGGATAATGTAATTATGATATTTAGCATTTCCCCAAAAATATCATTATCCAATAATACAGAATATGGCTGTTGTGGATATCTGATTGAAACAATACATAGCATTTCTAAAGTGAGTACTTACTTGATCTTGGGGGTCAATCATGAGTGGCCAGCGTCGCCCCCGTGTAACGAGAATGCCATTCTCAGTGGAAACATAGTCCCGTGGCAATCCATCAGTGTTCCATTGTCGAATTTCATAAGGATCTCCCAAAATATTTATGAGACTGAAATCAGGACTAATAGGAATATCTAGTTCCTGACATTGTTTGATCCAGCGATCTATTAACTGAGATGAAGGAAAGAAACAAGGAAAGTTACTTTTGTTATAGTATATAGGAAAGGTTAGTCGATCAGTTCACGACTGGCTACTACAAGAATCAGTAATGGTAAGGATCCACAATGAGATTGAGAAACCTTACCAGCTCCCAGTGCAACTAATATGTTATACAAGGATGTTACTAAGCGGCGTCTTGGTGGTGGGAAGCAACGAAACAAATAGGCTGACTCAACTCACCTCCTGATATCTGGCTATGGTAGCTGAAAACGAAGTACCACTGGAATTATAATACCAACTAGTTTCAAAAGTACTATTGATGCAAGTGTGAGAAGATGTGAGGAGGGCTGAATTAGGAAAAAAAATAAGAAAATCTTTCCACTTTTTTGGGGGGGGGGGGAAACGAAACAATTTTCATGGCATGACAGCACAGCCTCTACCATGAGAGGTAAGGGAGGCAAACCAACCAGATAAACCAACCCCCTCCTCCTTGTTAACGTCAGCACTGCCACCAAGTGGATAACCGCCCCCCCCTGCCTTCACTAAGCAGCCCTATAACCTTTTGGACTCTGACTCGTCCAGCCCCCACCTATACAGGGTAGAGTGATCTGATCCTGAAGTGAATACCTTAAGGGTGCTATGTATTATTACACTATAACTTTTTTTAAAAAACCAAAAACAACCAACTTTTCTGATTACTGACACTTTAGCAAGGTGATTTAAGGCAATGCTGCTAGGTTTAAAAAAAAATAACAACAAAGAAACAACTAATTGTTAAGTGGAAAAATGATATTAAAACTTATTAAAAATGCCTTGCATCATTTTTATAATTAGCATTATAGCATTAATAACACCTTGACATATTTTGCTAATACTTTAACATTTAAAAAGATTATAGCTGGAAAAGTGTTTCAGCGTTAATTAAAAGCTCTATTAACCTGAGGTGATGAAATAGCACCTGCCACAAAGATTACACTGAACGTATGCTGAGCTGTGAGAAGTTAATTTGCCTGCTAAGTCGCTGCTTGTATTAAAACCGTGCCCTTTTAAAAGTATGAAAGCCCAGCACTAAGGGCATCAATACTTTGCTGTTCTTAAACAAGTTGAACTTTCTGTAGTCTATGGGAAAACCCAAAAGAACCCCAAGGAAAAACCACGGTGGGATCCTGTATCTATGAGGGTAGAATGCACAAGAGGAAGCTTTGCCAGACCAGATCCTTTGCCAAGGGAATGGCTTTGGCTGGGTTAGCTAAGTACCCTGCTTTAGCATATCCAAAGAAGTTGCCCTATGCCATAGAACAAACAGGTAGGCCTTTCCTCCACCCGCCTTACGTAGCTGCTATGTGGGAGAACAACAGCCAGAGTTGTGTGAGAGTGAGCTGAAAGCAGCTCGTGTTTGCTCTGTGCTGGATCTTTGGGCGTTCCTGAAAACCTAACGGGAAGCAAGATCTGTGGGCAGGCTAATGCTGTGATTCCCCTCCATTATGGTTGCCATACGTCCGGAATTTCCCAGACATATCCGGAATACTGCAGCTGCAAGCAGTGTACAGTGGTACCTCGGGTTACATATGCTTCAGGTTAATACGCTTCAGGTTACAGACTCCGCTAACCCAGAAATAGTGCTTCAGGTTAAGAACTTTGCTTCAGGATGAGAACAGAAATTGTGCTCCGGCGGCACGGCAGCAGCAAGAGGCCCCATTAGCTAAAGTGGTGCTTCAGGTTAAGAACAGTTTCAGGTTAAATACGGACCTCCGGAACGAATTAAGTACTTAACCCGAGGTACCACTGTATAGGCGGAAAACAGCAAAATGTCAGGGAAAACCCAGACGTATGGCAGCCAATGTTGACAGTGTCGTTTTTGCCTTAGAAATAGCTCAAAAATGTCCAATTTCTTTGCGATTTTTGCCCAAAACTAAAAAAAGTGGATATGTGTGTTAATAAAAACATCTATTCTATAGACACCACAGTCTCTGCCGACCTTCACTCCAAGGGAACTGAGCCTCAGATGAGTGTTTGGAACCCCTGGAGTTTGGTGTGGCATGTAACAGTATGTTTCCTCCGGTCTGGACCACGGTTTTTACATCTATCCCCTCATTAGATAACCGGTTCACTAAGCAAAGCTCAACCATTTGCAGTGAAGAAAAGGGTAATTCACTCTTCGGCTGGAGCAAAGGGCCTATTGCACAGGGTTGTTGCAGTTCTTCCAATGTGCTTTACATTTATTTGGAGGGTTCTGTTTCATTATGAAACGGACCAGCGTTTCTATAAAGTATACGATTTTTACAATGAAAAAAGCCCACAGGCATATCCACAAAAATCATGGTAAAGAGAAAGAAGTCTTGTTTTAACTCACCAGTTGCCTATAATGTGCTGTAAAGGCTCCATAGTAGGCTACACAAGCTGCAGCTATGAACACATTTCCAGTGATGTTTGAAATCTCTGCCTCAAAATTCAAAATACTCTCTTCCCACCGGACCTGTTCATCTCCTAATGCAGCTGTAAGTTTTCCAGCTCGATTGAGTCGAGCTTGAGTCAGTGCCATGGTCCTTGCTAAATAGAGTGAAAATTACTAAGACTGTTTATTTTAAAACAGTAGTAAGGCTTTTTTTTTTTTTTTTGCAAGACATTCTTTAGACCTCTTTACATAATAAAGGATTGCATGTCCAGAGTTAGAAATATCACAGAAAATCAGAAAATGGGAAGCAAATCCTTTGTTGACAGCTCCTAGCCTAATTCCTTTCAAACACTCTATCCCTAGGTATGTATCTACATATGCAAACTAAAATAAGTTGCTCAAGTCTGAGCCTCCTCAAAAACCTGTACAGGACTCCAGAGATATAAAGGCTAGAAGTAAAAATCATTTCATCAGATGCCCCCATCACTGGCACATTCTCCCACAAATTCATTTAGAGTTCTTCTGTTCTCTAGTGTTTCCTTGAAAGTTTCACTCCCCAGAGATGTTCTGAAAATGATTCTCTAAGGAAAGATCTGCTTGGACAACAACTCCTCAGATTTTATGTAATTCCTACGTATGTGTTAGATTGTTACATAGAATGATCCGCCTTCTGGTATATGAATAGTTTGCCATTGTCAAGTTTTGTGTAAATAGAAATTTTAGATGTACAAACAAGCTTACATTCTTAACATGTTTGTAGATCAGAGAGTCTTCTGGATGTCTAATTGCTGAAACACCAGCAGGCATTCCTGACAACTAAGGCTGCAGTCTGAACCCCACATCTGGGAGTAAGCCTCAGTGAATTCAACAGGACTTACTTCTGGGTAGGCATGATTAGGAAGCAAGATTTTAGCTCTTTGTTTAATTTTTTGTATTTTTTGATCTCCAACCTATTACTAGGCTCTGTGTATGGCTCCAAGATATGATTCAGCATCTTTGATTATTGCTGTAGACTCAATGAGAGTTTTTACATTTAGTTAGCCCCGTACAGTGAAAAAATATATCTGAAGCATTACTGTAACGTTATTTTCATAGTCTTTAAAACAGCCACTTACCAAGACCCTCTTTCTCTTCCAAACTTCTTTCATATTGGTCTTGCAATTCCTGAATTTGTTCTTCCACTTGCCTCAGTTTTTTTTGTTTATCACGAAGGGTAGCCAAAGTCGCATCAAGCTCTGCCTAATCAGTATTAAAAATGGATGATTATCACTGCTGTGCCAAATTCTTTGCGCAACGTGTTTTGCTCATTTGCATAACAGTTCTGTTAAGGAAAATGCCTGATGCTCTATAGACTGATAGTAACTTCCTTGGGATCATGCAACACTTTCTAGGATTGAACTGGACTTTGAACATAGGCCTCAGATTTCCACATCCAACTCTTTTACCATTGGACATTGGGCAGTATTGACCAAGGCAGCACCAGGAGTGCCAACTCTATAGGGTCGAGGTGTCTTTGGCCCCCTCAGTATCTGTTGACAGGGGGGCTGACCCCCTCAATATTGAGGGGGCGGAAGAGGCCGGATGTAAAGCAAGCTCCTCCTGAACGTGAGAGAAGAGGAGCCGACAGCCACTGAAGCCACGCTGCGCTGGGCTCAGCGCTTGGTCTCCTCCTGACGATTAGATGCCACCCATGTGATATCACCCGTGTGCAAAACATGCTGGGCACATGACATCACTGGCGTGTGACATGTGTGACATGTATAATATCACAACATGCACCGGGCCCCCTCAATCTTGGGTGCAGCAGCAAAGTCTTGCGCCAAAACAACAGCCTATGGATCCAGCCCTGCTGGTCAGGAGAAAAAGCACACCAGGGAAAAAATGAGAGTGCACATTGGATCATCTGTTAAGTCTACTCAACAGCTGCAGCTCACACAAGGGCACACAGACATGAGCCCAACCTTGTCAGCTTGATCCAGGCAATAACATCTGGCAGGGTCTGGAGTTGTTGGTTGTGGCCTGAGGAAGAAGGCGGTTTTTAACAATCTTTTCCACCCATGAACACCCTTGTCCTCTTGGCCAGGATGCGTAGGGTGACGAGGGAAGAGGGGGAAATGAGAGAAAAGATATAAAAAATGCACTGCAAACATGAGCCTAGTGAGGAAAAAATGGCTTTCATAACCCAAGGCAGGGCTGGTTTGGGGGCAGGGAGTATCGAATCCCTGAGGAGGAGTCAATCAGCAGGCTGGCTGTGGCTTCTGCTGGGCGGAAGGGATACTCCTAAATTATATGCCATTGCCTCTAGCAAGAGAAATCTCTTCTCTTTAGCAAAATAGCTAGCCCCAGAAAAGACCAAAAAGTGTCACAGATGAAAGGAATTTTCTTTTTTCCAGTCAGTATTAAATAAAACATACAAAATAACATTGAAAAAACAGTCACCTGTGCAGCATTTAACTTCTGCCTTTTTGGCTCCACAACCTTGACAATTCGAGAGTATAAATCCATAGCTCTCACCCACATACACATAGACTTGCATGCCTTTGACACTTTCTCTACTTTTTCCGGTACAAAATCGGGGTTGTTGATATATTTCTGAAGCTTAAGCAATACTTGACGGCCTATATTTTCTTTATCATATTCTAAAAGCCTTCTCAGGAAAGTGGAGTCTCCAAGAAGCTGTTTTGCTGTTGCCCAGTCAGGCCTGAAAGATTAAAAGAAGTGGTGGAATTTAGAAATATATGCCCCAGAGAATATATTAACCAATGCAGTTTCATGTATTTTTGAAATTTCCATGCTTTATTACCAATGCTAGGATGAAATTTATACTTGATAAAAAACTAACTGGCAGTTACATTTCCAAAGCACATTTCATTAACTTGAAAAAGAGAAGAAACTTAAAAGCACTGAGACAGGCCTTGGGAAGAAGATATGAACAAAGGAAACAGCTTTGATGCCTCGTGTAGCCGCTAAAATTTTGTGATAATATGAATTCAAAGTCAAGTGGCACGTCTACGGATTTCATCTAATCCAGAGAGACACTTGCAGAACTGGCTGCCAAAGTTGCTGGTCCTCTACAGGAAGGTGCCTTCTAGGTTGCTATTGTCAAAACTGTTAAATTATATAATGTCATGATCTTAGGTATGGGAACCAAGTTCAACAAACTTAAGATTCAATTGTATGTACACTGGACGTGGAACTGAATTTAGTGAGACTTAATTCGGAGTATACATGCATAGGATTGTGCTATTAACAACAACAACAACGTTATTTATACACTGCCCATCTGGCTGGGCGGTTTCCAGCAAAATATATTGGATCCATCCCAATAACTAATAAAGCCATAAGCAGCACAAATCTAATAAAAGTTATCAGCAATCAACAAAGACTTGGAAGCTTCCATGGGGAGATAAATGATTCCAGCTGGTGGCAAAAACTGTCTAGAGAGTTGAATTGATCTTCCTTAGGCAGAAATTTCCAAAGGGTGGGGGCCACAACTAAAAAAGTGTGCTGCACTTCAATTATCACTGTAATTAAAGGAGGAATACAGCGCAAACAGATCTCATTGCATGGTGTGCATCTAAGAAAAGGTGGTATGTAATATATGCACCACAGGCTTTTTATGCACGATACATATATAAAATATGCAGGACAGTCCTATGCACTCAGGAATAAGCCACGTTGTCCTTGTGGCTATTTTACAAGGCTTATCATACTATTATCCATAATCAACAGATTTGTTGTTGTTTAGTTGTCTTAGTCGTGTTCAACTCTCCGTGACCCCATGAACCAGAACATGCCTTGGAAACTCTCACTTTCTTCTCGAAGCTTCTCTTTTTTTATGTCCATGGAGTTTTCTTGGCAAAATACTGGAGTGGTTTGCCAGTTCCTTCTCCAATCAACAGATAAGTATAGGGAAAGAGTGGGAAGAAAGAGGCTAAGGAGAAGGAAAGCAGTGACTCAGGAGACGTTTTGTTGTTGTTGTTTAGTCATTTAGTCATGTCCAACTCTTTGTGATCCCATGGACCCCATGCACACCAGACACTTCTGTCTTCCACTGCCTCCCGCAAGTTTGGTCAAACTCATGCTGGTAGCTTCGCGAACACTGTCCAACCATCTCATCCTCTGTCGTCCCCTTCTCCTTGTGCCCTCCATGTTTCCCAACATCAGGGTCTTTTCCAGGGAGTCTTCTCTTCTCATGAGGTGCCCAAAGTACTGGAGCCTCAGCTTCAGGATCTGTCCTTACAGTAAGCACTCAGGGCTGATTTCCTTAAGAATGGATAGGTTTGATCTTCTTGTAGTCCATGGGACTCTCAAGAGTCTCCTCCAGCACCGTAATTCAAAAGCATCAATTCTTCGGCGATCAGCCTTTTTTATGGTCCAGCTCTCACTTCCAGAAGGAAAGGCAAATGAACTTCGGACATCTCAGGACACCAGATACTCCCACAAGTCAATTTTGCTACCTTTGGATACTAGATGGCAGTGTTGCCCATTGTTGGGCCATCCTACTGAGATATGCTTAGTGAGCAAAGCAGAGCCAACTGTGGAGTCCATTGGAAACAATTTCCCCCAAATAAAATGTAGAATTGTGAAAACCTAGATAACTTCATGGTGGCTGAGATGCCCACAGGATTCCATGATGATAAGCCAACATAAAGTACCCTTCACCAAGTCCTTCACCCAGTGTCCATCATGCACTTTCCCACCCAATTCCACACCATACAACAGTTCTGCACACTGTCAAGTACTAAGTGGTTCTTACAGGAGGCGTTGCAATACTCAAGACACATGCTTCTGTTATTATTAGCATTCCTTTTTTGAGTCATTTTGAAACATCCAAGAGAGTCACACTTTGGAAAAACGCTAAAAAGGGTAAACAAATTGACCTTTGGAAACTGGACTCTTTGTTCTTTCAAATATTATACCAATATTCGCAGTGGCTTTCATTTGCTTTCTGATAATGTACTTGATGTAACGCATCCTTAGATTCCTTTGGGATATTCATTAGTGGCTGACTTTGCCTGAAGCATATAACAGCATGATCAAACTCCCTAATAATTAGCTGATTTGGAGGAGAAAGTCAGAATTTGGCCCAAGCTCATCTAAACAGACGTGCTTTACCACTAGGGAGTTCTGACTATTCCCACACATCAAAACCACAATTATAGTTTGTCATGCCCAATTAAATTTGAGTTCTTAATTTTTATCCCCCCAATGCTAATTAGTATCATTATCATTAGTATCATTAGTATCATGACACACACACACATAGACGTCTCCTTCATAATGTTTGGCAGTATTTCTGAGATCAAGAACAGAATGAGAAGGAATGGAGAATGTGTGGCTGCTGTTGAAATAACAATCACAAATCTGCTGCTCTTCACCTGTAACATTTTGTAATTCAAAATGGATACTCGTAACAGGATGCCATTGTGCTCTGGGTTACCCCACTGCCTCAGGTACTGGCAAGAAACCTTGAAGCATAAGGATACCACGCATGTTTGCTGCACTGCGGAGGGGAACATGACTCTCTGTTGGAAAGTGCTCTAGGAAATGAGCATCATTTCACATGAAATCAAACCTAAAAATCAAGAATGTGGGTGAGGCGCTAGCTTACTTTGCATTTAGAAGAATGCAGATAGCTTCCATTACTGTCATGACAAGATCAGGCGGCTTAGTGAAAACTCTGATTTCAGAAATATCTGCTTTATCTAAAGAGTCAAGAGCTTTGTTAGCCGCGTCCAGAGCTGGAAGAGCCTCATCCAAATCGCGCTGAGCATCATCAGCTATTGCCTGAGTTTCCTCCGCTTTTACTTTCGCAACAGCTTCGTCTTCTTGAACGACACGCCGAACCTGGGGGCGGGGGGAGGGTGGCCAAATACATCTTTACCAAATGAATAACAGCTATTAAAAATGTTAACATTTTTCTTACTTTAATATTTGGTTTTCCTTGTTCAAAATATAAGGAAACAAAATAGAAACGCAATGTGCAGTAAGATTGTGAAATACAATGCAATTCTGTGATTTCTTCTTCTTCTTAAGTCACCAATGGAGATTGTAATGCCTTTGAGATCTTCCTGTTCTAAAACAATCAACACTCCTAGCAGCACTGCTCTGAGTGGTTTGAATAGATGTACTTTATCAGAACAAAAAAGGCAATACCCGGCTTCAGTCCCGAACTCACTTACTGGGGAGAAAGCTACAATGAACTCAGCAAAGCTTACTTCTGAGTACAGACGCTTACGGTTGTACTATCCCTTGCCTTTTCAGTTAAGTGAGAGTTCAAAGAACCATGACCAGCATTAAGTCACGTGGAACAATGATCTAACACCAGGAAGCAGACATGGTGCCCTCCATATCTTGTTGGATTAAAACTCCCATCAGCTAGCATGTCCAGTTATTGGAGATGGTGGTAGTTGGGGGTCCAACATCACCTAGAGCAGGCATGGCCGAACTTGGCCCTCTAGCTGTTTTGGGACTACAACTCCCATCATCCCTAGTGAACAGGACCAGAGGTCAGGGATGATTGGAATTGTAGTCCCAAAGCAGCTGGAGGGCCAAGTTCGGCCATTCATGACCTAGAGGGACCCATATTAGCTACCCATGTTCTAACAGTCAGTACTTTGCATACCACCCCCAGTACCTTTCATCCTTTCTCATTATGGGGGGCTATTGAATTCTTAAGTTAATTGCGCCATCTAGGAAACACTGAGCAGTACAAATCCAGTCTGTTTCAAGGGCACAGGACTGCTAAAGATATGATAAACATCAAGAATAACATATGTGTGTACATAGCGAAGAACAGATAGTACTTTGCACCTGATCAGCATTTTCTTGATCCACTGCTAACTTTTCCATCAGTGCCTCAACATCCACAGATTTCTCCTTGAGGACTGGCTCCAAAGCTGATAGGTCTAATTTCATTTTATCAACAAGTACGTTTGTCTCTAATAGTTTCGTTAAGCCATTCTTCACACGATCCCGAGCCTGAGAAATAATTCAGAAGATCATAAAGAGCTAGGATATATATTTTTTTAATGGCTATTTATCTCAGCTGACGTCACCGGATACAAATGCCTATATGTAAAACGACTGCACTGCAGTCTCTTGTCACTTGTGGCTAGCTTCACTAAGATCACTGGCACTGTATAATTTTAAGTCCTTTTAGTGCGAGTGGATGATAGAGGAAATTAACAAGAAATCTCAGCACTTGGATTTCTCATGAAGTCATACACCGTCTAGGCCTGGGGTGAAAAAAGCAAATGTTAAAGGCATTTCTTATAAGGGAAAAAAGGACCCAACAACATGTATGCTGTATTTACAAGAGAGAAGTAAAATGACATTAAAGGGAAAGAAGGCATAGATTCTTACTAATAAAATTCAACCTACTGAAACAAGCTGCTTCCTTTTTTCGCCCAGCATGGTTAAATAAAGGTTGATTAACTCTAAATAGGAAGTGGGCGTTGTGTAGTAGCGCCGTCGGAGCTCAGCATAGTACTGCTCTGCCATCTCTGTCACACTCATGTGAATGTCTACGCACATTCTGGAAAGTTTTTCTTTCATGCGTTCACTTCCAAGGTCAATGTGCAGGAAAAAAGTCCTTGATACAGAATTAAGTGCTTCTCTGGGCCACTGAAAAAAAGATGAAAAGATTACCGAGATAATCTTACGCCAGTTATACATTCAGTGCCTCAAGCATTTTCCATCAGGGTTTTGGTGGTGTTTCTCTCCCCGCTCCCCCAAAAAATGACTGCGATATTAGAGGTGCTTTACATTCTAGCAGCTTTGAACAGAGCTGAGGCTGAAAGACTGTGTGGGCGCCAGGAGACAGAGTTGCAAGCTAGCACAACATGTAAGACAATAGAACAACATGTTTACTGCTCACATTACATGGAAATTAAAGTGTGTGCCTTACTTACTGTTTCCATGCTTTTTGGTGTGTGGGTTAATTTCTGCCATGCCTCTTTTAAACCAAAACCTTTTCTATTCTAGAATTCAGATCACATTTCAAACCGTCTACATTCATTTATCTTGTTGCAGCCTTTCAATGGGTAGGTCAGTCGGTCTGCCAGGCAGTCTGATCATTTCCACATTGGCTATGAGGGCTGAGGTTAAATCCCACTAGTGAATTTATGACTGAAAGTTGAGGTTTAAACCAGGGGTTTCCTGATTTGTAGCTCTGTCTCTTAGCCGATAGGCTCAGACTCAGCACTGCAACTTCGACTGGAACTGAAATTTTGCGGAGGTCGTTGTTGAAAGAAAACATTTCAATAGAACGAAACGAGCCATCTCAATCAAATATAACAATTATGCATCAGCTGGACTTCTCAACAAAACTGAAATTAGTTACCTGCACAAACCAATCAATAGTGCAGCAATTCACAAGTGATGGAAACATTCGACAGCGTGCTCGAAAAGCGTCTCCTACAGGGCTCATGCACAGAACAATATGTAGCTTCTGGCGAACTCGATTAATGAAGAACTGAAAAACCTGAGAAAAGGCAGTCATGAATGTTAATTCAAGGAGAAGAAGAAAGCACAGCAGTAATTAGGTTGTTAGCACAAATAAAACTGAGGACACTCATAAACTGTAAAAAGCTGTAGGTTGGGTTACATTATGGGCTATTTCCATATCTAACCCATGAGTTTAATCTCTGATACAGGATGAGAACAGCAGCAACAGGAAAATGTCCTCTTCTTTTTGTAGCTGAAAATTACAGATGTAAGAATATGTACAGTTATTTAAATACTGTTGATGTCCCCTCCAAAAAAGTTAATATAATGCATTCAAGGTACTATTTATAATGCGTCCTACCTCATCTCTGTTGCCCTCTGGTATACCAGCTTCTTTTGCTTTGGGTCGGGTAGCTGCCATAACAAATTCCAGCTCGTCTTTTTCAAACAGATTAGGCACCTCTCCAGAATTCAAAATGTTGTTTATATCTTCGAGAAATTCCTCTACAACAATCTACAAATTTTGTAAATAACAGTTTTGAAGAAAAGGTGTTGCAGAGTTAAAAACAGCAACTCCGCCATCAGAAAATAAAAGTATCAGTAAATCACTTAAAAAAAACACCTTTTATTTGCTCTAAAATTAGAATATAAGAAGAGTCTGAATATTTTAATGTTCAGTTTCACTGGATGACCCCACGTTCAAGTATTATGAGGCAACAAAGGATACTTTTTTGTCCACTTTCTACACCTTGTTTTATATACTTCCTCTTACTCTACCCGCCTTTCTTTCCTTAAATTAAAAAGCTCCGGATGCTATAATCTTTTCTCATAGGGGAGTTGCTCCAGGCCAGTGATCATTTTGGTTGGCTTTTTCCTGCATCTTTTCCAATTAGTATCATCTCCACTTTGCTGGTGGGAGTGCATAGGACCCTGACTAACAAGTCAATCAAAACTGGGCCTGGAATACAGTGAGTTGAAGTGCAGTGGCAGATCCACTGCTGCATTCAAAGGCTGGCCTGCTAGCTCAAACTGAGTTGGGCAGGTTGGGGGAAAGGGTTTTTTTTTGGGGGGGGGGGGGTTGTGGCAAAGGGAAGTTATTCAAAAACTGTGATATGCTAGTTCTAGGTTGTTTAAGTTGGGAGCTCCAAGGACGAGGCCTCTAAGCAGATCAGAGAGGCTTTGTTTGGGCACACAGTGCATTCAAAGATGGCAGCTTTGTGCCTTATTTGGGGCTTTCCCAGTAGTTACTGCCTGCTGGAGAACCACCACCAGCTTTCCACAGGATTGCACAATGTTGGGGCCTGCACTGTGGATTTTCACATCCGTTTCCATATATCCCATGATTTTTCTATAACCAAGCCTGTTTCCCACTTGAGCTGCTACTGAACTTTTGACTTAAATGGTACCCAGAGTTCTTCAAATCTGGGTAGTCCCTGCAATGAGCTTTTCACAGCCTGAACAATCTCTCAAGGTGCCATATCTAATTAACAACCGCTTTGTGATATCTATCACCTGTAAATATTGAAGGAAGGAAACCTGAACTAATTTAGTGTCGCCAGTCTCATGCTGGGGAATGCTCTTAGACCAGCAGAGATTTAGCAAGCATTTCATGAAGACCTTCTGGGGCCAACAGGCCTACACGGGAATTTAAATTTTCTTGTTTAGCAAGTCATTTTTATGATCATTCTGTGGTTTTATTACTATGCTGTCAAACAGGGCAATCCTATTCACATGTACACAGAACCAAGTCCTATTGCAGAATTCAACATCACACTTCTACTAGTGTTCTGTTTGAGCAATCATATCAGCTTGCCAGATGGCATGACCCGCCCCCCCCCATTACCTCACACATACATTGCTCTGGGGGTTCTCCTGACTTGCCGACCCAATTTAGTGGGGTTGCAGGGGGAGGAGAGGTGAGAAGCCCCGTTGCACCGGTGAAAGCTGTCACACAGGGCTTCTGCTGATGGGCTTGTTAGGTGAATCCTGCCCACAGAAACTTAATCCCACATCCTTCCAACACCCAGTACTAAGGGTGAAAATCCCCTTAATTACTATGTGGCAGTCACTGATCATTTCTGGCTCCTGCTGTTCCTCCTGCCAACCTCCTTTCTGGCTCCTGCTGTTCATCTAAGGCTGTGATGTACTCACAAGGCAGCTTAGAGAATAAAGAAATAAGAGCCAGCAAAAACCACTAATAAAAATAATAAAATTGCATGCAAACATTTTAGCAATCAAAAATGTTGTAAAGCATTTTAATAAAAAGCTTCAGATATCTTCCTTAAAAATGTTTCCTGTTTCTATGAGTTATTTGACCTTTAGTTATTTTATGAAGCTTATTATTCCCTTTCTGAATCATTTTGGTTGTATAAACAACACTGTATAAATCATGTAGCATTTTATTACCCAGATAAGATTTTAGCAGCAAGCACAAAGTGAATTTGATTTTTATTTCAGCTGTTCATACCTGCGTGTCCGTGAAAAGGAAAACCATATCTTTGTCTTCCACCCCTGCCATTTTATATAGCTTCCTAAGGTCATCGTGAAAAGTGTCGTAATTATAACCACGGCTTAGTTCTATTTGAAAGCATTTGTAGCCACATATATGAGAGGCGAGTCTAGTTAGAGACTGCTTGCCCGTGCCTCCAACTCCAACAAGCAGGGCATTTCCTCTTTCCTGGCGAATCATTCGAGCAATTCTGTGGGGGAAATTGAACATAAATTCGAAATGGTTAGCATTCATATGAGCAAGAGATATAAACAAGAGCCTTTTCCCCACTACCCTCCTCATTACCTGCCATCTTACTAAAGCAGCACAGCAGTGTAAAAGGTTTCTTTCATTCTGGAAATCCACATTCATGCCTATGAGAAGGAGGGTCTCCAGCAATAAAGAGTTTTCCCTTTGCCATTCTGAACTTAAGCAATGGGCTCATTATACTCAGTCACACACATTTCTATCTATGTCTTAGAGACCCAAACGACATACATACTTCATGCCCACCAGGACAATTCCCAGATCTACACACTAAACCAGAACTCCTTGCTGAGGAGGAGCCCATTGTGCAGGTACCTCTCCAGCCCAAGGAGGTCGCAATCCCTTCTCTTGAAAACTCCAGCACAGTCTTAGCCTGCCACTGAAATAACACCTGAGGTCTGCTCTTATGAAGTCCCCAGCCTAAGCCCTTTGTGGAGCTGTCCAAGGTACCACTGAAACCTTCCCCTGACTTGGCTTGCCACTGCTGAAGCACAAACCTCATTACAGCAACCACACCCTGGGCCCTCCCAGTCCCTCTCAGTATCAAGAAAGTATAACAAGCGAATAGAAACAGAACCTATTCAGCTGACGCTGACACAAAACCCCACACGTACACTATAAAAAGGAATATGTTTCGGCACACCACTCCTCCTCTCCTTCTTCCCCAACCTTATACTGTACTCAACACTAATGTCTCAAAACAAATGTAACTGATCTGTAGAAAAGACTTTACAACTTGAAATAAGAGACATTGCACGTGCTTTTGTAAACCAAGAAAATCTTCAATAAAAACTGTTTTTTAAAAATAAAGCAAGGAACTTATTTACAGAAATGTACTTTCCACTTTATATAGGCATGCTGTCATTAGTTTATTAATATAGTATTAACTCATTTATATTATTGATATTTGGTTAATGGCAGTGTAATTATTTACCTTGAAACATGCTCTATAGCATCTTGGAAGAATACCAGTTTGGTTTCCTTAGCGTTGGTTATATTATAATCATCCAGATAGTCTTGCAGAACCCCCATAATCTTTTCTAGATCAGTTAGCTCTTCATAAATGCGTTCAGCTTTCTCAACTCCAATCTAAAATGAACAGAAAAGGAAAATAAGATTGTGATCAAAAGGAATGGAAATATAATGCTACCCCATCAAATGCTGACTGTAAAAAAGCATAGCTTAATGGTGACAGGAGTGAGTCAAAGTCAATAGAAATGTGAGCCAATTAATTATGTGAAATTTTTGCAGACTCTTGGGAAATCATTACTTCTCATGTTGGGCATATGTGTGAATATTACAAATTAGGGAGACAATCCTTTCATCCGTGAGTTCATCAGCTCATGTGAGAGGAGATCCCAATCAGCCATGCTTGGGAACAACAGATCACACCACCCATTTGTTTTATTGAACCATTCCATTCCTTCCTAGGCCAGTTACTTATGCTCCTTGGCACGTGTTGTTTGTACACAGGGCCTGAAGAGAAAAGTGAAAGCTAGATGCATGTGAGCTTCACACTGAAAGTCATAATTTGTGTATTTCACCTTCCAGCCACAAGAGTAAGCTACTAAAGGTAAAGGTACCCCTGACCGTTAGGGCCAGTCGCAGACGACTCTGGGGTTGTGCGCTAATCTCGTTCTATAGGCTGAGGGAGCCGGCATTTGGCCGCAGACAGCTTCCAGGTCATGTGGCCAGCATGACTAAGCCACTTCTGGTGAACCAGAGCAGCGCACGGAAAAGCTGTTTACCTTCCCTGCACTTTGACGTGCTTTTGAACTGCTATAGAGTGCTTATTAAGCCAGCTAATGAGAAAGGAAAGAGGGCTCATTTACTGTGCAGCAGTGACCATCTGGGAATGGATCATGTCCAATGGTTTTTAGGCTACCGGATATTCAATTACCTGATCTACCTGCAATCATATTATTTAAATTTAGCCCAAGATAATATTTTCATCTGGATGCTAGTATCCCCCCCAATATATATATATCAGATATATTTCTAGTTCTAACCTGAGATCCATTTACTGTAATCAGTAAATTCTATTGTTTATAGCCAATGACCATCACAATACGAGCACAAATCACACAGCTACAAAACAAAAGACATTGCATGCACCAGACCAGGACAAATCTACAATGTCCCAAGCGTTCCTTCTAGTCAGCATCCCTAGAGTCTAGCGCTTGCACTATCCAGAAAGGTTGCCCTTTTCTGACCATACTAAGAGTATGTTAAATATAACTGAAAATGTGTATTGTTTTCCTTGTGAGGAATATCTGTATGATGGCTGCTTTTCTAAGCAATCCTCCTGGAGAGTTTACTGAGGATCATCTCCACTCCTTTGAATGACTAAAGGAAATAGAAACGGGGTGTAAATATGTACAATTTTTCTGGCAAAGGGTGTTTAAGGAGATAACAGAAATCACTGGGTTAAAGCTGACCGAAAGTCCAGAGGTAGCATTATTCTCAATTTACGATGGGGTGGAAGGCTCACAGGCTATGAAGGACTTGCTCACAAATTTATTGACGGCTGCACGAGTTATTATAGCTATGAAGTGGAAGGGGCAAGACAAATATAAAATGGAAGAGTGGTATAAAGAGGTGAGGGGTATAGCTATTAATGATAAATTAACATGTGCTATTAAGGTAAGATGGGAAACATGCAGGAGAAATTATTTTGAGGAGACACAGAAGGTGTTTGTAGGATTTGTACTGTTAAAATGGAAAGGAGTCAAACCATCGCAAGAGGTGTTGAAATTTTGGAAGGTTGGATAGTTAGAACGGAATGGTCTTGGGGGTGGGGTGCACATTTTAATTGTAATTTATTTACTGTTATTACTTTGTTTAAAAAAAATAAAAATAAAAGAAATCAACACTATCCATCCATTCATATTATTTATCATCCTTTCTACAATTTATGATTGAAATCACCTGCCACTGAGCAGTTTTCTTCCATCAAACCTCAGTTGGAGGAAATACAGTTTCACGAACACAAACCATATTTATGTAGGTAAATATCTGGTAATTAGAAGTACTGAGGTTTATCTCTCAAGGCTGCAGATATTGCTCTAGGAAAGATTCCAATGCAAAGAAGCAAGAAACCCCCAACATGCTCCTTCCATATGCCTGTGCCACTGCCATCTGGTGACCAGCTGTTGGCTTTCTGCATTGATTTGAACTGTCAGCTCTGAAGTCGGTTCAGAACCTATTGCTGAATGTGACAGCTCCTTTTAATTTAATGGACATTTCACATCTGAGAAAACTCCATCTCCATAGCACAGATAACATTCAAGTGACTAATGTTTCTTATGAAAAATTATCGGGCAGTCCTAGCAGCCTCCACTATTTATTTATGAGTGATATCTCAGCCCCAAAACTGCTGCTGGAGGTCTAGGAATGAGGCCAGCTGAGTTGTCTGTGGCCAGCAGCAGACACACTCACTCCAGAAGCTGACAGAAGAAATGGACTATTCAAATAAATATCAGATGTCAAGCTGGCTGGCTATTTTTTTCACACTATTCAGTTAACTGATGGCAACATTCTTGGTGCTGCTCATGTTCAAGAATTATTTGCAAGCTGTTTCCAAGGCCTCACAATACTAGTTTTTCTGAGACTCCATGGCCACCTCGTGAGAAGAGAAGACTCCCTGGAAAAGACCCTGATGTTGGGAAAGATGGAGGGCACAAGGAGAAGGGGACGACAGAGGACGAGATGGTTGGATAGTGTTCTCGAAGCTACCAGCATGAGTTTGACCAAACTGCGGGAGGCAGTAGAAGACAGAAGTGCCTGGCGTGCTCTGGTCCATGGGGTCACGAAGAGTCGGACACGACTAAATGACTAAACAACAACAATATAAGAAAGATGTTGTTGGCATCCATCTGTCTCAAGAGAGAATGGAGTGCGCCTCCAAGGATGAAGTCAAACCATTGCGTTAGTAGCACTGAAGTGATCTCCCCAGGGTGCAAGCCTGGGCAGGGTGTATAGAGGCCTGGGCTGCCCAGATGACAAGACCCCCCTCTTGACTTCGCTGATATAGCCCAAGGGAAAGCAGAGCAATATGTTTGGCACCAGCCTGGCTGCAAGAGTTGCTGGAAGGAGGTGTACAAGACGCCATCCAACCATCTTAGTGACTCTACTCCAGATTTGTGTAGGTTTTACTTCTTACCCTTTTCTCCTCCCAAAGATTTCCCGCAAGCCAGTGGAGGAAATGCTTCATGTGCATCCAGGATGGGGGGAAAATGTTTTAATTCTTAGCAGTTTTTATCACATCGCACTATAATTTTTTTACTTTTATCAATCTGGCATAAGAACCGCACTAAATCTCACCATAAAAATACCACCTAAATTCACAGTGTTTCTACAGCAGAGTTCATTTACTTTACAGGTCACATTGTGTCTTTGTACCTCAAAAACAAGAGCCCAATTTTATAGAAGTCAAATCATAAAGACATCGTTCTATCCAGTTTTATTTTCTACGGAATCCTCACCTTTATGTAGTCACCAAATAAGATGGGTTTAGACACAAATGAGTCTGGATCAATAGAGACTCCAAAATATTTGCCTACAATGTAAAATAGGTGGGTTAAGTTAATGTTAATTCTGCAAGCATGAAGTATGCAGATTAAATATAATATATACTAGTAAAGTAAGCATCCTTACTGGCCATGTCAGATAACATGGAATAAAAATATTGTTTATCTTCACTACAGATGAGACGGTCATGGAAAACTCTTTGGGACTCGTGACAAAACAGCCTGAATATCTGTGCCTGGTCTCGAACTGACATGGGGCTGCATTGCAACATGCCTGCAATAGAAAAATACATTAAAATTGTGATAATATACGTAAAAAAAACTTGAAAACTTGAAAAAATCATTTTAAAGCAAATTTAAAATCAATACTTAAACATGCTTGCAGAAGATTTGTTGGGTTTTAAAACTGTTAGTGACAGCTTTTGATGTCCAATTAACACACATGTGTTCATCATTTATTGGTTGCAGCATCAAACTGCAGCTTGGTTTTACCCTTGAGTCACCCTAAATTAATCACCACAACAGAACAACATATGGTTGCAGGGGGGAGTCTAGTGATGTTGGAGAATTCTGATGAAAACAGAAAAGGGAGTGGAAATTGCCAGTACAGTTGTACCTCCTTTGGCATCCAGGATCCGTTCCGGAGCCCTGGACGCTCGACAAAAGGGATGCTCAACAAAGCGCTGCTCTGCGCATGCGCGATTTAGTGCTTCTGCGCGTGCAGCAAACCTGGAAGTAACCCGTTCCGGTACTTCTGGGTTTGCCGTGGACGTTCGACGAAATGGACCCTAAATGGGGCGGACTCAAAATGTAGTACGACTATATTTGCTTATTAGTCCCCTCTCCTGTAAGATGTAAAAAGGGTAATACCCTCTAAAATCTTAGTTTTGTGTGGGATATCACTGGGGGGTATCAGCAAAGATACTTGAAGATTTGCAGAATCTGCTTATAAACTTTGCATGAAATGGGGGGGGGGGGACCAAGAGTTATGGGGGAGTGGGTTGTGGCTAAAAATAATTAAGAAATTGGCTATCCTTCTCATCCGTTAAAGGATATTTCAAGGCAGCAACATTAATGTATTTAAAAGCCTGGTTTCGGTCTGCTGAGTAAGATATATAAAATCATTATAGAGAGAGACATTACAATGATCACCTATAAAAATAACTGGGAGAGAGAGCTGGGTTGTCAAATTCCAACAGATGTTTAAAACTGGATTTGGAATAACATCCCCAAGCAGAAAGTCAGCACAAATTTGAAGATAACTTTTGCAAATTCTCCAATAGTATTTAGCCCCTACAAGTTTTAACCATATTTATAGTAATGTTTGTAATACATGTTGGAGATGACAGACAATAAATGTACATAAGGTCCACATTTTCCAGTTTTGCCTCAGAATAAGGAATTTTTGGGTAGAAAGAATAAATGAGATTGAATTTATAACAGGTTATATTTAAGCTCTTGTAAGACCCTTTGATTGTACTCAGTGTGATCTGAAGATAGAGAACTGTACTGCATCTTTTAACTGCTGGAATGTTGATCTCTGCAAAGTTAAATAAAATAAGGACTCCAACTGATGAATAATAGATTATGAAATTATGGGAAATGGTATGCACAGTCAAACTAACTAATAGGGTAAGGGTTAGAGAGGGGTGACAATATTGGCATACTTATTATGTACTGGAGTAAAAGGCTCAATATAATGCACAACCCAATGCACTTACTTTGTTGTAATACAAGTTATTTTGTTTTGTTTTTAAGTATGTGATGTACATTATGCACAATTATGATAAACAAAATAACTTTTTGATTTTAAAAAAGGAAAGAAAAGAAAGAACATGGTGTTGAGTTAACAGCACAGCTTTACTTTTACAATTTTACTTTTACGCAGTATTGCATTGGCTGTCCTCTTCTATTTCAGTACAAGTCTATACTGCTACTACTAATTTTTCTCTATTCTCTTGAAATTAACTTTCAAAATTCACTCTAGAGGAATGCAATGCACTGCTTTTTCACAGCAACATGCCAAGAATAAAGTTATTTAAAGGTAAAACATAGCATGCTAACATTAGACAGTAGAGAAAAATTACTGGGAAAAATAATTATTGACAATGTGAGCACAAAACTGGTACAGAGATTGTGCCAAGTGGAAATACACCTTACCTTGCACACATTTTGACAAATCACGTAAATTAAACACATAATGGGATTTTGCTGGTGTTGGAAGGAGATCAATGCTCATTCTTTGATATATTTCAACAGCAGCCTCCACTATACTTTTTGCACTCTGCCTTACTGTTGTAGAGAAGTCAGCCAAAAATCCTTTTAAAATAGCCTAGTACGAGGAAAAACAACAAAACAAAACTTAAGCTCAAAATGTAATTAAAGTTTTGTGGTGTTCTCTCTTTTATTCTACTCAAGCCAGCTGTGATTTCAATGTTTCTTTTAAAAAGTGGAACTACATCTTTTTATAGTAACAGAAAAGCACATCCTGTATTTCTTTCAGGCATTTGCTAGTCCAACTATTGATCTATTATTGTGTTTGAGTGCCAGTTCACGTATTCAGTTTTCCCCATTCATCCCAGTGAGAAACTTCCATGTGTGCAAACAAATCCATCAGCATGAATGGTGAAATGTGAACAAGCAATACTGCTAATGGGTTTATCGTGTTAAGGTGCAATTTTCAATGGCAAAGATTTCATGGTAAGCTCAGTAGGTAGGGCAGGGGTATTTGCAGTTGGTTTGCTCTGATGCTTTTTAAACAACGTGCTTTATTGTGAAGACACAGAAAAGGGTGATGGCACCAAGCAATATTAGACAGAACTATGCAGACCATTTACTGTGTCAAGCAAACGCTGAATATAACATTGTATTTCAGCCTTATTTAGGAGAATCTCTCTCAAAAAAGAAAGAAAGAAAGAAAGAAAGAAAGAAAGAAAGAAAGAAAGAAAGAAAGAAAGCCAGTCTACATCAAAGATAGTCATGGCTAGCTCAAAGTTATGTAGCTACATCAAATATTTTAAAGGTCTTTTCATTATCAGTATCATTTCAGAAGCAGGAAAAAAACACAGATTTTAGCCTGAAGTTCATTGGGGTAATCAATACTTGCTTCAATTTGCATCAGTCCCCACCTTCAGCCCCGCACCCATAGGTGTGGCAGTGAGTGAGAAAGAGGGCATTTACTTACTTACTTACTTACTTACTTAGTTGCAGTTTAATGCCAAAATAGGCTTCTAAGCAGTTTACAAAGTATAAAAAACCAACTTACACAAACAATTACAATATACATATCCATAATTCAAAAGCTCACTAATACAGTGCTATGACCCTCATGGTCCCTTCCAGCTCTACAGTTGATTCTATGATTAAAGAAATGCATCAATTAAAAACAGGATCATGTGGAGTTTTTAGAGAGTGCCGTGGGTACTACCCACTTCTTTTTGCTTATCTACCACAACAATAGATCCTCTTAGATTTTTGTAACTTTTTTAGATAGCATGATGACAAAACCACTAACAAACCACAGGAATATGGACGAGAGGTGGTGTATGATAAGATGGTAGTTCTGAGGGGGGCCCTCAGGGGAAAAAAATTTGAGGATCTATAATGATTCATATCTCACAACCCTGTTTTTGTACCAGTGCTAGAAAACACAATTCTGTGATTTTTATGGTTCAGCCAAGAGAGATGCGATACGTGATTTGAGGATGGTTATAAGGGTGGGGAAGTCTAGGGGGGAAATTATGGAATTTCAAGAGGATCCATCTTACTGGATACAGCGAGTGTGTCCATGTGCACATATACACATTCTCTCTCCTGCAGCACCCCACTTGCTCATCTGGTATCCACAGACTTGGTCTAAAGTGCACTGATATTTAAAGGTATCAGGACTCTGCATTCAGTGCCAATCTTCAATAACGTGCATAAATGCATATCAAAAACTTTCAGCACTTCAGAAAGTAACACATGCTACTAAGAATCTGTATAAGTCCAGCATCTCAGAACAGCGTGTTATGACAGACTGAACAGAAGAATCTATTTTTTGTTCTTTGTTACTGTGGGGAAGTTGCTACTGACCTCAAAAATTTGTTTAAGGCTATGCTCAGAGGGTGTCGGAAGACACAGCATCGCGAAATGTCTAATGAAACGTGCTGTAACTGGATTACGTCCACCACCTGGAGGTGCACAGGCTGAACAAATAGTTACATCCTAGGGGGGGTAAAGATCATAGATATTTTGCGTCAAAACATAATACTTAAGTCTTTAATCCTATAAAAACTTGCTTCTTACATTTAAACCACAGCTCAGATAACATGCCTGATTCCCTATTCTTATTTTTAATTCAGCATCAAATTGTACTGATGAAATTCTATATACAGTAAATATCAAGGCAGGCTAAAATTATTATTTGTGGTGGCTTGAACCTTAAACCTCATTCAATGCCCTTCAGCAATCATCAGGTGTAAGGAAATGCTGTGTCTGCATAAGCTGAAGGGGAAATGAAGCAGGTAGAAAGCAAAATGAATGAATAGAAGTTTAGAGATGTATAAGGCAGGCATAGGCAAACTCCAGCCCTCCAGATATTTGGGACTACAATTCCCATCATCCCTGACCACTGGTCCTGTTGGCTAGGGATGATGGGACTTGTAGTCCCAAACATCTGGAGGGCTGGAGTTTGCCTATGCTTGGTATAAGGTACCATGATGGATATGTGTTCCAAAAAAAGGTGGGCAAGCCTTTTTTGGAACTAAAGGGGGGGTCGTATTGTCATAAAAAAACAGAAATAATAAAATTAAAAACTGAAATGTGTGAGAGAAAGGATGAGCAAGTGAATGCTGGAATGTGAAGCTTGTGCTTTTCCAGAGAACCATGAGAGAAGGACAGAACAACATGTACGCAGGAGCTATTGCTATAACTTGAGGACAGAGGAAGAGGAGAAAACTAAGAAAGTTGCTATGCCTTGTGATTAAACCAGTGGAAGCCAGCAGAAGGAAGTGCTGCCATATATTGACATAACTGACCCTTTGCTTCCCTTTGTTTGGAAGTGTGCCATCCCTCAACCACTCGCTGGTTGAGTTTGTGCCGCACTGTCCTTGCAACGCCTAAGTAAATGTCCTGTTCAGCTGACAATTGGAGTCTGGATCTTACTGACCCGATAGGCTGAACCCACAGGGTATTGGGGGTAAGGAACTGAAATATACTCAGAGTTGAGTGTTGATTTCATGCTCTTTATTTTAGCTCATGGTAAACAGTGAGTGAGTGTGTTTCCCCCCAAAACCTCTGGCTATATATACATTATTTATACAATGGGTCCCGCGTGATTGGCTGATTCAATTCCCCTCCTGGAGCCTTATTGGGTTGCTCCTGCAGGCCAATCAGGTTGCTGCCTTCCAGGATCCTACCTGCCTATTGTTCTAGGAACCAAGCTCAGCACATAACAGGAACCTCAATACTTTCCCAACAGAATAGACGGTACTCAGATTATAGCATTCACTGTCACAACCATCTGAAGGCAGACTTGCCTGTATTTCCTTCCAAAACAGTTTCTCTCTGTCGTAGAACCCTCCAAAGTCTTGATACTGTCGTAGTAGCTCAATAGGGGGCTGAGAACCATAACGATCCAATTTAGGCATGTTTAGATCGTCTACAAAAATGACAACTCTTTTTGTCCCTGGTGCTCCTAAACAATAGAAGAGCGGAGAAACCACTGCTAGTAAGTTTTCCCCAAATAACAAAATTAATACACAATAGCACCGAGTTTTTTACACTTCAGAAATTAGCAGGCTTTCAGTTAAACTGAAATGGAACACTGATTAACCGAAGTTTATTATTTCATAGTCTTTAATTTGACTATGGAAAATATTAAGTAAATTAAAGACCTGAATAATGTGGCAGAATGGTTGAAATATTACAGAAGTAAACATAAATGCCAAAATACAGATTGACTGTTGTCCTAATGTTGAAAGCAACAGAATCCTTTCTGGATGAATATGCAGTGATGCATATTCTTTACTGGAACCCCTCGTGTTTAGGCCATTTTATGCGATTTTTATCCAAAGCCCTACTCAGACCTCGTGTGGGTATTCAGTATACCTGATGTGACTGTATTCTTAGATAATGCACTTGATTTAGATTTAGCGCTAAACAAAGCAAATTTTATATTATTTTATATTATTGTACAATTTATAGGAGGGAGATATATGTATCAGTGGCAGGGCATGGGGTAGTATGCACAGGAAGGAGCAAAAGAGGATGAATGAAACATGTCCATAACAACTTCAGGTCAAAATATTGTTTCACTTTTCATTAGAGTACAGTATGTGAAGATGTGTTGCATTTCCCAAATGTCAATGCTGCCCTCCTGTGTTAAACTGAATGGAGTACATCAGATTATAGCCTACATCAGGTGCAGGGAAGCTCTGGCTCTCCAGATGTTGCTGAACTAAAATTTCCATAATCCCGGGACATGTTCTGTGCTTGATGGGAGTTATAGTTCAGCAGTATCAGGAAGGACAAAGATTCCTCAGCCCAAGCCTACATTTAACTAAAAACCATCAGCTTTAAAACTGAAGAACTCTGAATCTTCTTTCTTCCTGCTGCTTCCAGGTGTAATTATTTAGCCTTATCTCTGAGAGAATTCTTCTCCATAATTCTGCAGGAAAACCATAGGTAATTTGGGAAAATTTACTTTGCACTAACCTGTTGTGGAGTGTTGTTGAAATCAGCAAAAAGAATGAAGAGTTGATTACAAGGAATACAGCCAACACAATTTAGGCAACAAAATATATTAAATCTCTTTACCTAAAATATTTTTCCGTTTCTTTTCTAATTTCGATTCAATAATCTCCTGTGTCCTTATTGATGAAGTCTGAGCAGAGAAATTTAGGTATACGGGAACATAACCAGCTTCCTCTTGTATTCGGTTTAGCAGTGCCCTTGCAACTACAGACTTCAAATGACAAAAAAAAAGTATAGCAAGCAACAGTGCATTATACGCACAAAAAATCATTGCAGTTACATTCAGAAATATTATTAGCTCCTCATAATGAGTAGAATTCTCCGCTGGACTATACACAGAGCAATCTAGATTTGAGAGATTGTTCCCTGAACAAGTATTTTGAATTTATGCCACTGAAATTTACCACTATCAACTTGCTAAGTCAGCTAACAATGAGCTTTTTCATGGTCACTGGATTTAAAAAATTGTGCGATCTGAAAATTTTGATGGCTTACTTTTCCAAAACATTAATCAAACTTGTTAAATAGCAAATTGTTTACAATGCATCATTTTGTTTTGGAACCTATTTTTCCACTTTTACTCTCATCATTAGATCAGAAGATAATTAGAAGATTACATAAGTAATTTATTCAGTGCCTCTCCCTACAACATTATCTACCTATTCTCCATTCTCTCGAGGAATCTCTATAGATGTAATTAAAACAGTGCCTTAACTAAAGTCCCTTAAAATTACTAATTAATAACTTGGTGTATTTGATGTTTGTGGATTTATATAAATGATTCAACTATTTTGTTAAGCAACCAAAAGAAATCTCACCTTGCCAACCCCAGTTATCCCTGTGAACAACACAGAATGTCTGACAGCTAGCAATTTTTCCATAAGAAAGCCATAGCGCACAGTGTCAGTGGTAGGAACAAGCATTTCAAAAAATGGTACAGTGTGACTGTATTTAAATGTAGGTATAATCCGCTCCCAAGGATCCAGTCGCTTTGTCTCAAAATCAATGAAAAGACTCCACAAATCACCAGAAGTTGGAAGCTAGGAAGAAAAAATAATGACATTCATCCTTGTCAAGAACTGGGAAGAAGGGTTGGAATACATGGCAAAAGGGCCGATTGGTCTTACCTGAAGCATAGATTTGATAGGTATCAAATTAGTGAAACAGCTCTCTTTGTACAGGCATATAAGGGTTTTGAATTATTTTGTCAAATACATGCATACCCTGTTCAGAATTTCTCCCTGACTTCTAGACCTGTGGACTACTCTTCCTTCAAGACAGGAGCCGACAATTATTAGCTTGGGATGATAGGTAGAAGCAGGGGTTGGTGGAAGGGTGTTATATATAAAACTGGTTTCTGAATTTTAGAAATTTTAATATTTTAACGACTGTTTTCATGTTTTACTAGCTGTATTTCACCCTCCAGCGATTGTATAATAAAGGGCAAGACAGAAACTTTACAAATAAACAAACTCTTGGGCATCTTCCCACAATCATGAAGACCAGAGCTTTGTTTTGAGGTGTAAGCCCTTCAAAAGGCACTCCATGTTAGAGCCCAAACTGCACATTGTGAATCACAACAGAAGTTATTGCTGCTAATTGCATTTATTTGTTGCTTATTGCATAAAATGCCTCAGAGTTTCATCACAAAGATATTAAAACACAATTGACACAAAGAGCTCATCCTTCAATAAAATAAAAAGGACAAATCCTACTCCAACCTGCTAAAAGATTAACACAGGCTATCATAATATATAACCCCAATTAAGAGCCAAACACCTGGGAGGACAGGAATGTTTTTGCTTGATGCCTAAATCTGATAGTGATGGCACCAGGCATATCTTTCTCCAAAAGGCCTCCCACAATCAGGAGCCACCACTGAGAAGGCCTGTTCTTGTGTTGCCACCCTCTGCACCTCCCTCAGAAGGGACATGGGTGATAAACATAGGGTCCAGTTATGAAGATTCACGGATATTCCTTCACACCTGGAATTCATGAATGAATTTTGTAGGTCACAAAAAGTTGGGTTTAGCTACCCAATTAAAAAATGAATTGTTTGCGGGGCATGTCTGACTCCAAGAGCACTTGTAGAAGTGCCTCTATAAAGGATGTATTCGAAGAAAAATTCTTCCTGCTCTTCCAGATTACGCCGCTCTCACAATCAGTATAAATGAAAATGTGTAAGCAAAATAGTATGCTTCATACCTTGGCATCGGGGTTATCTTCAAACTGCTGTCTTATAAATGTATCGAAACCATCCCAACAGTTCTCTGTTAAATTTCCACCAACTGACCACAAATAACAGAAAACAAAAGTCTGGCATACAAGAGAATTTAACCTAGATTGTTCCTGTATAAAGAAGAAAAGGAAAATAAATACTTTTTTTAAAAAATACATGCACTATTTTCCCCATACCAAATTAACATGCAGCAATCTGAATGAGGTAAATTTAAAATTCTCTTTCCTAAAAAATAATATGCTATTATACCTTAGCAGGTATAAGCGACACAGATATGATATTTTCTATTTAACTTGATTTTAGATATTTTCCTGTGTGAGGGTTTTTATGATGTTCTTATCATTTAATATGTTTTTGGTTAAGAAACCTGAGATGCCACAATTCTATTGAACTCCTATCCCCAAGATGGTGTTTCAGATGCCTGGTCAAAACCGTTTGGGTTTGGGTTTTTTTGCTTGTTTTTAGGAGGCCTTTGCACCCTGAATGCTTCTCAGATGATCTAAAAGTATATTTTTTATCTGAGATTTTAATTTTTGAGAAAAACTTGCATGCATGAGCAGCACCACGTTCACAATAAACTGCTAAGTGGAATCACCCATCCAACAATACACACACGTGCGTGCGCGCGCGCACACACACACACACACACACACACACAGAGTTATTCAGTTATAAAAGGGATTATCTGGGAAGACCCACACAGAAATAGTTATTTAAAAGAATAACAGGATATTGATACTGAGGTCTTCCCCCATAATCTACAGACACAAGGAGTAAGGTAAATAGCTATACCATTGACATATTGGGACCTCCCTTCCCAAGGAGCAGTGATTCCAGTAAACAGCAGAGAGTTGTAACTTTACTGATGTCCACTTGAGATATAGCTTGCGAACACTTTTTGTGAACATATTTCAGGCCGCCTTCAACATAATGGCAAAACAAGTCAAACAAGTATGTTCGTGTTTCCTCATTGAACTAAAAAACAGAATAAATATTTGTACACAGTTACTATCTTATCCCACTTTGAGAAGTACAGCTCCTAAGATGAAAGCATCTTTGACATATTAATCCATATGTGAAACATACATTTCCCGCTCACCCCCTCCCTTGGGTGGGCGGAGTTTGCAACACCGCACGGGCTCCTGGGACCGGGGAGCCACCCACCTTGTTACAGGGAGGCCGTTGCTCCGCCCCCATCTCAGCAGGCCTATGGGCAGCCAGCTGGGGGTGGGGCAAGGACCAGCAAAGGACCGATGCTCTTCAGCCCAGGCTCACTTGTTTTTCTTTCCAGGTTCACCTGCCCAACCATCCCTGCATATAACATGGTCTTCTGCTGCAGGCTAACCTCTTGCTTTACAGGTCAGCGGGCGCTGCTATGGTCGTAAGATGGTTGCTATATTCAGAACCGGGAAGGAATTTTCCTGCGTTGGCAGGTTTCGCCTTCCCCATAGCATCTCGTCACAACTTTTAGGCCTTGGTCGGTATTCCATAGTCTATCTGTGAGTCGGGGGCAGCATATTGATGCACCCCTATGCGGCAGCGTTTGCAGGGCCTGTTAAAGGGTTGATTGTGGGGGTCACTGGCCCTACAGCGGCGGCATATATGTCAAACTCCTGGCTAGGTGAAGTGGGAGGGCAGGCTGGGTAAGTTCATGCTTTCCAGTCCCCTCCCACAACACCTGATTGCCCTGCGCATCCTCAGCCCCAAGGTTCCTACACCTGAAAATAAATAAAGCAGTGGCCTAATTTAAACCCAGGGGACACGGGTGGCACTGTGGGTTAAACCACAGAGGCCAGGACTTGCCGATCAGAAGGTCGGCAGTTCGAATCCCCGCGACGGGATGAGCTCCTGTTGTTCGGTCCCAGCTCCTGCCAACCTAGCAGTTTGAAAGCATGTCAAGTGCAAGTAGATAAATAGGTACCACTCTGGCGGGAAGGTAAACAGTGTTTCCATGTGCTGCTCTGGTTCGCCAGAAGCGGCTTAGTCATGCTGGCCACATGACCCGGAAGCTGTACGCCAGCTCCCTCGGCCAGTAAAGCGAGATGAGCGCCACAACCCCAGAGTCGGTCACGACTGGACCTAATGGTCAGGGGTCCCTTTACCTTTACCTTTTAATTTAAACCCATACCTTGTTGTCATGTCTCATCTCTTCGGTTTGTGGTGGGCTCCAGGAACAGGGTTTTAGTGCCTGGGCTTGCAAATCACTTTCCCGAGTATTGCAGTGCCCCATGCTGACCAAAGTGGAGCAAAAACAAAGCCACTGAGAAACTAGAGGGTCTGAGCATGTTTGAAAGCCTCCAGAAGCATTAAAAATATATATTTTAAAATATTGCTCCAAGAAGCAACCTTTGCCTCCTGTCCACAGCCCCAGTGAGGTTTCAGCACCACAGAGCGTTGGGTGTCAGTTAAAAAGAACACTGAAAGTTTTCCCTTTTGCTTAAAAGTGCTTTTGCAAAACCTACTCTGTCTTCAAGGCCTGCCATCCAAGTCTTCACATATGGGATCCACTTCAGTTCCTCAGGATCAATGTAGACCATTCCGCATCGGCTAACTGTAGCAGGTGAAGCAACCCTCAAGTCTTCCACCTGAAAGTCATGGATATTGCTTATTTCTGCTTCAGTATATAAATTTAAAAAGCCATAAGCAAAAATGCAAATAAATAGTGCGATATCTTTGTTCCAGTTATGCACTGAATGAAGAATTAGAAAAAAAAATTGAACTTGAGAAAGAAAAGTACCTCAAACATCATGTGAATGTATGGTGTGAGTTTGATTCTTTCGCTGTTAGCCAGGCAAAGCATCTTGTTATCATCCAAAACGGTGTTTAGGTTTTCAATCCATAAGGCATCCACAGGTCCATCACTGATGATCCATTTATGATCTTCAGAGGTGTCAACCACAGCAGCTCGAACGCTAAGAGCCATCAGGCCATCTTTCCACTCCAAAGTTAAATTGTTAACCTCACCATATAGTTCACCCATTGTAATTGATTTAGGGTTCAGAACATATGTTTTAACAGGCTGGTAGAAAGGGTTTTCTTCACCCGCTTCATGCAACGCTGCAAGGCTATCTGCCAGAACCTGGTAAACTGTAGTTTTCCCACCTCCGGTTGGTCCAACGAGCATGACACCATGCCTTACCAGCATTGTTTCAAAAAGTTGTATGACTTTATGAACCATGGTATCTTCAGCCTGTAATCCTTTGGAAAGCATGACATCTATTATTGTTGACTGTAGAGTTCCATAGTCATGCTCTGGTATTATGACTCCAGGAAAGAGGTCAGATATAATTCCACTGAAAGAAATGAAAGCAAAAGCTTTATTTGATTATTTAAAGTATTTCTATCCCATCTCTCCTACCCTCAAGACAATCCTTAAACAATGAAGCAGAACAATAACCCACATTTTATGCAGCAAAGAAGACAGATTTGAGCTTACCTGTGAATCCCCATTCTGTCCAGTGTGGACTCTACAATATATTCAGTTTCATCAACCGATTTCCCCTTTACTAGGAGGTAAGTAGACTGTTCCCACCCTGGAACCACAGGAAAGGGGGATTCCTAAGTAAACTCAAATTCCCTCTTTCTTCCATGGATCCAGGATGGGGCAATCTTGCAAGTAAGCATGCATAAAACCAATGTACATCAACAGCAATGTACAGTGTGACTGAATTTGGGAGGTGCTGCCTTTGGGGAAAGGGACCTCCCAAAGGTAGCATCTGTTGATGTGTACGGAAGGTGTAGGACTGACTTCCACATGCTGACCCTGCAGTTTTCCATAGAGCAGAGATGGTTGTACTCTAGGGAGTAAGCAATACTACTCTCAGAGGTTTCCACTCTTTGGGCGTGATATCGTCCTTCAGCCGCATGGAGATGGTTAAAATGGGCTACTTTACTCAGAGGGAAGACTAGGGTTGACTGAAGGAAACAAATATGGCCTCGCTGGAGTCATTGGTTCTGGAAATGTAAACATTAAGCGTCCTCTTCCTTTCGCTTGGATGGAACGACCGAAGTCGGTAAGACAATTTGAACAGTGGAAACTGGAGCTGATCTCTGGAATAAAGGCAGAATCTGCCTTTGGTAGACTTAAACAATGAAAACAGCAGGATGGCAGAGTAACAGATCTTGCTAAATAGGAAGGCACGCTTGTAACTGTGACAACAGCTCCATCTGGTATGCAGGCTGAGACCCTACCTGCCTACAGACTGCCTCGCCAGAGTGGTGCATGCTCTAGTTATCTCCTGCTTGAACTACCGCAATGTGCTTTACGTGGGGCTACCTTTGAAGGTGATCCAGAAACTACAATTAATCCAGGATGTGGCAGCTAGACTGGTGACTGGGAGTGGCTGCCGAGACCATACAACACAGGTCCTGAAAGACCTACATTGGCTCCTAGTATGTTTCTGAGCACAATTCAAAGTGTTGGTGCTGACCTTTAAAGCCCTAAACGGCCTCAGCCCAGTATACCTGAAGGAGCATCTCCACCTCCATCACTGAGGTCCAGCTCTGTGGGGCCTTCTGACAGTTCCCTCACTGCGAAAAGTGAGGTTACAAGGAACCAGGCAGTGACGCCCACCCTGTGGAACACCCTCCCATCAGATGTCAAGGACATTTTTTATGTTATAAACAAGTAAGTTTAAGTATGCAAACTGTTGAAAATTGTTGTGTAGTTAATTTCTATTGTCATTTAATGATTATCTTATAGCATCCCTACTGGAAATAACGGAAGAGTCATATTCACTTATGGAAAAATAAAGATTCTGTGATTAATTAAAGAAAACGCTAATTTATTAAGAAATGTACCTGAACAAAACAGCATCATCTGTAAGAAATTTTGGAAGGTTGGAATCTCGTAATGCTCTTATTAATACAACATCCTCGTTCAGATTTGGATTCTCTCTCTTTAGTGACCTACAATTATAGAAACATTTTTTAGCATATATTAACAGCATTATGATTACCAATAAAATTTATTTTTTTAAAAATTGGTATGCATATTTTGGTTGGAGAACTGCATCATTAAATTTGCAGAAATGCAACTATGGAAGAATAACTGCATTTCAGTTTATGTATTGGTTTAGAGCATGCAGATTAAATAGGTTCACATTAAAACGTGAACAAATTTATGTCCCTGCCCCACCCCATCTCTAGCTCCACATAACCAGGAGCAGTCTCATTTCCTGCAGCATCAAGATATTTTCACATATACAGTCCACAGAGGTTTATCTCAGAAATTAAGAGAAACAATCAGTGCTAGAGCTTCAATGCCACAAAGAACTTTAAATTTTTAACAACCCGTATCTGCAAAAAATTATAAAATTTAGATACAATAGTAGTAGTGTGGCATTTTTATTTAAAACAAATGGGACCAATAAATAAGATGTATAAATAAGATTTCTAAGTTGGGTAACTAAATAAAATGTTTATAAGTTGGGCATGTTGATAAGTGAATATCCAAATTAAAATTATATCTCATGCAGTATGCAGATTCTTACCCAGCCATGACCAAAACAGATTTGACAGCTCTCATTCCAAAATCATAGTGGTCCTGTTGAGAAAGCTGCTCACTACACAGTTTGTACATCTGAGTCATCTTTCTTGCAAGTGTTTTACTTGATTCAAATCCTTCTGAATACAAAATAACCTAAAGTACAAAAAAGGTATGTGGTGTGTTCTTACAAAAAAAAAGGAAGTTTAACTATCAGCAGAGCATCAGTAAGTGTACAATGTGACTCCAAGAGAAGGCTCAACAATATGCAGCTGAGATGGAACCATTGGTCTTATCCGAAAGGTATTTCTACCTGAGTGTAATGATGTGCTAAAGGGGGTTAGTGCTCCCCCTAGTGCAGGGGTCAGCAAACGTTTTTAGTAGGGGGCCGGTCCACTGTCCCTCAGACCTTGTGGGGGGCCAGACTATATTCTGAAGGGGGGAAAATGAACGAGTTCCTATGCCCCACAAATAACCCAGAGATGCATTTTAAATAAAAGAACACATTCTACTCATGTAAAAACACGCTGATTCCCAGACCGCCTATGGGCCAGATTTAGAAGGTGATCGGGCCGAATCCGGCCCCCAGGCCTTAGTTTGCCTACCCATGCCCTAGTGCGTAAACTAACTGTTGCAAAGAAATATGAAAAAGAGATCCTGGAGTAGTCCCCCCCCCCCGATGTTCAACTATTGGCCACCTTAAAGACAACTGTTCCAGTTTGTTATTCCCACGTTGTAATTTTCTGCTCTCAAACACTTTCTGCATAATCATATATATTAAAAGGTACCTCAGCAATCAAAGCATAGTTAGGAACCATCATTGAAAATGGCCTGAAAAGTGCTTTCAGATTATCAGGTAATTCTGTCCGTCCAGCATAGCCGGGATTCATTGTAATGAAGGCCGCACAAGTCATCACCAATTTTATTTCACGTCCCTCAAACATAAACCGAGAGAGCTGTTTGAAAGAACAATTTAAGAACAATATTACATTGTGAAAATTATTAAGACCATGAAACAGAGCTTCTGTTATCCAGAAAACACAGAAATTACCTTAGCAGCTTTAGCATTCCTAATGGTTATCAACTGTTGAGCAATAACAGATAGAACTTCAATATCAATTCGGTTGAATTCGTCAAAGCAGCACCATGCTCCAGATTGTGCCAAGCCGCTGAAGAAACGTCCCATCATCTGGAACAATAGTTCATCTTAGTTAACATGTCTCAGTTATCTCTCTCCAAAAGCTGTGATTTCAGGCAATAAACTCTTAAGGCATAGAGTAAAAGGAGTGTCTCTCTGTTGCTAACGAGCACAGGGTTATATGTCCTCAGTTCTCTCCTTCTGGTAGTGCAAGGCATGAACCAAATACTATATAATTCTGCTCTGAAACCGATATAGTTATACCATTTACTACAATGGTATGATGAGATCCGTAAATCATCAAACATAAAAATAACCATAATGACTCAGACAAAATATCATTGTTGTGGTTTGTGTAGCTTAAATATGGCTTAGCTGCACACCTGAAGGTGACCAAGCTCAGAAACCATACTTGTGGCCAACAAACCGGGATTTGAAGTTAGCTTGGCTAATCTCTGCTTCAGTTAACTGTGGCTTATTGCTACATCTGAATGCTGTATCCTGCTTTAATGCTAGTTTGTTGTGTCTCTCTACACCTGCAGCTTGCCTGGTTACGGAGAAGCGAGGGAAGAGAGGACCATGAGCCCATCAAAATAGGTATCCTAAGTCCAGTGTGCCATGTGCAACATAGCTGGGTGCCCAGGGAATTTCATTTGGGATATATCCTCAAAAGATGCAACAATTGCTAGTTAGTTTATCAGTAAGGGCAGTGTTGGTTGTGAAGACACTATTCCATTACAGTCATCTTGCCAACAGTCATTGGTGGTACAGTCCTACTGGGTTTTTTTTAAGCACAGGTTATATTTCCTCTCACAATCCCATACTTTACACCAACCATGAGCTCAGCATCCAACGGTTATTGCAGTGTCTGAAAATATTATTTGTTAATGGAAATTACAAATTGCAGGAACTTCATCAGCTCCATTAACACGAAATGCAACAGAACAATAAAGGTGTTCACATATCATGCTCCATACCTTGTAATCCAAGCCATCTGAACAGTTAAACACAACACACTGGATGGCAAGCGCTTTTGCGAGGTCTTTGGTAGTTTCTGTTTTGCCAGTGCCAGCAGGTCCAGCTGGGGCTCCACCGAGGTCAAGTTGCAATGCTCCCATAAGGCAGAGGTAGCAGCGATCCTGAGTCAAAGTGTAGAAAGTTACATATGCATAGACACTGAACAGTGCTATGAAATTATGTCCTAATTAAAATAACACAATTGTACTGCAGTTTGCACATTCTGCTCCTAAAAGCTAATAGCTTTAGTACGTATGAATTAGATCACTAAAAAAAAGCTCAGCCATTGGGAACATAATTGACTGAAGACATCTGACATATGGCACAACACCAGTAGAAGCTATTTCCACATACTTTCTATCAATAATGTACAATCCTAAGTCACTATAGATCATGGTGTGCCAAATGACTTCTGGACCACCAGAAAGCTTTATGACTCTTGCCTCTACATTGCAACACCATGTAAATTAGGAGGAACATCTGAGGATGTGAACCAAACATCCAAGAGATAATCCTAGTCCAGCCCATTCAGAGGTGGGGGTTTTTTTTGTTTGTTTTTTGCCAAACCCAATACCTTGAATTGGGCCTGACATTAAACTGGTAACAAGTGCTGGTCTTTAAAAAAGCTGGATGTGAAGATTCTGACTTAAACACCTCAGCAATCAGAGAGTGGCATTGTGAACCAGCTGAAATTTCTGAAGTTACTGTTGAACAGTGCTGAAACTGCTCAGGATTCATGCACTAAGCAAGAGGGAAATCATAGGAGCCAGTGAAATCTGCCTGGCACCTTCAGTGACAGGCTTTCAGGACCAGGTAAAAATGTACCTTTTACCCACACTTTAGATAGATTTTAGATAGATTGTTTTGTTTGCTGTTAGTGTAGTGCTGTAGCTTTCTGCTGCTGTTTTTAAATAAGTTATAAGTCACTTGCAGACCTTTTTGTATAAAAAGCAACCAACAAGCTTAAATAATAACAGCAAAAAAAGAGTTAATTCAAATAAATAATAATATTTAGAGCTTGTTCAAATCATAATTTAATATGAGATGGTTAACTTTGTTCAAAATTTTGTGCATTGTTCAGCTATAGGTGGGGGATGCTTTTGTGGAGAGTTGAAGGAGACATGAAGAAGCCCTGATTCCACTAATTCACTTATTTTGTGACCTCACCATCTTACTGGTCAAAACGGGCTTCCAAGCTATTTGCTGTGCTTCACAAACCTGCAAGAGCAGGCTGAACAGACAAACTAGTGAAGCAACAGAAATTAGTTCCACGGACAATGATGTCTCTACTGTGTAACCTTCATATTTCTTAAGAACTATTATTAGTCTCCAGCCCTAGAGAAAGGTAATCTTGAGTTGACGACTTATCCCTGCAGTACCTTTTCCCCCCCATAAGCGTACGTGATGCTGTAACACATGTTTATATGTCTATACCGAACAGTTTTTAAAAGCAATGTTATGTAAAGGTGAACACTATTTGTTAGCAATATCTAACAGAAAGTTCCAGTTTTCTCTTACATTTCATACTACATGCATGAGGTTGAGGGCAAGGTCTTACCGTGAGAGGTGTTATCACTAATCTTGGACATGCACCCAAGTATTCGTAGGCATAAGTGTACTGGGATAAAGCCATTCTAGCTACACAGTTATCCAGGTCCAGGTCCCAATAGTAACGCAGTTGCCTTTGCCAATCAAAGTTGTCAACAGAATCTACCTTTACGGAGAATATACAACATTTATTAGATGTTGATTTTAAAACTGCAACTGCACAAATATCATTTAAAAATTGTAATGTACCTTCTGCTTTACAAGTTCAGTAACAATGTCTCTTGCATGCACATCAATAGTTATGAGTGCTGTTATGATGTTTCTGTGGAGCTTGGGAAGGATGCCACGAACTAGTGAAGCCAATGCATTTAATCTCTATGAAAGGAGAAGAAATCACAATGTTAGGAAACATTTTCCTATTTTACTCAAGATAGTAACGTTTCAAAATGAAAGTGCTGTATCTACTGCTAATGTAAGTAGATTTGTTCCAAAAGGGGGAGAAGGTGGTTACGAATATTTTCGTCAGCAATGGCAAGTGCATCCGGGGTCAGGTAAAAACATTTTACTGCCCAAGGCAAAGGACAAGATGCTGCCCCCATTTCAGAAATAGAAGATGACTGGATTAGCAGCTGAATGATAAGACAGCATCCTCCTGAGATCAGCAGACCAGCTTAGGAGGTACAGGCAAGCTGTCTTCCAACATCTTGCCACCACTCCGTGTCCAACTTCTACCACAAGGGGTGGCCAAACTCACTCTGTCTAATGGAAAAGCCAGCCCCGTGTTAATCCTATTTCGACCATTTTTTAAAAGATCATTGCAACGCCTATTAAGGAAGCACTGCTGTCACTCTGACCAGGCTTTGTTAGCTATCTGTGATGTCAGGACATAGCCAACTCAGATTGACTGGCATAGTGGTTTGATATCACATTCACAATATGACCCCTTACTGTCTGGGAAGTAGAAAGAAGCCCTAACCAGAGAAAAACAGACAACAGCAACAGACAGGAAGAACAATTTCAAAGAAAAGTCAGCACTTACATATTTAAGGATGGGAGGGACAGAATATTGAAAGAGATTAGATGTTATGGAGAGATAAAGTGTTGTTATTCTGAGTAAGTCAATGGCTCTTTGAGCCAAGAGCTGCATTCCAATTTGAAAGAATAGTTTCGGAATGAAAAATACATATTTTTTGAAATATCACCCAACATCACTTTACTTTGCATTAAAAACATCACACGTGGGCACTAAACCGATAAAAGGTGTCTAGTGAGAAAAAGGCATTATCCAGGAAAACTGAGTTTAATCATACTTTGTGTGTTAACTGGCTAATCCATTGCAAGGTGTGTGTGTGTGTGTGTGTGTGTGTGTGTGTGTACACACACATACCAGAAACTCAGGATACCACTGGATGAACCTGATGGCATAAAAACTTACACCATAATACAGGGGTCAGCAACCTGCGGTCCATGGGCCACAAGTAGCCCACGGGGGTCGTTTAAATGGCCCCCGAACCAAGCAGACTGCTCGGCGAGCCCCACACGCTGTGCTAAACTGGCGCAGTGCAGGGCAGGGACTTGCTTCTGCGGTATTGGAAATCACATCTGCGCAGATGTGATCCGGTCCATGGAGCGATCTCCGCAGGAGTGAACCGGCCCAGGCAACGTAAGCCTTGCTGACCCCTTCCATAATACATTTGTTCATCTTTAAGGTGCCACAAGACACTGCTGGTTTTGCTGCAATAGACAGAGAGATCCTAACTATAGCCAGGGAGCAGCAGGAGAAGGAGAGTACCAGACTGACCAGGGCAGAAAGGAGGTGGGGGCATATTTTTGTTGTGCTGCAATGCCAGCTCCAGGATACTATGGGCAGTAGTTTCCCATAGGGCCCCCACCACATCAGGGCCCCCATCCCCACCAGTGGCACTTCTCTCCACCAGCGGAGGCCAGCAGGTGGAAACCTATGCAGCATCTGCCTGAGCAGCATCATGGCCAGCTCCCAGTGTCCCCTCCTCATTCCTCCATTACCTCCACCCTTCCTAACCATGTGTTCCACCTGTATCACTGCACACTCCACTCAGCCCCCTCTCACTAGTTGCCCCTACCTCCCCACTGCCAAAGCATATCCCTATTCTTGGGCGTGGTGGGGGAGGTCAAGCCATTGCCTCTCAAGGGCCCCCTAATCCAAAAAAACCTTCACTCCTCAACACGAGAGGGCAGTTAGGGTTGCGCTCTCATGTGGAAACTGCTACCCGGGACAGTTAATTAAAATTATGTCAAACAGCTCCATACGATCAGTTTCAAACACGCCCCCCCCCCCCCCGTATGAACACTAACTTCAAAGTTTTCCTTTTCAAATTCTTCCAAAGCTTCTAAATGATCCTGTTCCTCTCCTTCTAAACACTGAGTCAGATCACGGCACCACATGAGCTGAGAAATGGTCAGCACAACCTATGTAAAAACAAAGCAAAAACAGGGCAGAATAAAGGTAGAGGCATCCACAGCTGGGAACTGCTTTCATTAACACTGTGCTCCTCCTTTAATTGCATAAATCCCCTTCGAATTTCTGTTCCACAAGCATCTTCCTGCTTAGTGCTCTTGTAGAACAACTATTTTGCATGGCTCCCATCGATTTCAAGAGGGCTCATGCAGGAAGGTGATAGTCTTGGTCTGTGTCAAATGGTTCCCAGCTCTGGTCCACTATAAAAGCAGCAGCATTAAGTAACCAGGTAAGCTCCAAGTAGAAGATACTTTGGAGATATACTGAACTTTAAGCCCATAACCAGCTGAAAGAACCAGTATGTCCTCAAGACTAAGAAAGAAAGCTCTCCCCCCCACACACCATAAAGCAGTAACTGAGCCTGGTTACCTGAGAAGGATGTCCAGCGACAACCCAATGTACTCTCTCCTTCGTCTGATAATCAGCAATGGCAGCTTTGCTCAGGCGGCGAAGGGAAGCGAACATTGCTTCTTCAACTTTACCAAGCCAGTCTTCAACATTTCCCCTGGCTTTAAGTCCTTTCCCTAAGCCAACCTAGAAAGGCAAGTCTTGCACTTACTATGAGGGTAACTTGGTGCTTTTTTTAATGTATCTTAACTGATTTCTCCTTAACTGATTAAAGACACAATGAATAATACACCTTTATGCAATGTATTTTTATTATTTCAAATATATATAAAATACAGAATAAATCTAGGAAACACTAATAATCCTATACCGTGAATTATAAACATTGCAACTATCAGGTAGTGAACTGAGCAGAACGGAAAGCAAGAGGCAACTCTCCCACATTTCACAGCATTCTGGTGCAACCAATAAATTGAATCCAAGATGGGGCTATGCAGACAAAGAGGGGGAGCTATGAAGCGAGGATATCCAAAGCAGGGGTTGCTAAGGACAGGGTGTGGGTTTACTTACTTTATCTCGCACAAGTGAACTTTTGCCATTCTCTCCTATGGGGAAAACTAAAATGTTGGAGATGGAGATGGCACTGCAATGACAGGTAAACCTTCCCCCACACTTGACCCTAGGCTGCCTGGGTCACAGACACAGATTCTACAGGAGTGTCATCTTCTTCTTCTTCTTCTTCTTTGGCGATCATTCATAGCCGAGTAAGATCGTCTTCCATGAACACGGTCTTAACAGTGAGTCAGTAAGTGACTGTGGAGGTCAATTCTGGATCCACATGTTCCTCCTCAGTGGGGACATAGGTTTCGGGGCAGGAGTTGATCAGTGAGCTGGTTCCATAAACCATCATGGCAAACTATGGGTTATGGCTTATCATAAACAAAAATGATGTTCCTGTTTTGCTCTGCCCTGGGAGCAACAATCAATGAAACTTGTGGTTTGCTTCTTGCCAAAAAAACCATGAGCGGAAGGTAAGGTTGATTCTTAAGTTTACTACTTATGGTTTATTTGGAGAAAAGCCACAAGGACTGGACTGGTTCACACATCACGCTAAATCAAGGTTTGCTGCTCACAGCCCCAGGCAGGGTGGAATAAAAGCGGAGTGATTCAGAAGCACACACTGTTATGCTGCTTGCTCATGGCAAGTCATAAAATTCATCTTATCATAATGTGTATGCATTACATACAGAGGAGCAAAACTCTTCCCACCTTCCCCACATAACACTTCCTGCTGTAAAGAACTTCTCTCTCTCTCTCTCTCTCTCTCTCTCTCACACACACACACACACACACACACAGAGGCATTTTGCTTGAGTTAAATAATTGCTTACCCTCTCACCTTCAGGTGACAGCATTGCTAAAATATCATTGGTAAGAACCTTTTCTTCTCCTTCGGCTGGAGCCATATAGGCAAATTCTAGTTTAGCAATTGAATCAAAGCACTTCCTTAAGTGAGGCTGAACAGCTTGAGGATTGCGAGTCTGAGCCAAAATCTCCAAGAGCTCATCATTGGATAAAAAGTAAAATCTGTTTGTAGATAATTTTGAAAGTGTTAAAAATGCAACTATTTTTTCAGAAGTATTTTCATCTGCTAAATTTCAAACTATATTCTACACTGAAGTTGTGAGGATAATTTGAGGCAGCTGACTTCATTTGTCTTAAAGAAATTTCATTCATTTCTGTAAAACATGCTTTTCTATAAATTTATTTTTAAAAGCCTGTGGATTAAGTAATTAAGTTGTGCATTATTTCAACAAGCACAGTAACAAAACAGTCATGGGCACGGAATAAGTGGGACTAAAACCAAGAGGAGCATGATGAGGAAGTAGAAGGCTTGAATTATAAAACAGACAGATAATCAACAGAAAAATAAAGGCGGTTTCAAGAAATAAATATAGGAACTTAAGAAAAGCTTGAGGCAAAAAGGATCACAAAGGACCTTCCTTGCCCACTACAGACATGAACAGTGAAATAGCACAAACCCAAACCTGAGTAGGAGGAGACAGGAGATAAGAAATACATTCAGGTCATCTGCTCTAGATGAAGACAGGAAGTGCTTCAAGGGAAGTGAAAGCCAACCACTTCCTTTGAAGCTACAAAGTTCCTTCCCTCAAGAGGCGCCAAACCCACCTGGACACACACAACTTCCAAGACAGAACTTGCATTATTCCGTCGTTTAAATCAAGGATGGGGAATATGTGACCCTTTAGATGTTGCTGGACTTCATCTCCCATCAGCCCTAGCCAGGATGGCCTATGATGGGAACTGGAGTTCAAAAACATCTGAAGAGCCACAGGTTCACCACCCGTGGTTTAAATCAAAAAGCTACAAATAAGATCCATCCAAAGTTAAGACTTAACACTTCCATATAAGTCTATGGGATTCAAATGTGCTTAATTCTGATGGGATTTCACCTCTAAGATTATACTGAATAAAGATTTATGCAACATCCAACATTCCCTTTTCTCTCTTCCTCCCTGTAGCAGCCTCCCCCCACCCCATAAAAATCTGCTCCAGGGAGTCCCCTAGCCCTGAGTGTGGCTTCATGGGTAGGAGAGGAAGGGAAGGTCTTATTGTGGTAGCAGAAGTCCATTGGACATTGCAGTTGGATATCACCCAGAGTGTAGATGGTTTAATTATATTCTTATTGATTCTTAACTAACCTGGGGAAGATTACTCTCTTAGATTCCAAATAAGCTTCCAGGCACTTCTGAATTTGATCAAGAAGTGCATTGTTATTCTGGAAGGACTCCAAAAGGCCTGTATCAAAGAAACAATAATTAATAAACTTGCACTGTGAAAATAGAATGTGTAACAAACCTAACAAGGAGTAGACAGTAGGAAGGAATAAAAAACAACTGCTCCAGGCCAAGGCAGGAAACAGATTGGGGGAGTGTCTAATGGACAAAGACCTGTGTTTCCTGTCTTTAGGTACAAGAGGAAGGTTTGCCATACATTCACCACCTCTGCAGAAACATTAATTTAGTAAGCATTAACAGTGAAAATAGAGAGTGTGTGTGTGTGTTTATTGGGATGAAAAAAAGGTAAAGATGGTTTGTAATATACAGTGGTACCTCGGGTTAAGAACTTAATTCGTTCTGGAGGTCTGTTCTTAACCTGAAACTGTTCTTAACCTGAAGCACCACTTTAGCTAATGGGGCCTCCTGCTGCCGCCATGTCATTGGAGCACAATTTCTGTTCTCATCCTGAAGCAAAGTTCTTACCCCGATGTACTATTTCTGGGTTAGCGGAGTCCGTAACCTGAAGTGTATGTAACCCGAGGTACCACTGTATAGAAAAGCTTCCAACTTTATATACTACCTTTGAAATCCAGCTGTTTAAGCTACAAAGGCACAAGTGTCGGAACAGCTGGAAAGCAAGCCAAACCTTGGAGAAACAAGCCATGGTTTGTTGGACAATCTGTGGGACAACTTGTGGTTAACTCATGGTTTGTTAAGCAAATCATGGCTTAGTGTTATGTGCGAACCAGGCCAAAACGTCAGAAGAAAGTTGTATATAAGCAAAGAAGGCAAAATGGCAGGAATAAAATAAACCCTGAAAATAGACCCTACATTAAGCAATACATAAGCATCAGTCAAATGAAATACGAATACAGAAGGACAACCTGAGAAGTGTGTGTGTGTGTGTGTGTGTGTGTGTGTGTGTTTGTATGGGCCTCAGGCATTGCAGCAAATGGCTTTTGAAATCATACTACAAGCTTAAGATACAGTAGGTGTGATTTGCATTTTCCAGCTATACATAACATTGTTTTGTTATGGTCAAGCATAATACAAATTTTAGATCTATTAATACCTGGCTGAGTAGCTGCTCGGAGGGCATTAGGCAGACGATTAACTTTTCTCATAATTTCTTTCCATGACTTGTCCACCTGCAGGAACATCTTTGCTTCTGCAGGCAGCTGCCTTTGAATATCAGGAGCACTGAAAATGCTTTCCAGATAGAGCCAGTTTCTCTGGCATGTCAGCCATTCTTCCTACATCACACAGGGGGTAGTGGATCAGGGCAATAAAGACAATTACAAGAATGTCAAGGTGTCGTTGTTCTCTGGAACACATTTCTATCCTGTTCCTAAATAATCTCTTCTATTCTGGTATCCTTTTTGAAGGCTGCAATATGCTATATTGATGTTTTTAGAGAAGTACTATTCATCATTCCTCCAACAACATACAACTAATTTGTAGAAGCAAAAAAAAAAAAATCTGAACACCACATTTTATAAGTAAAATTGGGATGATTCTCCCCCCACCCCCTGCAAACATCAATGCTGAGCTGCAGCTGCCACTTCAGTATAATCTCCAAACAGCACTTTCACACTTTTCTGTTAACTCTTCGCAGTTTTAAATAATTCAGTGTCTTTTGCAAACACTGTTGCTGTCCTACTTACATGCTTTTGCAGGCCATTACTGAATAAACCATAAAGAATCAATATTGCTTCTATAGATGGATATGAATTACATGATCATCAATAATCCTTCCTATGCAGGTATGTTACTATCACCAAGTTGATATTTAAACACTCTCTTGTCAAAGGTAAAGGGTAACTTCTAAGAAACAGTAACATATTCCAAGATTACTTTTCCTCTTTTATTGCTAACACTAAAGGCAATGAGCATGTTTTTAAATAAGGTGACACTCACCAACGTCTGACTGAATAAAGAGAGTTGCTTTTGCCATTCATCAACTCGCGCCTTGAGAGGGCCTACGTATCGTGAAGATGCTATTGTTGCCACATTGATCATACTGTCATCTAGAATGACCTTGAAGGAAAACAATAAACAGAATTCTCAATTTTGACAACTGAGTTCCCAGCAGTAAATGGCTAAATACAAGGTATGAAAATTGTTCTCTCAGTCTCACCAATTAAAATGTGTTCTCACCAATTAAAATTAGCCCAGACTAGTTTCCCAGCTAAAGTGTTGGTTGACTGATCTACTGGTTAAATCAATTAAAGTTGCAGCCCTAATCTTTTCAAAACCACAGGAAATGAACTCCTCCCCATATAATCTCTTAGAAATGCCAGTCCATGGATAGACTTTCATATCTATATGGAGAGCCACCAACTCCAGAAAAGATATGTTGCAGCTTCCTATTGTTGCAGACCAGAAACTAATAAAGTTTTTTTGCAATATTAAAATGTAACACTTAAGTAAAACACTTTCATACTTAAACAAAGTCTCTGCAACAGGTCTGTTAATGAAATCAAAACTTGAATCCCAATCATAATAGATGTGTGCAGTTGCAACAAAATAGTGATTTGTGTCAACATAGCTTGTTTAGTGGGGCAAGCCCATTCTGTTACTTCTACTTGACATGGGAATATCAATATTAAAAATTTAATACCAGATTTTAGGCATGTAGTGTTGGACAGACATGGCAGAAATCAACTTCATGCTAGTCCAAATGCTTTGTACGTGCACATGAAATTGTTCTGTTGTGCCATAGTGTGTTTGGCCAGCATAGCAATGTCAAAGTATGTTGCCCTGTATAGGGAAGTTTTTAATGCTTGATGCTTTATTATGCTTTTACAATTGGTTGGAAGCTGCCTAGGGTGGCTGGGGCAACCCAGTCAAATGGGTGGAGTGATACTAATACTAATACTGATGATGATGCCATAGGGACATGATATCTTCGTATGTTGGCTCATGATGCCAGCCAGTGTTTAGAGCTGGAACTGAAGTTACTAAGCACAAACCATTTGATCATGGCAAATTTAAGCACTTGTAAGCCCAGGAATTTCAACCAGAGAGCTAAGAACATACTCATATCTGTCCCACTGATTTGAACAAGCCAAACTAGGTGTGATGAGGCTGCTGTAAATACTTCTCCCCCCCCCCCCCCATATATATGCACTATTCACATACAAAGCAGGCAGTAAAATGGCTCTATTTTAAAAATGGGAGTCTGTAGAGGAAGGGACTAAAACTCTTCCCTGCCTCGCACCAACACATTGCACTCTGTTGCTGGAAGTTTTGAAAAACCCTGCTTTACTTGTGAAAAACCATACCATATCTTGTCATAAATTAAAATTAAAATTAAAAAATTAAAAAACCTGCTGAAACACAAATATATGATTTTGAAGCATTTTTGGGTCTTATGGGCACTACTCAAGAGAGTTCTGTAAAATTATGAGCTTTAAAACTGACAGCTTTAAAAGCAGTTCCTAACCTGAATGTCATCTGTGCCACCCAGGATAAAAACATCTTTTGAATCGCGATGAGGAAGAACAATGAATTCTGTCAATTTCCAAGAATCATCCACCTGGTGGGGGGGAAAGTCAGTTTATATTAGCATTGAAAATAAGTTTGATAAACTGAGTTAAACCAGCAGTTTACTCAGTTTATTTATTCAAACCAGTAAAACGGGGCATCCCAATACCCTGGTATTTGCAACGTCTACTGAAAATCTGTTCTTCACATATTTTCTATACCAAGCAAAATTTATTCATTATTAACAGAACTGAAAGAAGCAAATGGCCTTTTTCTAATTAGCATAGAAGGTCGCCAGGTTGGGATCTGTTTCCCACTAGTGGTTGAAACAAGAAAAACAATTGTTAAGGTAACCCAGTTCTGTTTTCTGCCTTCATTGAAGCAGACTTGGTTTTCTTGGCTCTCCATCATTTCTTGTTCTCCTCAGGCCAGTGTGTTTTCTCTTTATGATTTATGTACTTTGTGTGTGTTTTCTGCTCTTTGCTTCAGTGCATTTTGCCTTACTTAGCCAACTTACTTAGTTTACCTTAGCTCTTCTCTGTTTTCCCTTTAACATTTCTGTTAGTTTTGTTTTCTTTTCAAATAGCATCATGTCGTTTTTTTTGCCTGTGTTTGTCTCATTAATGTGATTATATTGACACTTTGTGCCTCCTCTGTACTTCAAAACAACAACAAAACTGTCCCTTTTCCCTCTGTGTACGCTACCCCTCTGTTCTCCTGCTATCCCCTGTATTCTTCACTACTTTAGCAGAGGCTGCTCCATGTCAGCCAACCCAAGCTATTTATTCATGGGGAAAACACAACACTCCAGGTCCATCACAGCCTTGTCAGGCACATGAGCTGCACCAGTCTCTGCAAATGGTGGCAATGGCCCAGAGAGTTCAGTAAGTGTGCTCTGAATCAAGGATTCAGTAAATGAAATAGACAATTTATTTACTTGTCGTCAGTCCAAGTGGGTGTGGAGGAGAAGAAGAAGAAGAAGAAGAAGAAGAAGAAGAAGAAGAAGAAGAAGAGTTTGGATTTGATATCCTGCTTTATCACTACCCTAAGGGGTCTCAAAGCAGCTAACAATCTCCTTTCCCTTCCTCCCCCACAACAAACACTCTGTGAGGTGAGTGGGGCTGAGAGACTTCAGAGAAGTGTGACTAGCCCAAGGTCACCCAGCAGCTGCATATGGAGGAGCGGGGATGCGAACCTGGTTCACCAGATTACGAGTCTACCACTCTTAACCACTACACCACACTGGGTAGGTGTGTGGGGGGGTGTTTAAAGCATCTGATTAAAAAGTACCTTTCTGAGAATTGCCTCCAGGGAAGCTTCTCCTGAAGCTTGTCCAGAAACATCTTGAATCTCCTGAGAGTAGTCAAAAGCATTGATCTGAACGAGTCTCTCTAAGGTTAGCGGGTTTTCCATATCTATCAGCTGTGCACCAACTATTTGTTCTATAATAGCCCAGTGCCTGGGTCTCAAACAAGGGTTTCTAAGGTCTGTGATGGCAGGAACCTGAAAGAGTAAGGTGCACAGAATTTTAGTTTAACTTTTTCTTGTTAAAAATGCGCAGATGATCAACAAACTGCCTATACTTTCACGATAACACGTGTTGCACAAGTAGTCTCTGTGGCACGTCATAATCTTGTTGCACTATTATATAAACCTATGATTTTTATAAGGAACCAAGAAGACTAGAGAAACAAAAAGGCCCCATCAGAGGATGGCTGAGTGATTCCAAAAACTCTAGTCTAGATAGATATTTATACTAATGAAATGGCCTGTAACCTTTTGGCCTTATTACACTATTCATTTTGACAACTCTTCCATTTTGTTTTAGGTTGCATGATGATGTTATAAGTAAGATGCAATCTGAAATGTTCATTTGAAAGGGATCCTTAACAAAATTGCATATTTTCTCCCTTGAAATACACATGGAAGTCAGTTGTACCTTTTCTTTCATTCTCTCCACTTTCTCCTTAAGCAGCGGCACAACATTATTAGGTGGCAAGCCCTTTTCCAGCTGATTGACAAATTTGGCATACTTGGAAACTTGAGAATTCAGGTTTTCTGGATCCAAGCTATCGAATTTAGCCTGTGGAAAGAGAGTATACAAAAGGATTGCTTAGTCTATGAGGAAAACTCAATTTGTTTATTGTAAGATATTTCTTTCAGAATAAAGGGAGGGAGTTAAATCAATACCAAGCATGACAGGCACAAAAAAGCTAAGTTCCTACATCTATTTAGTCAGAAGTAAACTTGACTCTATTCAATGGTACTTATTACCAACTGAATGTGTGTAAACTTTGCAGCTTTAGAGAACAACTCATATATTCTGCTTTCTCAGGCCTAATATAGTGTACCACACAGATCCATCATGTGGCCCTGACCTCACTGCTCCCCAGCAACATCAGTGCCGGGAGAGCAGATCTGCCTCATTTGTAAATAACTACTGCCTTTTACTTACTCAACACATAAATAGCCATCTCACTACAAAACCCCCCAAATCTTTTTAAAAACAATATTCATAATTGTAGTGCAGGTTCTTTATACTTGATCATCTCAAGAGCAATGCATGCAATTTACCTCCATCCACTCGTCTTCAAGTACTGACCATTCAGACAGAGAATCCCATAACAGTTGTTTCAATTTCAGCTCTGCACAAACTTCCTCCAAAGCATCAAATCTTGTCATTTCCACCTTAGAGTGAAGGGTAGGGTGTAAATAACAATAACAATAATAACAGTCATTTTATAATATACAGAATAAGGCTATTTTCTATCATATCCTTGAAGAAAATACCTTAGATATAGCCCTAGACATAGATATAAACATAGATATAACTATAGATATAGATAGACAGGGCTCATTCTCTCCCCACACCCATTTCATCCTCCCAACAGACATGGAATTGGAAACCAATTCACCTTGAAATTCTTCTGATAGGATTTATACGTAAATGCACGTTTCTGTAGCTCATCAAGAATAGTTTGCAGCTCTGCTAGAACTTGTTTCACTCTTTCCTGGTCTGTAGCTATATCCAAAATCTGAGGATCCTGTTAAAAATCAAGAAGTTGCTTTACCATTTAGCTTTCATAAAAGTTTAAATAGAAGCGCTGCATATCAAACTATTACAGTTAAATCCAGTAGAGCATATGATCTCTAACATGCGGTGCTATGCATATGCAATGAGTTCCTTTTACCCTTTCTAATCTCTGCTGCAACATTTCTCTATATTAACTGCTCTTTTAATACATAGGCAAATAGTTGCTTAACTAAGCTAATAGTGGAGGGCTTGGCCAATACCTCAGTAACTGTTCACAGGAAATAAAAGGGTTTAAAGTGCCCTTTTGCTGTGTTTTGGGTTTTCCATGTCAATGGGCAGAGCTCATGTTGCTGGCTGTTCAGTTTTTGCCATTTTGAAAATACACCCTCCGTTCAAATTTATTAGTTATGTTGGGGCCGTGAATATTTTCCTTTCATTCTCTGTACACCACAAGTTCATAAAATAGAATTTCAAATTATGTCAAAGCCCATTACAGCACTTACTCTATAATCCAGAGAACTTTGTGGAGTTAATTTATGGCTAATGAGCTTTGAAAATATTTATTCAGTCATTCGATTTATATACCACCCTTTATTCCAGGGCAGTGAACAACATTAAAAACATAATTTATGTGGCATAGTAATAAAAACACAATACACATAATACAGAATAATAAAATGACCATAATAACAGTTCCCCCATAGATTATTTAATGGCCAAAGTCCTGGTTAAAGAGGAATGTTTTTGCCGAGTGCCTAAGGCCATGTAATGATAGTGCCAGGTGAGTCCCTCTGGACAGAGCACTCCACAGATGGGAAGCCACCACAGAAAAGGCCTGTCCCCATGTTGTCACCCTCCGAACCTCTCGGGGAGGGGGGACGTAGAGAAAATACAGGTATAAAATAGAGAACAAGCAGCTATAGTCAATGCAATGTACAGAACAATAAAAATACAAATAAAAAACGTAACTGTGACTGAGTGAAGTACAGATGTTGCTTGTGACATCTTTAGTATTAAGAAATAAATACTGTATGGAGTGATGGGTATACTGATCACTGATCACAAAACAAAACATCAGTTCATTGAGAATGGGGACAGTGTGAAACATGCCTAGTCCAGGTAAGAGGAGAATCCATCAGGGAGAAGGCAAATATCCCTCCACTGCAATGCATGAGTTGTTGGAGGTTTGTGTAATACACCATTGTTGGTTATAAATGTTATAAACCTTGGCGTTCTTGTTGACCCCTGACACACCTAAAACTGTCTTATACCAAGTCCATTGATCCAACAAACCCACTGCTGACTACTTTGGCTGGAATTGGTTTTCCCGATTCCTAGGCAGGGGTCTTTCCCAGCTTTGCTTATCTGACAGTTCCTTTTATTTGGAGGTGCTAACGACTGAACCTGGGCTTCTGCAATCGAAGCATGTGGCCTGCTACTCAGCTGGGGATCTCGCGTACTGTACTTTCAGTGCACAGTGCTGGAGAATGTTGGTAGTGGCAAATCACTCGTAAACAATACCAGAAATCCATAATGGCAATTCTATAGGATATAAACATGAAAAAAAAAATTGTTTCTATACCTGAGCAAGGTGTTTGACTTCTTTAACTTCTAAATTTAGTTCCTGAACATCTAGGTCTAGGAGCTGACAGAACCTAGCAATGTTGGCATCTCTTTCACCCACAGATTTGTCAATTGCATTTCGGACAGCAACGATGGATGGTTTCAGACTCGAAAACAAAGCAAGATCTTCAGGAGGAGTTGGCACTGCATAGAGTTCGATAAGCTGATACATCTTGGTTACGACTTTTGAGTCAACTTCAAGTGTTTCAATCTGAAGGGGGGAAATCAGTTAATTCTTTTGAAAATGTGCTTCCACAGAAAATCTTCAATATCGGTGCTAATATTCTAAATTGCCACAAAATGTTACGTTAAAAGCAAGAGGAAAAACTGGCACAAAAGTCAACTCCGGGTTCTTTTAAATAGTATACAGGTAAGTAATTTTTCCTACCCGGTCCCAACATTCTGTGACATTCAAATATGACCAAAGACTGGAATCCAGAAAAGGGATATGTAGAAGAAAGGAAAGGTCTATGCTGACAGAGACAGGGATGATTCGCAATGGCTAGAGTTGCCAAAGACGTCAAGTAGGTTAAGTTTCCACCATAATGGTGCTCTCCCATATAACTAAATATTAGCCTTTCCCCCTGAAAGCAGGGTCCTGCCTGACACTTGTGACCTGGACCTACACATTGCATCCAGCAGGTATCTATGCAATAATACAAGCCTTATGGGGAGCACTTTGCTAGTTCCTTATACTAGTAAGTTTCTAATACCACTGCTATTTGCAGGGCAGGAGGGACTCATCATGACCTGCAATAATCATACATTTTGGGGAGATACACAGTCTCAAATTAAATGCAATACCATGTGAAGCATTCTTATTTCATAAGGGAAATTGAATGGAGCACTATCTATATAGCTAGGTAGGTAGATGAGTCCGGAAGGAAGGAAAGCACAATTCCTTTCCACTGTTGTCATAAGTACTTTCCAAGACGTTAAATGCTACCTAGTAGGAGCACTATAGTGAACTAACCCGATCTTGTATTTCATCAAGGAACGTCAAGCTAAAAACATATTCTGTTGTTGTAGATGGATAAAACTCCAGTTTAAATTTAGCATCATTTGCCTCAACAAGAATGGCAGTAACTTTTTTCTTTGCAATTACAGGAAGCATTCCATTGATAACCTGGAATTAAAAAAATAATGAAAATTTCAGCAGAGAATGCATGTTTCATCAGGGCAATGATGTCTAACTCACAAGAATCAGTTTCTTACTCAAGACTTTGCACCTTGCAATACATACATTATTTTTATTTTTATTTTTATTTACATCAGGGATGTACCACTTAATATATTAAAAATGTCTGTAAGTGGTGTACAGAAAACTGAAGCAATTAACAGCCCACTTAAACAAAAATATTACAAAATACAGTTATGTATAAAAATGTTACATCCATACAGAATTAAAGGTAAAGGGACCCCTGACAATTATGTCCAGTTGCGAACGACTCTGGGGTTGTAATGCTCATCTTGCTTTAAAAGCCGAGGGAGCCAGCGTTTGTCTGCTTCCGCAGACAGTTTTTCCGGGTCATGTGGCCAGCATGACTAAGCTGCTTCTGGCGAAACCAGAGCAGTGCACGGAAATGCCGTTTACCTTCCCGCCGGAGGGGTACCTATTTATCTACTTGTATTGCGTGCTTTCGAACTGCTAGGTTGGCAGGAGCTGGGACCGAACAATGGGAGCTCACCCCGTCACGGGGATCCGAACCGCCGACCTATCTATTGGCAAGCCCAAGCGGCACAGTGGTTTAACCCACAGCGCCACCCACGTCCCCTCATACAAAGTTACTAATACATATAAAATTGATATCAATTCATTTTCCTTCTGTCACACCCTTCCTCTCTGGGTTCTCACCCATGGTCCATACAAACTCTCAGTCTCACAATGAGAAGAGCTCCTGGGGGAAAAACAGTGGTCCAAAGGGCATCCAAAGTATGGGAAGAGCCCCCAGTTCTTTCTTCGCCCTCTGTCCCCTCCTCTTCCATGTCATGTGCTAAACAAAAAACTTAACAAAAAACTCTAGCAAAGCAATGCAAAGCCATGATCAGCCAGGATGAGATTCTGAATTTGGTGCATCTTTCCCGGTTGAGCTCAGGCACAGTTGGGGCTCTGCCAGCATAGGTCTTTCAACTCAGTTGAGCCAGAGATATGTCAGTTAAATCTCTCATCCCCAGCACACCTGGGGCTCAGTAAGTGGAACTTAACCCAGTGCAAGTTCCCAAAACAGGAAGAGGAAACAGGGCAAGGAGAGACTGACATCTATTCCAAACCCCTTTCAGATCAGCCATGTGAGATAGAAACCCAATAGAACATGGCCTGCAAACAGGGTAGTGTAAATCAAATTCCTCATGAACAGAGTTTGGAATAGGAGTAGCCTACACTGGCTTAACTTATGCTGGTGTTAAGTTTTGCCAGGTTTCTAGTCACTAATAGTTTTGCCAAATGTCTTCTGATTATTGTATTCCTATACTATTTTTTCTTCACTGTGGTTTGTGTTTTTTTCAGCTGACATCCGTGATTTTCAGCAATCTGTGGCTCAACTGTCCTCAGTATTCTCCAAATCTGGAAGTCATTATAGCCAAGTTCTTATCAGGCCTTTTAAGGTTTTCAAACATCTTTTGTTTTTGTTTTTAATTTACAAACTAATGTATTTCAACACATCTGAACCATAACCTGAGGAAGCAGAAGCCACTATCTTATGTTTGTACGGCACCATTTCACTGCCAAATTGATGTGCATGAGGCCTCCCAAGTTTGGTATTAAAATAATTGATAGATTTACCTCCAAACAGCGCTTTGGTGATGGAATCAGTTTGTCTTTCAGCTTTTGTGCATCTATAAGGAACAAGCCTATGTTCCTCTTCTGTTTAATGGCCACAGCTTCTTTGTGTTGTCTGTGATACTTCTCCAGTTGTTCGGCAAAGAATTTAACATCTGTTTATTATAGACAAGATGTGTAATATTGTCATTACATTTTCAGGTGCTTTAGAGAAACATTTCCCCAGTTGTCTTCCATATTCAGTCGGGGTGGGTGCAATTTCCTGACTGCCATCACCCCATTGGCAAAAGAGGAATGGTAGGAACTTATTATTTTATTAAATGTGTATATCGTCCTTTATCTGTAGATCTCAGGGAAGTTCACAACATAAAAACTTGTCATGAATGTATATTTCTTCTAATTGGTGAGTGGAGGGCATCCAGAATGAGTTATCTCCTCCCACTTGATCTACAGTCAGGGCTTGTGCAAATTAAGAAAGCTTCATCCCTTTTGTGTGCGGGGAGCCCCTCGTAGCCCTGGCACATTATGAAGTTGAAACATAGAAAAAGTTTGAACAACTCCCAGCTCCATGTGCTTAGCATGGGTATGAGAAGTAGAAAAGAGCAAGAGGAAAGCTCCCCGAGTGCTATAGGGGCAAAGGAGGGGGAAAATGTAATAGGGGGCACATGCCTCACTTGGCAACAGGGTTCACTACTTAGCTTAGGGCAAATACTCTTAGCCGACCTCTCCTCCACAAACCCCACATTTAAAAAAAAATATGGTGACTCCCTTTCCATGTTCATTAAGTGCCAAAATAACAGTGGACAGAAAAGCTCTGGGAGCAGGGGGCAACTCCTGCCAGAATGATGCCTAAAAGGTGAAATGGAAAGCAACTCTTAATAAAAGCACCTTATCTCTGAACAAGCAGGAGTACAGTTAGGATTTCCTCTACCTGAGAGGGACTGGGTTCATGGGCTAAGGCTGGGAGAATAACAGCTTGCCTAAGGCTGCCTAGTGAGTTCATAATTAAGCTGCAATTTGAAACAGGGATTTCGTAGCTCACAGATAGTTAGTAGATCACAACTGGTTCACCATACGACATGTATAAGAAATATAAAGGTAAAGGGAACTCTGACCGTTAGGTCCAGTCGCGGATAACACATCTCGCTTTACTGGCCAAGGGAGCCGGCGTACAGTATGGAAGTCATGTGCCCAGCATGACTAAGCCGCTTCTGGTGAACCAGAGCAGCACACGGAAACACCGTGTACCTTCCCGCTGGAGTGGTACCTATTTATCTACTTGAACTTTGTGTTTTCGAACTGCTAGGTTGGCAGGAGCTGGGACCAAGCAACGGGAGCTCACCCCGTCGTGGGGATTCGAATCGCCGACCTTCTGATCGGCAAGCCCTAGCTCTGTGATTTAACCCACAGTGCCACCCGTGTCCCATATAAGAAATATAGGATCACTCTAACAGAACAAATTTCTTCTGAAGATCACGTCTAAAGAATCCATCGTCAGGAACGTTATGAAAACTACATGGATGTTTGCTGGCATAATACAGCCTGCTAAGCAGATCACTGAATGAACTACTGAGCGGCTTCAAAAATACCTAGCAAGCTATTAAACAAATTTTACCAGGTTCTTCTTTCTTCAGAGCATCCAAATCAAGGCTTTCATTTTCTTTGAAAAATAAACGAAACTTTTCAAAAGTAGATGCATACAAGTTGACTGCTTCAAATCCTGAATAGATTGTTTCCTAAACATTAACAGAAAAGTATTTAATCATAATAATATTGAGGGCAAGAGATTCAATAAGGGACAAGTGGCAAGTTGGGGTGCTTATTTACTCATAAGCTGACATGGGGAGTGGCACCAGCTTGCCATTTCAAACAGAGAACAGGAATGTAAATAGGCTTCCACAAAAGGTGGTCTATACCTTTATTTGTGAGATAATGTTCTGGAGATGTCTATCATCTTTGAACATTATTGCCAAGCTTGGTCCTTCACCACATGTTTTTTCTTCAATTTTGTTGTTAATAACAGGGCGAGTAAAAGCATCAAAATATCTATCAGGAACAAGGTTTGCAACAGATAACACAGTTGCCTGAAACTGATTCACAATGTCTGACATTCCATCCTGTTGGGCAAAATAGAAGATATGTATAAAAAACGCTGGTTGTACTGGAAGAATCTGAAAATGAAAAACAATACTTAGTATTTGTATAGTGTTTTTAAAGTGTTCAATGCTCTTTACACACCACTGTTGCAATATTTACAACGATACCACAAGGTAGGCATTGTTATCCCCACACTGCAGGTGGGAGAGGGGCCTCAGGCTGAGAGAAGGTGTGTTGCCTTCATGACATAGATAATATTCAAACCATAGGGTTTCTTGTATTTAGCTCATTCTCCCACGCACTATGTTGCACTGCCTATGGGAATCACGCAAGCAGGTCATGAGCCCACTCATTTTCTGGTATTCAGAGGCATACAGTCTCCAATACTGGAAGTGCCACATCCCTCTCCTCAGCTGGGGAGGAGTTCATATCCACAGTTACGCTGGGTCTCAATCTCAGTGTAATATCAGAAAACCCTTTCCCCCTCTCTCTGGAGGAGAGGGTCTTGGCAGTGGCGGATCTTGGGGTCTCAAATTCCAGTGGTGCACTGTGTGACACCCAAATTCGGCGCTCCTCCGCCTCTCGTGCTCCATTCTAAATAATAATTGCAGCGTTCTAGAGACTCTGTGCCCAGTGTGACTGAACTGGTTGTGCTCCCCTAAATCTGCCTCCGGTCATGGCAGAAACAAACCAAGACTTGCTGATCCCTGATCATCATTATTTTGCATCGCTGGAGAACTGGTAGGTCTACGAAGAGGTCCCCATGGGTCCTTCAGTATGAAGGCTGGCACTCCTGCCTCTGAATACTAGTCAGATAACTTTGCTACATGGTCACTCCTCTCTGCAGCCTCTGTCACTATATAGAAAGCCCCTTCACATGCTTCCTTCTGCAGTGCTGTTACCCCCATTCCTGTTTACCTGCACCCAGATGTGGATCATCCAGTTAATTGATAATGGGTGAGCCTTGCTCATTTTGTTTTGCCCTGGATTCCCAGCAACACCGGGCCAGATTTCAGGCCAACTAAGAACCGTGACCATCAAAAGCTCACCCGAGAGATCCCTATGCATCCCAGACCCAATGTCCAATCAAATGCTATATCCTGCGTGCAAAAGTAGGATTATGATGACAAATCAAGTTTCATACTGCAATCTAAAGTAAAGTAAAATTATTCTTAAACCTGGTAATCCTCCACAGTTGGTTCAAATAACAGAGCATTGATCTCTAAAATTAGCTCTAGAAGAAACATGGGAGTAAGTGACTCTTCGTCCTCCGCTCCTATAATCACTGAAGTTCCCTAAAACAAAACAAACCAAAATCAGAAAATGAATATAAGTTCTTAGGTTAGAAACAAGATTTCATTTTCTCTGGCCTAACACACTGACAACAAGAAAAAGTAGGTGAAAAGCCCACAACAGTGTTATTGTCATGTCCCTATTCTCAAATGTCCACAAATTTGCTAATTATATGTATATTCTCAAATAGGTAAAGTTGATGGGAGGGGAGGGGAGGGCATCTTAATCTGGAGATAGCTGAATGACAACAGGGATTATCAAACTTTATTTACACACCCCTTAATGACTTGGGGAAATTGACAAAAGATCACTGCATCTCAGTATGAATTAGAATAAAACATTTATTAATTAACATGTGTCAAGATTGCAGTCAGTGAGGAAAAGAGCTTGTGACAGTCTGTTCTAAGAAGAGGGGAAGAGAACAATGCTCTGCGTTTCACCATTGCCCAAGGGTTCCAGCAGTGGCTAGGCCCGTTTTGTTTGGTGGCTGGTCTACGTGGGTTGCAGATCCTTGCTTCTTTTATCAAAACTTTCAGGGATTATGTTTGAGCCCGTGTTGAGAAGCTTTAAACTGTATTGTTTAGCACTGGCGTGATTTTGCAGAGTAGGGGATAGGGAAGGTTAGTTATGCAAGCTTCCTTCTGCTAACACAATACTGAATAGAACCCAGTACAGTGGTACCTCGGGTTAAGAACTTAATTCGTTCCAGAGGTCCGTTCTTAACCTGAAACTGTTCTTAACCTGAAGCATCACTTTAGCTAATGGGGCCTCCTACTGCTGTCGTGCCGCCGCCACACGATTTCTGTTCTCATCCTGAAGCAAAGTTCTTAACCCGAGGTATATTTCTGGGTTAGCGGAGTCTGTAACCTGAAGCGTATGTAACCCGAGGTACCACTGTAGTGACGATGGACAATGTGATGGAGCAAACTGTTTCAAACAACTCGGACCTTACCTTCTTTTCCACAACAGCAACGTCAGGTGGCGTTTCTTCCGTATTCCACTTCCGAATGAGGTCTGCAGGAGGTGTCTTTTTCAACTTTTCAGTGAGATAATTCAGAAGAGCAGTGACAGATTTTACTGCCAAGACATGCAAAGTGTTCACTATAAGGTAGTCAGCAAGACGAATAAAGCTGGAAGGAAAGAACAATGTATCAGAGCCCTTCATTTTTACTGAAACTGAGACTTTGCCAGGAGTAAATGCAAAGTGAATATATTTGTGATTGTACAGACACTTAGGATTACAGCCATCTCACTTGCAAGAAGCACTTCCACTAAAATACATTCTTATACTGACCGCCAGGGCTGATTGGTTAACTGAGGTTTGGCAGGAACCTCCAATGACTAACACATGGAGGCAGGCCAGCCCAGCCAACTGGTGGGTCCCAAGGGGCCGCGGTGCTGTGTGCAGTCCCGCAAAGGGCACCCACGAAGAAGGTGTGAGCGCTCACTATTACACGTGGACCTGCAAAGAGCCAAATACCAACCATGTCAGCCTTTCACAAGTAGCCCTTTTGTTGGCCTGTTCAGTATACGTCATTTTTTCAGCTTGGTCACCATAAGGATCTTTGTCAGAACGACGAATAATGGCACTTCCAGTATTTAGTCTTCCTGTTACCATTGTTACCTGTTCTGGAGGAAATAAAAGCACATGTTACTGAAACCATTTCAAGTACTAAGCTAAACCAATACAGTGGTACCTCGGGTTAAGTACTTAATTCGTTCCGGAGTTCCGTACTTAACCTGAAACTGTTCTTAACCTGAAGCACCACTTTAGCTAATGGGGCCTCCTGCTGCGCCGCCAGAGCACGATTTCTGTTCTCATCCTGAAGCAAAGTTCTTAACCCGAGGTATATTTCTGGGTTAGCGGAGTCTGTAACCTGAAGCGTATGTAACCCAAGGTACCACTGTATTTCTACAGTGATAAGAATCATTTCGCTCACACTCAGTTGATCATAGGAGCGGGGGAAGGAATTATTTGCTACATATAACAACATCTGGTACAATGCCATTAAGAAAGTTTGCTAAAATCCTATGTAGCAATTGGAGGCAAACCTAACATATTCAGTCTTAGACATTAAATTTTGTAATATTCTGTGATACCCTTCGCTGCAATTCATCAATGACTCCATTTTCCATAGTTTACCCTTACATGAACAAGCCTGCTCGGATCTCAGGCGTAAATGCTCCTTCTATTGCTCCAGCATGGCTGCAAGGAGTAGAAATATCTGCTTTTATGGTAAAAACTCCAGTTTGGCTAAGGCCAAACTGGGGAACTCTAGTTACTTAATGCTATTGTTTTTTAACAAGCCGGGATATATCACCATCTGAACCTGGCATGTTTTAACTAACCACAGTTCCCTAGATTCAGATGTCAAGGGGAACCATGATTATTTCAAAATCAAGTGTTTGATCTTCTCTTCACACGTCTGAAGAAGAGACAGAGACAACATATGAGCTCAAAGATCAAAGAATAAGAAATCAAGATAACAAATTCTTCATAAATGGAAATGGTTTATTGAATATTTACAGATAAATTGTAAACAGATAAAAACATTAGCAGGGTTATTGTAATAATCTGCAGCTTTATGAGAGCATATATTTACAGTAGATAATTAAATGAGTAAATAAAATGAATTTGGATGTGCATGAAAAATAAATTTAAGGAACCGCAGAAAAAGGGGGAAGTCAAATTTTGAACTGTTAAATGGATTGTAAAAAAGCTTGTGCAGTTTATTTCATTTATGTCTGAATTGGGACTAATTCCTTGCAACTAGAATAAGGACCCTGAAATTGTTTCTTAAATGTCACTTTTGTACCTGTACTTTCTGTTGCATAAAAGTAATCATCAGGAGTGAAACCAGCTTCGAGCAGCGTAGTTCGACATGCACCTCTAACCACTTCTTTAGCTAATTCCCTGAACTCCGACAGATGAGCTGCCACCTGAAAGGTACAGTGCAGGTAGAGAATAATTGATATTAAAACTAAGAAATAAAGATTTATATGAAATCTTGATAAAGTGAACCAATGAAACCCACTTACATCTTTTAGCTGGCTGAACTGAGTACCTTTAAATTCCATCAGGGTATATAAATAGCCCTTTTCAATTTGGCAAAGTGCCATATCGCTGAGCCGGTAACACATTTCTTGGATGTTAAGTATTGCTGGTCTCAGACACTGTAAAATAGTCAGAAAGTGTTAGTGAGACGAAAGCAAAAGTCCTAAAACTCTATTAGCATCGCCATTTTTTTTGAAACAATGGGTTTCCAGAAGACCATGTACAGAATAGGTACCCACAGTACCCACTAAGGACAGGTGATCTTTGTTAATTCTCCATTCCATCTGCAGCACCCTCAAAAACTACTACAGAACAGAGTAAGAAAAGCAGAGGGGGCTACTAGGGACAAGGATCTGTGAAATTCAACTCCTCACTTTCTGTTAACATCTGCTGTATCAAAGGCCCTTCCATTCACAGAATAACTCCTTCTGTAAATGGAAGAATAACTTTTTAGATTACGAACTTCAGCAACTTTCTATACTGATTTATGTCTGGCATAACGTAACCAAAGGTATGCTAATTTCAAATTATCTCAGGAACAGGAAAATTGCAATATATTATAATTTTAGCATGCATATATTTTCATAATGTAGTTTAGCATTAAAACCTCTGTAAAAATAATTTTAAAACTTATAATTGATTTTATATACAACTTTGGAGAGAAATAATCTGCTTCCCTTGGAGGGCAGCTGAGGGGAACGCTATAGGCCCATGAGTGGCGATGGAGGTCCACTGCTGAAGGCTTCCCCAGTCACTGTTCCACTGATGGTGGCGGCCAGGAATAAGGTATGTTTGGTATGTGTCAGGGAAGCCACGGAATTCAAAGTCCTCATCCTTCCAACATACCTCCAAAATAGGCCCAGAGCCACAACAGCCCCAGAGCTGACGTTAAATTCTCTCCAATTGAAGTAAACAGCTTAGATCCTAACTAGATGTCCCTTTCCATTCATGAACGGGATTGAGATCCAGCAGGGGATCATATCAGCTGAAAGCAGGAGGCAATTATTGCCCATTCCTCCTTTAGCCCTCTGCACTGCCTCTTATGCCAGTTCAGGAAGTCACCTGATTCTCATGAGCAGATTTGGGGGTGGGGGGGCGCAATGGGGATTGAAAGAAGGTGTAGTTGGTGAAAGCTGCTTTTCCCTGCTTCCAGGGGTGGGATTCTCATGAGATACTCCTGCCAGGAAGGAGGAAAGGTGCATGAAAGAAACAAATTAAGCCAACCACACATACCCACCAGCTACGCAGACCACAGCGAGCTACAGGGCATTGAAGGAAATGTGGTGGTTGCTCTGCCACAGATTGTCTAACTTAGTGTTCAAGGTCCTTCATATGCATTACTTCAGGAGAAATATATACACACACACACACACACACACACACACACACACCACAATTGAAATACATACAGCATTAACAATGAATAAGTTCTTCTGTAGAGCTTTGCGGTAAAAATGAATCGTCTTGGAGCGGACATGTTTCCTCCATACGTTAAAGGCCTTCCATTTACGAAATATAGTGAATATAGTAATTTTGGAAAGTGCTCTGTGATATAGATATTCCTGCTCCCAGCGTTCAAGCTCCAGATATTCAACCTCTCCGTTATACGTGTGAATAACTGCATTCGGGCTAATCGTGTAGTAGTCATTTTTGTTAACGCAGTCGTAAGTTACGATTCTAAAAGAGAAAGGAAAACATTTAACAGAACTCAAGATCGGTGTTTCCCTATCGCTCCACTGCACCTATCCTGTTGCCAATTCTGTATTAATGGGAGGGGGAAAGCACAACTCCTCCAGCTATATCCAACCCATTTCATAAGCGCAGGGAATGGGAGCCTGGAAGATGACTTTCTCTAAATTGTGGAATTACTCCCCACAAAGGTTCACCTAGCATCATCACTGTATCACTATTGCTGTATGCAGTGCTTTTTTCTGGGGGAACGCAGGGGTATGCATACCCCTAAACATTTTATGAATCTAAGTTTGGCCTCACTGAGGGGCAGTATTTCAATATGAGTAGGAAAATGAGAGTACCCCTAAACATTTTTTAAAGAAAAAAAGCACTGGCTTTATGCCAAATTCATAGCTCTTTACCCCAACCTTGGCATCGGCAAGACATACATTTTAGGATCCACTCTATTCGTCTGATTGTATATTATTTTAACTGATTTTAATATTGTATTTTTATATTGTTGTAACCTGCCCTGGGACCTTACCATGAAGAGAGAATAAGCAATTAAAAATAACAACATCAACCCTTAAGCTGTACAAATTAATTGGTCCATTGACCAACTGTTTGAAAGCAACTCTCCCCTTTCTAAAGAAAAAAGAGAGCAAAGAAGCCAAGCTTTAAAATGTGAGTGCAAGGCCTTATTATTAGTATTATTCCATCAAAATATCCATGATGTTAGTTCAGTAATACACCTATCAGATAAGAAAAATAAATCAAACAGTACACTATATGCTAGGCTTCATACCCCCTCCCCACTGAGTAAAGACCACAAGAGAATTAGCCAGCATCAGAAAGGAGGCAGGTATTGTAATAAAGTAAATTTTTAGTTCGCATCAAAGTTAACATTACTGTATTTAAAACTGAGCATAATAAAATATAAATTGAGCAACTCACTTCAGGTTATAACAATCATATTCATTTGATGACCTAGGCACTGCAGGAGTCATGTATAGGAATCCAAGATGTTTGTTCTGACATATTATCCTTACAATTTCGAGAGGTTCTGTAATATTAGCTTTAATAACATCTTCTGGTTCCTTAAATTTACGAACAGGAGAGGCACTTGGTAGGCAAGCACTTAGTTTTACCACACCACGTGGCTGTTTAGGAGGAGTGGGAACTCGTGCCGCCTTGTCACTCAGTAACTGTAAAAGGAAAGTATAGATCACTGTTCACTTGAAAACATCAAATTCTTCTTGTTCAGTTGATTCCCTAATATATATTTTTTGCAACTTTTGAAAAACTCAGTATCTTCTTGCAGATACATATGCAAAATTATAAAACTGCCTCTATAACAATTATGTTAATAAGGGCTGGTTAACATGGCAATTGGCTTTTTTTTATTTTACACAATGTGCAGCAGCTGGCTTTGGGCTAGCAAACTCCCCTTTCCCCTTCTCCAGCACAATCGCAGGGAGACTTTCACTTCCTGTTTTAAACTAACCATTGTTTCATGTTATGCCCACACTTCGGAGGAAGTCTGATTAGTTTAAACTTTGGTTCCTTTAAGTGTGTTTGATGATCTTGGTTTGTTTCAACAAACCATACTTTAAACTAACCAGAGTTTTCCCCAGTTCATATGCCAGGTAACCATAAACTGGTTTATTTAAAGCAATAAGCAGAAGCTTCCAACCTCCTTTTCATAACTATACTAGAGAAGGAAAGGGCAAGAGGAAGTGTTCACAGCTGTTTTTGCACATAATGTCAAATAATAGTTTAGCTGCACATCCAAACTCAGCTAATGTGAAATTAATTTGTAGATGAAATTAATAGATGAAATTAATTTGTAGATGAAAAATAATATACAATGTTTCAAAAGTTGTTGTCACAGAAATAAAATACTGAACGTGCAACCTGTTTCAGAGCTATTTAACATTAACATCATAAAAATAAAACAGAAATTGGAAAAAAGAGAATTGACTGCAACTTGGCATTAAAAAGAAGCCTGTCGTTCTGGGAAGATGAGAACCATTTAAAGCATGTTTTAATGCAGCTTTTGATATAAGGAAAAAGAGCAAACAGCCACAATCTCTTCTGTGCTATTCCTCCCATCTGAAGTAGATATTGCAAATGGAAGCTGTGGAGACTGCCCTGGACTGCCTTTTTTGACACACTATTATCTCCAAATAACAGGAACAAGGAAGTCCAGCCAAATACATATAGGTGGCTACCATCTTACGCGCGTCCAGTTGATGCAGGATCATTGACACGCAGGTCATTTTGGACCTAGAAGGCAGAACGAGGGTGGGGTGGAACAAGACACACTCATATGCGCTCCACCTACACACAAAGGGGTCGGGAAGGGAAACCCTGTACGAAATGGCTGCCACCTGCAATGTGCAGGCTATACTGGTTCAGAATGACCCTATGCATTGTGCAGGCTATACTGGCTCAGAATGACCCTAAAGATGGCTACACACAGAGTATCTGGGTGATGAATACAGATGTTCTCTGACACAATGTAATCACAATTCCACAATGCAACATTATAGCGATAGATTTGTGCGCTTTGCAAAGATGACTTGCAGCATTGAATCAGCTCCCACAGAGATCTATTTTAAAGTGGCCATCAAAATGCTGGCTTTTCTATGGGAAGGATGATGAAACTCACCTTTTATGGCTATGGAAACCCATGTACAACATCACACAGTCGCCTAATGCATAAAATCATATAGTCAACATAGTATGAAACTTAAATGGGATTTTCCAAATACTCCTAATGATCACCATAGGGTGCAAATCTTTTACAACCCCGAGGTGGATAAATAATTAAGGTATCACAATTACAACCTTACACTTCTGGTGGTAATAGCAGCTTCAGTTCTCTCGTTCCCTGTTTGATGAACGTGTAAATTCTACCTGTTGCAAAGTGATTCCTTGGAATACCGAAAGGGACAGTTGGATATTTGCTCCAGGGTTATTAAGCAACAATTGCTTCACTGTGTTAGTTAACCATGTCAGAGTAATTCCAAATTTCGATAATGTGGGCAAATGATGCCATGAATTGAATGATCCTTCCTTTTAGCAAGAGAAAGAAACTAAGAGATTTGATTTTATAGATCCTCATATTTAAGAAGACTTGAAAAAGCAATAAAAGAAGCACCTTATAAAGAATATTTCACAGGTAATTTTTCATTAGCTCCAAGAACATACAGAACAACATTTTATTACTTGTTCTATTATTTCTTGAATTTTGCAGTGCAAGCTGCCTTGAAAATATTTTATTGAAAGACAAGTTTAAGCTGGGTTTTTAAAATAATAATAATAATCACAATATGCAAAGGTGGGCGATACCTGTCTTTGCTTTAATAACTCTTGCTGAAGCTCAGCTAATGTTGGTTCTGGAGGAGGCCATTTTCTTTTCTCTGCTGAAGTTGTAGGTTGTAAGACTCCAGCAGCTAACAATTTCTCCCTGTTCTTCTGGAATATATACTCAGGTTGCTTGTGTTGCTGATATATTTTTAATACAGGCTGCATTGAGGATTAGGAAAGAAAGTTTGAAATAAAATTATCCATGCACATGACAAATTTTATACCATTTAAATAAACAACTATCACAAATTAGGCTGGGGCAAATATATCAATTCCATTAATCATCATTAAGGTATTAGGAGGGATAGATCTGCTTCAGTACAGTGTTTCAATTTAGCATGAAAATGATATAAAAACCAAAATTGATCAAATAATAAACATCCAACAATAGTCCAACACAAACTCTAGTCATCACAAAAGGCAGTTGGGAATATAGATCTGCCAGTTTACCAAACTTCTTCTTCTTTTTTCTCTCTTCTTTTTTTTTGCCACTAACACCTGTAAATGTCAGCGTCAGCTGTGGGTAACGGACTATTGTTATATTTGCACATATTGCATAAATGAAGGAAACAGGATTACAGTGTTACCTCGGGGTAAGTACTTACCGTATTTTTCGCCCTATAGGGCGCACTGGCCCATAGGGCGCACCTAGTTTTTTTGGGGGGGGGGAATAAATTTTAAAAAATTTATTCCCCCCCCCCCCCCAGAACAGGCTGCTATCCGCAAGCCTTGCGAGCCCGGCGGGAACTTCGGGCTGCAAGCTGCTGCCCGCAAGCCTTGCGAGCCGGGCAGGAACTCCCGCGGGCTCGCAAGGCTTGCGGACATCTGCCTGGAGCACGCTCCGGAGCGCGCCCCGTGTTTCGGGCTGCAGGCTGCTGCCCGCAAGCCTTGCGAGCCGGGCAGGAACTCCCGCTGGGCTCACAAGGCTTGCGGACATCTGCCCGAAGCGCTCCGGAGCACGCCCCGTGCTTCGGGCTGCAGGCTGGTGCTCGCAAGGCTTGCGGATAGCTTCCTGAAGCCTGGAGAGCGAGAGGGGTTGGGGCGCCGACCCCTCTCGCTCTCCAGGCTTCAGCGAAAGCCTGCATTCGCCCCATAGGACGCACACACATTTCCCCTTCATTTTTGAGAGGGAAAAGTGCGTCCTATGGGGCGAAAAATACAGTAATTCGTTCCGGAGGTCCATTCTTAACCTGAAACTGTTCTTAACCTGAAGCACCACTTTAGCTAATGGGGCCTCCTGCTGCCGCTGCACCACCGCTGCACAATTTCTGTTCTCATCCTGAAGCAAAGTTCTTAACCTGAGGTACTATTTCTGGGTTAGCAGAGTCTGTAACCTGAAGCGTATGTAACCTGAAGCGTATGTAACCCGAGGTACCACTGTAGAGGCAAAGTTTCTAGGGAACTTCATGGGAGTTCAGGATAAAGCAAAACAGAACAAAAAACAAAGCAAAGCCTTATGAAGCAGTTTCAAATCACCCTACCAGAGGCTCCAGTTTTATTGGCTGCTGTCGCTTTCTGGTTCTTTCTTGTGATTTTGTGTTATGCTCAAATTTCAGAGCTTCGGGATTTGCTTGCATCTGATTTGGAGCTGTGCTAACCAGTCTTTTTTTAAATTCATTTCTTGCAATTGAATCTTTCCCACTTGAAGACGAGCGTTCTTCACTTAAACTGCCTTGCTCATTCCTGCTATCTGCATCTTCCGAAGGTTGTGGAGTAGGTTGTATGGAGGGCAATGACACCCTTTTAGGCATTATTCCCTGAAAATGACACACATCATTGTTGAAGTTTAATTTAACGACACTATCTCATGATTTTTAACCTTTGACAGAATATTCTGAACAATCCAATAGTAAGAAACAACAGCACAGGAAAATTAGCTGCCACAAAACTGTAATAGGAGAGACAAATCAACCTGATCATTATTAAACAGCAAACTGTCAAGAGTGCTTTGTTTGCTTGAAGAATCGCCCCTGGGTAAGCAAAATATTTGATCATTTTTATTCTATAAAAAGAAAATAAAAATATGATTATAAAGGAAAGGGATGCTTGAATATCTAAAAGTAGTATTTGCCATTTTTATTTATAAATTTTGTGCATTTGTGTGTGTGTCAAATTCCACTAATTTCAGTGGAACTTTCTTCCAAAACAAACACAGAATTCAAATCCCTCTCTCCCACATCCCCTCCTTATTTAGTTTTATGCTGTTTTAATGCTGTATTTTAATTTTTGTTTAGATTTGTATTTTTCTGAAAATCTAATCCCTGGGGATTCTGAGCAGTTTATAAATACTTCTAATAAATAAATACCTTACAAATACACTGCTTTCCTTTCCTTCTTTTAGTATGTCATTTGTGCTATATTTTTTAATCATTCAAAGTACTTTTCAGTTTTTTCTGCATAGATTTAGTTTAGGTACACATGGATTATTGTGTTGGTTTTGCTTTGGTGGTACAATATAGGCAAGGAATCCAACACACGTGCATATGGTGGAAATAACAACAAATGAACTGGAACAGGGGATGCAAACCTGGCGTTCGTTAAAGCCTTCATTGGCTCCTACGGCCGGAAGCCCCAAATGCTGAGCTTTGTTCCCACCTATCCGTACTGATATAGTTCCAATACAAAAGAGAACGTTTTGAGAGGGCAGGATGGAGTGGGAGAGTCGAACCTGTTGGAATTCTCTCTTTTAGAATACAGTGGTGCCTCGGGTTAAGTACTTAATTTGTTCCGGAGGTCCATACTTAACCTGAAACTGTTCTTAACACTGAAGCTAATGGGGCCTCCTGCTGCCGCCGCGCCACCGGAGCACAATTTCTGTTCTCAACCTGAAGCAAAGTTATTAACCTGAAGCACTATTTCTGGGTTAGCGGAGTATGTAACCTGAAGCGTATGTAACCTGAGGTACCACTGTATTTTTCTTTGCCAGATGAGCTGGGACACACAAACCCCGAAGTTAGTTAGTCATATCTGCAACCCCACCCATTATAGTCTTGTTTGCCTGGGGAGGGGCTGTTGTTCTGTTGCGATTTTTAACAGAGGAAGTAGAAAGAAGGACAACCAGCACTAGAAAAGCTCCTTTAGCTTTAACAGTAGGTCAGAAGAAAATATTGCCCATGTGTGTGAGGTTGCTTATTCAGGCAAGAGAAGCTGGACCTGTAATAAATCCCTCTTCTATATAACTATTATTTATTTAACAAAACTTATTTGCTGCTTGGTCGCATGAAAACTGAAATATACTCAGAGTCCTGTAGAGATTTCATGCTCTTTATTGCAGCTTGTAAAACAGTGATTTAATTGACCCCCAAACCTCAAGCTTTTATATACATTATTTACACAATGAGTCCCATCTGATTGGCTGATTCTGCTTGCCTCCTGGAGCCTGATTGGTCTTTTCCTGCAGGCCACTCAGTTGTTGCATTCTACGACCTACCAGCCTAATAGGCTGATTAACTTCCTCCTGGAGCCTGATTGGTCTTCTCCTGCAAGCCAATCAGTTGTTGCATTCTAGGATCCTACTTGCCTATTGATCTAGGAGCCAAGCTTAGTACATAACAAAAACCTTTAAGTCATTATACACACACACAACCATTAAAATGATCCAATTAAAAAACAGGTACCATAGTATTAAAGCTATAAGGGCTCTGATGCAGAAAAGTGAGGAAAGAGGGATAGATAGATGTGAGACAAAACAAAACACCACACTGGAAATGGGTCCCCTGTTGCAGGTTGGGATCAGCAGTGATACCTGAATACAATAGTTCTACATTACTGGAGCCTTAGTCCTGTTTTGCATGGCATCAACCCCATAGCCCCACACTTTTCACCAATGAAGGCACATGCAATTTCTCCCTGAGCAGTCGCCCTCCTCCAGAAAATAAAAGTCTTCCACTATCCGGCGATGGGCGTGGCTTGGAATTGGATTGTGTTGGAAGCTGCCCAGAGTGGCTGGGGTATAAATAAAATTATTATTATTATCTGTGCTTTTTTACAGAGGTACTCAAGAGCATGTGGTACTGGCACCTTTCTTCTTTCTAGAAGAAAAGCACTGGTGAAAAGTGGCGCCTTTTTTCTAGAAGAAAAGTACTGGTTAAAAGTGGTGCCTTTTTTCTAGAAGAAAAGCTCTTTCTTTCTAGAAGAAAAGCACTGGTTAAAAGTGGAGCCTCTTTTATAGAAAACAAGCACTGGTTAAAAGTGTGGCGCCTTTGTTCTAGAAGAAAAGCACTGGTTAAAAGTGTGGCACTTTTTTTCTAGGAGAAAAGCACTGGTTAAAAGTGTGGCACCTTTTTTCTAGGAGAAAAGCACTGGTTTAAAGTGTGGCACCTTTTTTCTAGGAGAAAAGCACTGGTTAAAAGTGTGGCCCTTTTTTTTCTAGAAGAAAAGCGCTGGTTAAAAGCGTGGCACCTTTTTTCAAGAAGAAAAGCACCGGTTAAAAGTGTGGCACCTTTTTTTTCTAGAAGAAAAGCACTAGTTAAAAGTGTGGCACCTTTTTATAGCAGAAAAGCACTGGTGTTGCTGCTGATTGCAGCTCTTATGGAAGGCAACGGACGGAGTGCTTAAAGTGTTGGGCTTGGAGACCTGGGAGACCAGGGTTCAAATCCCACTTGCCCATAAAGCTCACGGGGTGACCACAGGCCAGCCACTGCCCCTTCGCCTATCCTACCTCACAGGCTTGTTGTGAGGGGGAGTGGTGCGAGCTCCTTCAATGCACTAAACAACAGCAGTAATAATAATAATAATAATAATAATAATAATAATAATAATATATAAAAACGGGGGGGGGGGAGAGAAGAAGGCGGCCAGGGATGAATGGCGGAGCAGAGACAAAATACCTTTTGCCCAAAAGGAGAGCTTTCAAAAAGTCGCGGTCCACTGCCGGGAAGTCCGAGCGCTCCCACCTCTTCGCATTCAAGAAAAGGAAGAAAAGCGGCAGAAACTTTTCCGCTCTCCAGAGAGTCCTCCCGTTGCCAGGCAACCTCCCGCCTAACTCAATTTCCCATGGTTCCTCGGGCGGGACGCGGAGGAGGCGGAGGGTCTCCATGGTTACTGGAAGCGGCGGCTCGCGCGCTTTCCCTCGCAGCAGTCAATCAAGGCGGCGAGGCCCGCCCTCGTTTCCTCGCCCGTCGAAACTTAAAAGCGCGGGAAGGGCGTCCAGCTCCCTTCAGCTTTTGCCCGCGCCATGCAGCTGCCTCCCCTCAGCGAGCGAAGCCTTTTCCCTCCAACCATTTGCACATGATTCCCGTTATTATTCCGCCAAATTGCCTTCCCCATTGTAAAACAACCGGCGCTGTAGAAACAGTTCTCTAACACACTTCAAGTGCTTCCAATACACTTCTCCGATGATGCTTATACAGTACAGTGGTACCTCAGGTTACAGCCGCTTCAGGTTACAGACCCCGCTAACCCAGAAATAGTACCTCGGGTTAAGAACTTTGCTTCAGGATGAGAACAGAAATCGCGCAGCAGCGGGAGGCCCCATTAAGCTAAAGTGGTGCTTCAGGTTAAGAACAGTTTCAGGTTAAGAACGGACCTCCAGAACGAATTAAGTTCTTAACCTGAGGTAACCACTGTACTGTATAACAAACCTGTCGGGTTAGACATTATTCCCATACTGCAAGGAGAGCAGCGGGGAGAAAATGGCTTTCTAAAAACCCCGCCGAAGTATTGCCACGAAGCAGCAGCACCAGCTGCCGGCATTGCATTTTGCTATAATTTCCTTTGTGCCTTGCCGGGGTTTAGAGGTCTTTCTGATCTAACCGAAAGCGACGTGCTGCTCTTTCCTCCCAAATCCTATCCCCACATCGCTTGGGCGACATCTAGTGTCAAAGCCCAGGGTTGAAAGTGCCTTCGTATTTTTTTTTGTATTTTTTTTTTTTGGCAGGGCTTCGTAACGTGTTTATTGCAGATGCGACGTGCTGTTTGCTCAAACTGTCAGGTGAAAATGCAAGCAGCCGCTTTCCAGAACGGAAACGTAGCGTGAGAAGAGTCAGGCTGGCACGCTTCACCGACAAATGCATGAAAATTCACAATCAGCAATTTCGACAGACACACAGACAGCATATAGAATATAAACGCACGCTAAAATCCTTCTGAATGCCCAAGCTACACAGAGAGATGCCATGCTATGCTAGTGCTTATACCCCGTTTCTTGAAAATGAATAAAATTTAAAACATAATTTAAAAAACGGAATAAACTGTTATGTGAAATAAAATAGAACAAAAACAAAAACAAGGAAGTTCCCAAACCACAGAACTCAACGATAGTATTTATATACTTACAATATCAAAACCTTCCTGACATTTTCTGCTAGCAATATTTTTTTCAAAACAAACCTATCTTTTTTTGGGGGGGGGGGTGTTCCACCTTTGTCCTCACTCTTATCAAGTAGGTTGATTTAATTTGAAAGTTCTGTAGATTCCTTAAACCAATTATTTCATAAGCCTCTTCATAAATAAATGCAACACAGGAAAAAATCAATAATGAGAACTAATTATTCCAGAATGACTACAGATCTTGGTTCTATACGCACAAATGAGATTCATTAGAATTCCTCAGGTGCTGCAAAGGCAAACAGAACCAGTCCCAATGCAGCTTGCACTCAGCACCAGGTGTAAACAGCACCAAATGCAAGCCTCGAAATGAAAAAGTGCCATTTGCAAGTCCCACAGTCAAGGAGCAGTCAGGAGCACACTTCGTCCTTTGCACTGGGGTGCTCTTTAATTTCAGCACCCAGTTTTCTGTTCGGTTCATATCCATGCTAAGATGCCAGGTGATGAATATCCTGCGTTTTTCTCTGGCAGGGACTCAAGGCAGCTTGCAGATAAAACAGGCAAACTTCACTCCCTCCATCTGCCAAAAGAGGCCTTTCTTGCACACTGGACAAAAGTGGTTCCCCCTCCCTGCTCCATTTAAAACAGTCTGATTCCAGCAGCAAGCAGCGAGGTGACTGTGTGCATTTCTGATTCCACCCACCCACCCAAGTTCTTATCACTTTGATAAATAAATATATACTGGAGACGAAACAAGGTGTATTTATTTATTATCGCTGTCGTATTAGGATTTCTAAGGCTTTGCCAGTACCCGGTTCATCCACTTGGCTCCTGAACCTGCCTCTGTCCATAGCTGCTTCAAGGCAACATTAAGGTTAGGCAGATCACGGAGGTTGAAAGCATAATAGGCAAGATGACCAGTAGAGGAACAAGACAAAGGAGGCGCAGTATCTGCATCCCATGTAAAATCTTTTAAGGGATAGTCACCAGCTCCAGGCTAGGATCTAGCAACCCTTTGGAAAGGGCAGGAAAAATAAAACACTTGCTTATTTCAGAAATGGTTCAAATTACGCTGGAGAGAGGAGCAAGCTTTTGAGCTGTCATACACACCAATATTGAAGAGGCAAAGCTTTTCCTGACATGAAAAAGATAACTCTTGTGAAAAGCATCACCTCCTAAAGACTGTGTGTGTGTGTTCAGCTATCGTTAAAAACACAGGAATGGGTCCAGTAAAAAGTGACAAGTACCAAGAGTACAGAGGTTGGGGACAGAAAAGGCAGTGATAACACTGAAACAGATGGTTGTGTGGATCTGCAAAGAGCAGAAAACACTTCATTCCAAACAGTACAATTTTGGCCAAATTAATACCTTCAAGTCCAAGTTCCTATTGCTTTGAGAAGCTCAAAGCTCGTTATAGCATCCACAAGAGACCACATAGAAACAACAAACAAATCCCCAAATTGTTTTCAAGTCAGTTTCATACAGCTAAATAACAGCTATGTTACATATACATTCCCCAAAATCATCATGGGATAACATGAAATAATTCTTCTGCAAGAGAAGGATAAATAATGGCTTTCATCAAAAACATCTTCTCCTGTATTGGGCACGGTCAAACCAGTTAATCATGTTAATGGTCCAGATTCAGGAAAAGGATGAGGCAAAAAAAAAAAAAAAAAAAATCCGTAGATGATCTGCCCTTCAGAAAAGTTGTTCTTTTCTCGTTTCACCCCAGATCCTTTGAAAAAAGATAAAAATATGCAGTTCTACATGGAAGGTTCATGCCAACATCAGTATAATCACTGAGGGCAACACGAAAGTCAATATCATGGTGGAGAAGAACAGAAATAGCCCACTGGAGCAGTTGGTGTCTGTCTGGATGTGACTGGATCGTCCGTGGCCCCGTGGCTGAGGCTCGACAGTAATGTACCCATTAATTATACGAATCCGAGGAGGCGGATCAGTGGTACTACAAGGAAGAAAGAGAAAGAACAATGATGTCATTCACACACAAACAGCAGCAAAATAAACACATGCCAAAAGGTGCGTTTGCACCATAAGATAGAATTACATGGTACGCATTACAAGAAATACAGTATAGGGATTCTGTCAAATATGGCAGCTTAAAATTGAGTTCTCCCCGCTCCCTTTTGTAATATATAGTAAAGTATACCCCATCTCCTGATGTCACCACCTGTGCATTTAACTGTCCTCACTAGTCCCAGTCAACAACGCAGAGTGGATGCAGGAAAATGCACAAACCTTACGGGGTAGGACCCAGGGTTTCACTATACATTACACAGCAGGGAAAACTTCACATGCACTGTTGCTTATAATAGCAAGCCCAGGTTTCTCATAACTGTAGCTCCATCCCGATATCTAGTATTTCCATACCACTTCACATGCATTATTTAAGTGCCCCTTACAACTAGGCTTGTGACCTGCTCCTTATTTCCAGGACCAATTCCTTATTTAGGATTAAAATGCAGTGCCATCTCCCTCTTGGGTTACTGCAATGTGCTCTACTCCAGACCTATACCTCTTCTTCCAATATAATGAGCACTTTCCCAATAGCAAGTTAACGGGATTTTGGAGAATCCTTTTTAAAAAAATGCTTCCTAAAATGGTGCTACTCCTAAAGTGCTGCCAGGTCTTATGCTGGTACTGTGTACCTTACCATACCCACTTATTTTTCTTTTGGTCCTTTCTGAGCCACAGCTGTTTCCTCAAGTAGCACATAGTTGGCCAGAGCTAATCTACATCGACCAGCACAACCTTAATGTTTGAAGTTCTCTGTCTCACCAACCTGAAAACCCTTTCCCTGTTTATTTACTTGTGCACACTTTGAGCCTTCCTCTTGGTGAGAATATAGATACAATAAAGATAGCATATATGGATGAAGGATAGCAAGGAAAGCCAAATCTGAAGAGGCCAGCAAAATTAAAACCAGATGTCCACAAAGCTCAGGTGAGCCGACGGAAAGAGCCATGGGAGCAGCCACTCATACAAAGAAGTGTGAGCATCTCCTTCTACAGCATGGGAAGGCAAACTAAGGCCCAGGGGCTGGATCTCACCCAATCGCCTTCTCAGTCCAGCCCACGGACGGTCCGGGAATCAGTGTGTTTTTACATGAGTAGAATGTGCCCTTTTATTTAAAATGCATCTCTGGGTCATTCGTGGGGCCTGCCTGGTGTTTTTACATGAGCAGAATGTGTGCTTTTATTTAAAATGCATCTCCTCTGGGTTATTTGTGGGGCATAGGAATTCATTCATTTTTTTCCCTTCAAAATATAGTCCAGCCCCGCACAAGGTCTGAGGGACAGTGGACTGGCCCCCTGCTGAAAAAGTTTGCTGACCTCTGTTCTAGAGGCTGAAGCATAAAGCTGACATCAGCTTGAATTACCTCCTGCCTACCCCGTCGTAAAACTCTTGAGATACAAATTGTCGTCAAATTCCAGGCAAAAACTGAAGTGAGCCCATGTGCCAAACCAATAAAATAAAAGCATATTAATTTCAATTATGCCAGACTGCTCGTGCCATCCGGCTGCCATGCTCTGTATCAGCTTTCAATTGGCCAAGTGCATTAAGCAAAAAAAGAAGAAGAAGAATGGAGTGGGATGGGGGGAAGGCTTTGGGACTTTGAAAGCAATTAGTACCCCTTTAAAACACTGACCTCTCTGTAACTAAAAGCCCCCACACACCAGTGGAAAGGAGCCAGCTGGCAATTTAACAGTAGAACAGTAGTGACAGCAAATAAAAAAACCATATAAGAGCCCAGGCCAAAAGCAACGCAGTGAGACTAACTTCATAACTGCATGAAATTGGCAGCTCTGCCCTTCTTTGTTCATTGCTCTCGGTTATTAAAGGCCCAGCCCCAAACACAAAAGATTGACGGTTTATAATATAAGCTGTCAAGGATCTCTTCCTATATTTTCAGAAATTTGTGTAGAGGGTTGACTTGTGCTAGGATGTTAAACAGGGACTGTGGGAGGAGGGCAGTTGCCTTGTTCCTTATATTTCTACAGTGGCTGACAGCTACTGTTGCTAATAATAGTAATAATTATAACCACAACAACAAAGAGCTTCTGATTATATTTTTATAATCAGAAAGATTATATTCTTATATTCTTATAACCTGTGAAAGATAATATTCTTATAACCTGTGAAAGATTACCAGACACTCGTTTTCCTGGATTTATTTCTGTTAACATCTACCTGTCACAGGATATTTGTATTTACTGCCCCAAGCTTTTATGATCTTCTGCTTATTGTCATATTTTCAATTTCAGTATTAAAGAGCTCCCTTTTGTTGTTTTTTGTGGGTGTGGAAGTGTCCCTTATTTTCCCTTCTGCCTCAATAACGTAACTTGCCCATTTAGGAACTGTGAGGTAGTGGCACGTTTAAGTAGTTCAGGCCTACAACTAGATTTGAACCAGGGACTTATTGGCTCACAGGTCACACACACTGCGTTACACCAGCTATACACAATCATGAAGATGAAGCAGTGCAGAAGACGTAGCCAATTTGATGCCCTCCAGTTGCCGGATGCCAATTTCCGTCAGCCCCAGCCAGCATCGCCAACACTCAGGAAATATGGGATATGTAGTCCAACAAGACCTGCAGGGCACCAGGTTAGCTACCCCTACAGATTATGAATTAGGTCATAATCAGGCATGCCAACTCATCGTGGCAGAGGGGTCTTCGGCCCCTCAATATTTGCTGGCAGGGGTCTGGGACCCCTCAATGTTGAGGGAGCAGGGGAGGCCGAGTGCAAAATCATATGTGCAACATGCTCGGCCTCCTCCCAACCACCTGCGTCACATTTGTGTGACATCATACACGCACCATCACATCGTAGGGAAGAGATCAAAAGGGGAGCCCAGAGCGGCGCGGCCTCCTCTCTCACACTCAGCATTTGAACCACGCCACGCTGGGCTCCCCGCTCAGTCTCCTCCAGACGATGCGCATGTGTTGCATGTCACACGTATGACATCACACATGTGATGCACCCCAGCCCCGCCCCCAATCTGGAGCACAAAACAGTGCCTCTGGTCATAATAAAAAGCCTCACCTGGTTAATTCTGCTGCTGTGCAGCAGTTGAAACTACTGCCAGTAGGAGGAAGCTGGCATCCCCAGCCTCAATTGCTCAAAGAGCATCATGCTCCACCTCAACCTGCTCATTACCTTTCCTCGATGCGTACCCAGAGGTCATTGAACTGGCGCAAGCGCTGCTTCTTCTGCTGCTTCTTTCTCTTCTTTTTGTATTTCCTGTCCACTTTGTCCAGCAGGTCAATGCTTTCTGGCAGAAGCAAATGAGGCAGCAGCTCCTCCTCTTCCTCCTCCTCTTTCTGCGGATGTTGCTGGGGAGAGTGGAGCTCCTGAGAGATGATGTAGGAGGCGTATTCCGGGGAAGATGAAGAGAGGGCAGACAGCACCTTCTGATGCTTCCCACTAGAGAGAAAAATAAAGTGTTGTTGGAAGGAATTTGAGGGAGGATGGTTGGGTACGTGAATGTCTTCCATATATATTGAGAGAGAGAGATATAAAACCTGAATGGCTAGGAGTATTTTTCAGTTTACTGTATATCGTTGCAAACATCTTGCCTCACTGAAAATGCCAATTATTTATTTATTTATTTATTTATTTATTTATTTATTTATTTCCCACCCATCCGGCTGGGTTTCCCCAGCCACTCTCTGGGTGGCTTCCAACAGAATATTAAAATACAATAACCTATTAAACATTAAAAGCTTCCCTAAACAGGGCTGCCTTCAGATGTCTTCTAAAAGTCTGGTAGTTGTTTTTCTCTTCAACAAGACTTCAGCAACAGTACAAACTACCTGCTCTTTTTAAAAACAAAAAAACTCAATCTTAATAGCTTTGTGCTAGTTATCACTCTGTATAAAAAGGAAAGCTTGGCACTTATCAATAAAGCAGGCTGCACAACAAATAAATGTGGTTGTTCCATCCCCACCTACCCCATATAGTCAGGAAAACACTTAAATTCAACCGAAGTGATTGGATTACGCAGTGCTAAGCATTTCTAAGGACCAGACTGCAACTTTCCACTCAATAGTGCAATGCCCCCTAAGCACTGGGTTCCATATTTGTTGCTGAAGTCTTCCCTACCACACAGGATTCTTCCAAATTAGTATCCATGGAGATAATAAAAGTGCTCTGGAGAACATTTCAAACTGCACTTCATGCAATGAAAGATCAGACCTTTGTGATGCCATTCTCCAACCTATGAAGTTATTCTCATCTATCTCAAATGGTGTGCCGAGAGAACAGTTAGTGTGCTGGAGGAAGTAAGTGTAAACCTAGTGGAGCCTCTTGAGATCCTGGAGAACTATTCACAAAGGAGGTTGCTGAAATCTGGGATCCCCTCCAAACCGGTACAAAAGTTTTGCAATCGTTACAACGTCGGGGTTTGGGATGTTAACTACCAACCATGGTTTGATGTATTAATTACTCAGTATGGGGGAGAGCTGCAAAATGTGGAGTTTGTGCTGCAAAACCATTGCAAAACTTTGGCACCTGTTTGGAGGCGGTCCCTGATTTCGGGGTTCATAGTTAATGAGGCTGTGACAGAATGATCCAGAGTCACAACAGAATTGGCTACCTTCTAAAAGTAAACCCTTCGGGCTCCAATAGTGAAATGTCTCTCCAGTTTTAATACAGAAGAAAATCCAACTCATATATAAAAAATGCTGCTGCAATGTTACAAGGAGATTCCAACTAAACATCAGGAAGAACTTTCAGGCAATAAGAGCTGTTGAGCAGTGGAACAGACTCCCACAAGAGGTGGTAGACTCTCCTTCCTTGAAGGTTTTTAAGGAGAGGTTGGGTGGCCATCTGTCATGGATGCTTTAGCTGAGATTCCTGCATTGCAGGGCGTTGGACTAAATGACCTTTGGGTCCCTTCCAACTCTAATATTCTATGATTCTATCATATCAAAATCTAGAGTGTACAGAAAGTAATCTGAGATTGTCAAAGGGTAGCTAATCAGAAATAGGGAGGGGGCATCACACCCAATCCTTTTAAAATGCATACTGGGGCAATGCACAGTGGAAGGAAATACTGACAAAATATAGGGTGGTTCTTTCTCTCACAAGACTAAGATGCATTTACAGAAGAGGGGGGAATGTAAAACAAGAATCCTTTAATTCTCAGTCAAATGTACTCACTGAACCTGAACTCAGGAATAGGGATGTAAAATACGTTTCAGACAGACGGATCAAAGACTGAAAAACTTGGGATGGAATGCAAAAGCCTCCTAGGAGGTCGCAGATGGACTTAGGAAAGACCCTGAATTTGTTTTCCAAAAAAAGAAAATGAAGCAGGGAATAGCCCTAGGCTTGGATAAATAGGAGTGGTGTTAGCTTACAATTCACTGACCACTTAGCTTGTGGTCCTCACCACTGGATCTGATGAGTCAATGATCTGTGACTCACCCCTGAAGAATGTTTGGGGTCCTAGGCAGATAAGGAGGCAGAGGAGAAAGGCCAGGGCCACTTCAGCCATTAGAGTTTGCAGAAAGAGGTAGCAGAAGTTAAAAGGAATATTCGCTTTTGTTCTGTGGAAACGTCAGTGAACATGTAATCACTCCTACTCTAAGCTAGTAAAAGCTCCTGTTCACTTTGAGATGGTGCAGGTATAATGAAGCGGCTCTTATCTACAATTAATCTTTGAAAGAGAAATCAGTAACGTCAAGTGTTTTTGTTTTTTAGTTCAAAGTTTTAACTGAAAAAAGTTAAGAGCGCACTGTTTATTTTTAAAGGTAACTTTGCCCTGGTGAGTTACAATAATATGGAATGGGGAAAAAATATTAAAAGGCAACCTCTTTTTCTCACACTGAGTAGTAGTTTTCACTTACTGAATTTTAATTTACCTACATTTCCTCCAATATTTCATTCATTCTATATTCAACCCTTCCTCCCAAATATCTCAACAAGGCACCTACTTTCTGAGTCTGATCATACATTATTTTTTTAAAAAGACTAAATTTGTTGGAGGGTTGTGATTACTCAATTAAGCATTTAATCTGACAGACAGCCCTACTATACAGAAGCACAAGATCTGGAAGATACAGACCAATAAAAATCCACATATTAGAGGCACCCTACAATACAGAATGTAAGAGCAGCACTTCAAATCTTGTGACTGATTATGCAGGGCGGGGCTTACTTGCAACCCCCCCTTATTTTATTCAAATTGGCACCCCTGTACCTTTGTGTCTTGTAACTAACTCACACATCTGTGATACTGACTTGATGAATGGAACACCAAGTCATGACTTCAGTGTGAGAATGAATCATCACAGATACATCAACTCAGAAAAATATTCCTATCACTTCAGACAGCATATTTTCAAGTGAACAGGTGGCACAATCTGCTACCAGTAACTAAGTATATGTCAATCAAGTGATTTCAACAGCCCTTTAAGGAAAATGGAAGAAACCAGAGTGCCACGGATGCGTAAATTTGCGTAATTTATTCCGGATATACAAAAATGGCATCTGATTATATATTTTAATCGAATGATTGATTTAGTCTCTGTCTTTGTTTCATCATAGTGCTCAAGGCAGTGTCCTTAACCCAAGCACTGACCAGATTCCAACCTGCTTATCTTCATTAATATGGTTGCATCATGTGCCCTGCAACCAGGATATAATTAATCCCACAAAGATAAAGACTGAAGACATGTTTGTTACCTGTTGGTGGCATGTCCTGCAGGCGTATGGTCAACTTCATAGCCTTTTCTCCTCAAAACATCTATCACTGTATTGTTGCCCATGAAATGACCTATAGCCAAGGAAGAAGAGTATTAAGCTCTGCTGCCAAATAACAAAATTGCATACAGTTCATATTAGTACCAATGCAGAATCTAGAAGAACATCTGTTTTATTGACTTTAGGAGAACACAGTACAGTGGATCAAACCAAACTCCACAGGAGAATGGAATCACAAGTTATCCAAGTTACAGATAAATTATTGGGGTTGCAAAATTGTTGCATTAGTCATATATCTTAAAACAGAATAAAAAGAAAGCATCTTTGGCATACCTCTTGATTATATTTGTTGGGGGAAAGAACCAATGAACAAATAGTTTAATGTAAAGAGGTCCAAAAATGTTACATTCATCAGTACGGAGTTACCTCTTTGTCTTTAAATTGCCACAGGATTATTTGATAGCATCGTTAAGTCTGTTATCGTATGCACACTTACACGGAATAAAATCTCATGCAGTGCAGTGGGACTTGCTTCTGAGTAAGGATACACAGTGCTGAATTAAACACCTTTTAAGCTAAATAGTATTGTGCCTTTGAGAAGGAAGTCATTAAAAAGAGAGGGTCTTTCCCCCCCAATAAGAAGGAGTAACTGATCGGGCCTCAAGATCAAAGAGAAACATTCTCAACAATTGTGGGAAAATGTAGGACTAAAAGTACAAAGTGGAAAATGAAGCAGGCACAAAAAAACGCACGTGTGCAAAGGATTCCCTCCCCCCCGACCCAGGGGTTCTTAAAATGCATATAATGAGATTTTTCATTATTTCCCCACTCAACAATGTGCCAGTACTTGACAAACTATACACCCGAAGGATTATACCCTCTTGCAGTAACCCATCTCTCTCCGCCCCCAGAGTAAGACAATAAAATTAAACTGGGGCAAGGACCTTCTCTTTGTACGGCTGGAGTGTTCGCCTCCTTTTTTTCCAAGCCTAGCAAATAAGAGATGAATTAATACTTTGCTTCTGTTCCCAAAGCACAGGCAACAGCCCCAGTCCTCCAGCAGTCACAGAACGATTTCTGTGTTGAATTTTAAAAATTAAGAAATCCATCCTCACACTATTTTTTTTTTATTATTTAAAGAAAAAGAAGAAGCCACAAACAACTATGAGTGAGGGGGGATTCACCCTCCCAAAGTGTAAGATCAAACAGTCCTTCTTGATGGGGGGCTCTGCCCACAGAGGCATGATAGGGAGCGTAGGCCTCTTTCACCTGTTTTCTATTTTGGCCTAACACACTTGAATGCCCCCAAAGAGAAAAGCCCTGAGCTCTTGTCCCATCAGTAAGCCCCCCTCCTCCTCTTTTTGTACTCGGCTCTCCATTATCCCCATGTAGGTGAAGTGATGGATTTGAGAGGTCAATTTACTCTGGCAGCGGGTAGGCAGCCATGAATCTCTATTCTTCTGTTCAAACTCAAAAAAAAAAAAAGGGGGGGGGGAGAGAAGCTTCTTGCATGTATGAGCTCTGCCAGACACTGTACCAGAGAGTAAGTAAGACACAAACTTCTAATCCAGACAGAAATGGAGTGAGATTGGTCGTCTCTTCTCAAATAAACACTATGGTTTCATGGTTCTCTTTTACACACACACACACACACACACACAGAGAGAGAGGGGGGGAGGGTTTCTGATTTGCGCTTTCAAGACTTGACAATGGATCGATTTCCAAAGTCCAAAGGTGGTGGTGGTGGGGAGTTTGCAGACAAAATTTCTGCTTCACGCTAAAAAGTTGGCGTTTTAAAAGAAGCCAGCATATCAGTGTATTTTGGGCTGTTTCACAGCTTATATTTTAAAAACCATGGTTCTCCAAACATTTGCTACCCAGAGCTGTTTCTCTTCAGGATTTAAACTGGACGCATATGACTTCTGCACCCTAGAATAGTTTTATATGTAGATATCCTTAACTAGACCCCAAAACAACCGGAGAGGCATCTTCAATTCAACTGCGGGATAACTCACTTTAGTATTTGTTTTCCATGGTAATGCCTTCTGCTTTTCCCTAAGCCACTCAAGAGCTTAGGAATGTGGACTGTGCTCCCTGAACAATGATGATACTTCCAGGATTCTCACTGCTCTTGTCAGCTGTAGCTTGGATTGCATCCACACTCCCATGCTTGGGATGATGTCACTATTTGAACGCAGTGGATGGAGGGAATCAGTGCTGTGGGGGACTTTCTACACTAGGAGGCTAGCAGGAGCAGGGAGGGGAAGGAATCCACACGACATGCCAGCTTCTTCTTTTTTAATGTATACTTTCAGCCCTGCTAGTGGCACACTATTGATTATTACATTCTGGGTCAAGTTAGACAGGACGTATAGGCAGGCAAGTTATCAGCTGCACAATTACCAAGCAAAAACAAACAACCAGGAGGGGTTATGAGTGTCAGGAGCTCTGCCTAGACTTGAGTAGGACCCTGGCAGAGACACATGCCCGATTGGCATGTTCCCTCCCTCCTCGTCGATCTTTTGGGAGCTTCAAAAGCTTTCTTCTGCCCGAACATCACAGCTACCGATGCCAACAGACATTGGGGGATCTGCAGAGTCTTTGCAGCTTGTGTAACAGACCTCAGCAACTCAGCATTTTGGCTAATCTACTGTATTTACATATAAACACACACGGAGCAGTGCAACATGGCTCCCTCTCTCTCTAGCATCAGACAGCAAAGAGAAAGAACAAAGGACAAGAGTCCCACTTCATGGAACACAGTAACACAAACATCCTGTTTCCGTCACTTCCCGCTTTGTGGAGTCAAAACATGCACTGTCATGTGATAGACAAAAATCCCATGACTGCAATCATGGAGCAGGAATTCTAACAATGAGATCTATCAGGACTATGTCAGTTAGATGCTGCTCCCTTCAGAGCCTTGATCCACTACCACAATAGCAGCTATTAGTCACAAACAAAACAAATTGCACAACTGCCAGTTGCAAGAATCTATGCTTAGTCATTACAAACCCACTTTTCTTCAAAAGAAGACCACGCACCTAGATTTCTCAATGACTAGATCCAGACCTGTTTAGCTCCAAGGAGGTTTGGAATTTTGTCTGACGTGTCCCCAAGGCAAAATTGAAAATTATCATAGAATTGTGGAGTTGGAAAGGACCCTGAGGATCTAGTGTCTAGTCCATGGGTAGGCAAACTAAGGCCCGGGGCCCGGTTCCGGTCCAATCGCCTTCTAAATCTGGCCTGCGGACGTTCCGGGAATCAGTGTGTTTTTACATGAGTAGAATGTGTGCTTTTATTTAAAATGCATCTCTTGGTTATTTGTGGGGCATAGGAATTCGTTCATTATTTTTTTTCTAAATATAGTCCGGCCCCCCCACAAGGTCTGAGGGACAGTGGACCGGCTCCCTGCTGAAAAAGTTTGCTGACCCCTTATCTAGTCCAAGCCCATGCAATGCAGGAATATGCAGCTGTCTCATATGGGGACTGAACCTTACAGCTGCGTAAAAAAAATTCATCCTCATTAGGATAACTGTGATTTTCTGCAGGCTCCCTGTTAAGCACGTATTTGGCGACAAGTCTTTCTTTGCCTCTGCTTAGTGGTAGAAATAACTCTTTAAAGCCAATACCAAAGAATTGGTTTTCCTACTATGCTGATTTATTATCACTGTCACAAAGAGGTAGCATAATGAAGGGTAGCAAATAGTAATACCCATGTTAAACAACAGCAGCATCACAGGAGACTTTTTAATAAACAATCCAGTAACTGAATGATTGGGAGGTATGTGCTAGATGAGTAACTGGTGTCCCCATGAGAGGATGGATTATGTTCTCTAGCCTCATTACTCATGGCTGAATTTAACAATGTAATGCTGTCCTATAGGTGTAAAAATATATTTGCTGCATCCCACGGGGTCCCCTGCAACTCCACGATTCTATAATCAGCTTTTAAGCAAAGTATTAGTACAAACAATGTAATCTGCTCATTTGACAGCAAGTTATCTAGTAGCTGGTACAGCACAATGATTAAAGAAACGGAACTCTAAACCAGGAAATCACACTTGCACCATAAACCTAGGAGGTCACCTTAAATAAGCCAATCACTGTCAGTCCCCACCCCTACTTCTGTAACGTTTGGATAAGACTGACTTAATTTATGAGGCTGTCGTAACCTTTACAAGTTCGAACACTAAAACATCATATACCGTATTTTTTGCTCTGTAAGACTCACTTTCCCCCTCCTTATGGAGCAAATGCAGGCTGCACAGCTATCACAGAAGCCAGAACAGCAAGAGGGATTGCTGCTTTCACTGCACAACGATCCCTCTTGCTGTTCTGGCTTCTGAGATTCAGGATTTAAAATTGAGAACTGAGCATGCTCAGTGTTTGGGGAAGGGGAGAAATGAAGGGATGGAATGGAGTATATTGAAAGAAGATGTTGCTGGCTGGCTGGAAAATTGAACAGGATATATTAGTTTTCATTTACGGTTAGCTGCCTAGGAGGCCTGCTGTCAAGGGCAGAGTATAAATATTTTAAATCTATCAACTGTAAATAGATGCTCAAACGCTAAGCGAAGGCATGTTTTTTTGTTCCACCTCTTTGTGCTCCTTGGAACATTGCATAGCTGTTCCTGCCCCCCCCCCCGGCAAAAATAAAAATAAAAAATTAAGAACAGTTTGTCCCTAATCAGCAACTTATTAAAAGAGAGAGGAGAAATAAAGGCTAGATTTCAGACAGGGCATGGGTTGGAAGTTCAGCACCATTAGTTTCTACCTATGAGTTCACAGAAAATCAAAGGCACAAAGGCATGTTAACAGCACCAGAGGCCTTGACAGAAGCATCTGCTCTGTGCAGTGCAGCAACTCTCCTTGAGACACAAGCATTTGTGGAGCTCAGGGCTAAAGCTGTGTTTTCCTGTCTAATGCTGCTGTTGCAGGAGTCCCTGTCCACCACCACCTGTCAGCTGCAGTGCAGACTGTGTCATGGATTCTTGGTGTATCCTGAAGGAAAGGAGGTATGGAGGATGTCATCACTACTTGAGTATTGGGAGAAGAAGGAAATCAATGCTGCTTGAGATCTCTTTACTCTGGTGGGATGCGGGTGGCGCTGTGGTCTAAACCACTGAGCCTCTTGGGCTTGCCGATCAGAAGGTCGGCGGTTCGAATCCCCATGACGGAGTGAGCTCCCATTGCTCTGCCTCAGCTTCTGCCAACCTAGCAGTTCAAAAGCACGCCAGCGCAAGTAGATAAATAGCTACCGCTCTGGCGGGAAGGTAAACAGCATTTCCATGTGCTCTGGTTTCCATCACGATGTCCCATTGCACCAGAAGCGGTTTAGTCATGCTGCCCACATGACCCGGAAAGCTCTCTGTGGACAAACGCCGGCTCTCTCGGCCTGAAAGCGAGATGAGTGCCACAACCCCATAGTCACCTTTGACTGGACTTAACCATCATGGGGTCCTTTACCTTTACCCAGTGCTTTTTTCAGGGTGGGTGCAGGGGGACGCATGCCCCTAAACATTTTGTGAATCTTTGTACTTTTGTCTATTTACTGTATTTATTTTTCCTGTTCTGAACTATAAAATGGTGGTTTTCTTGAGTCAAAATGAGAGTACCCCTAAGTGTTTTTTTAGGGGGGAGAACTGCCTTTACCACTCTAGTGGGCACAGGGATGGAACCAGGAGAACAGCGCAAATTCTTGCTTCCCTTAGACATTCTCTCTGCTTTATGTGAAAAACTATGGAGGCTCTTTCCTCTTTGCAATCCCAGTTGCCTAAAGCACAAAAAATATGAATTTCAACAGACCTTCTCTGTTGCCATTCACTAGAGGAAAAGGAAGTAGCTTAAAGAAGCAAAGGCAAAGGTGAAGGACCACGTGATTTAAATATTTTTGGGGGGAGCATAATAAGAGTAGATGTCCTTAGAATCAGGGGGCTATGCAGGGAAGCAGGTGGGGAAACTCCTGCAGGGGGGGGAGTGGGCAGATCGAGCCCCTGGATCTCCCAACAACATATTTCTAATTTAATCTTCTACTTCCTTCTCTCCTGGCTTGATTTGGTTTCCAAAAAGTCTCAGATGGAGCTTGTTAACAAGTTGCTTTTTCTGGAGATGTCAGGTGAATTGTGACTCAGCACTTTTCTCTTTGTGGGAGTCTAGGCTGAGTGGCCTTTCCATGAACTCTGGAGCTCTGAATGCACTATCTGCCTCTATGAAGCATAAGCCTGCTTTTTGGGAGGGGGGGGGTGCCGCTGCAACAATCCCACCATTATCATGTTGCTGCCTCTCAGAAATGGCTAAACAAAACAGAGAGCTGCTGAGTTGGGCTTGTCATTCTTGCTTGTTATATACAGTGGTACCTCTGGTTAAGAACTTAATTCATTCCGGAGGTCCGTTCTTAACCTGAAACTGTTCTTAACCTGAGGTACCATTTAGCTAATGGGGCCTCCCACTGTTGACACGCGATTTCTGTTCTCATCCTGAGGTAAAGTTCTTAACCCGATGTACTACTTCTGGGTTTGCGTTTGTAACCCAAAGCCTTTGTAACCCAAGGTACCACAGTACAGTGGACGCTCGGGTTGCGAACGTGATCCGTGCGGGATGCACATTTGCAACCAGCAGCGTCCGCAACCCGCAGCAGTGCGTCTGCACACGTGTGGGTTGCAATTTGGCGCGTCTGCGCCTCCACAAAGCGCAATTTAGCGCTTCTGCGCATGCGCGACTGCCGAAACCCGGAAGTAACCCATTCCGGTACTTCCAGGTTTTGGCGGTTCGCAACCTGAAAAACCGCAACCTGAAGCGTCTGTAACCCATGATAAGATTGTATATACTATTGATGGGGGGAGTTAAGACTGTCATTCCTCCTGGTTACATACTGGAGTGGGGGTCGTGTTTTAACAGTGTAAAATGGAAGTCTTACTTCAAGTTTTAGATGGGGGTTGGTTTGGTATTTCTCATAGAGGGAAGCAAGCGCGTTCAGAAAGAGCTTCTCCTACCTGCAGCCCACTTCATTTACCACTTCACTCTGCTGTCTGTGCAGATGGACAAGCTCTTATTCCACGCCACTCGATCATGATGGAAGTGGCACAACTTTCCTATGCACTACATTGGAGGTTTTCAACCTTTTTGAGTCCATGGCTCCCTTGACCAACTACAATCATACCTCAAGTTACAGACGCTTCAGGTTGTGTTTTTTCGGGTTACGGACGCACCGAAACCCGGAAGTACCGGAACAGGTTACTTCCGGGTTTCAGCAGTCGTGCATGCGCAGAAGTGCCGAATTGCGACCTGTGCGTGCACAGATGCGGCGCTGCAGGTTGCGAACGTGCCTCCCGCATGGATCACGTTCGCAATCCGAGCGTCCACTGTACATTCTTTCTGCGGCACCCCTGTGGGGCTCAGGAGCCCCATTACGTCACCCTTGCCTGCAGAGCTGGCAGACTCTCACCCTTTTTCAAACACCATTCCTTGTGCAGTGTTCCTTCAGCCTCCTCTCCTGCCACCCCTGGTCTCTGAGCTGCCCTCCCTGCCCCAAAGAGAGGTGCCTCCTCACACTGCCCCATAGGGGCCTAGGACTTGTCCATCCATTCCCAACAGCCAGGGCTTGTGGGCTGGCTGGCAGGGCTCCATCGCCTGCTTGCTTGCCTACTCCTCAGCTATTGGCAACCAGCTCCCCCTGGCCAGCCCCAGAGACACCATTCGCCTGCGGAGCTTGTAGCCTGGGCTGCTGCAACGAACAGCTGTGCAAGACTTTGGGAGGCAGAGATGCAAGTAGGCATCAGAGAAGGGAGGGAGGGAAAGAGGGACAGAGGCCAGTGTTGCCCGCGGCACCCCAGAGCATCATTTGAGGCACCCCAGGGTGCCACGGCACACTGGTTGAAAACCAGTGCACTGCGTATTCTGGGGAAAGTCGGGGAATTTAGACTGTGTTTGAGTTGAGGTTCCTCACTAGAGTCCTGAAGAACACAGCAATATGCAAACTGGCACAGCACGCTCCATCTAATCAGTTTTAAGCCTGACCTCACCAATGATTGATTCTGATGCAACATTTTGCAGTTCACAGTCCAGGTATGTCCTCGAACTGGATGCACAAGGCCAGTTCACACAGCATTGGGGGACTGATATATGTATCCTGCTTGTTGGCCCCATGTGGCAACTCCTAATCAGAACTTGAAACGTAATACAATAGAATTCATAAAAGCAAGCCAAGACCTCAAACCCACAACCAACTAAAAACAGCAGCGGGATGGGGCCTTAAATCAGCTAAAAGGCTAGGTGAAGAAGAACTCTGCCCAGTCAAGGTAATTAGCTACAGAATTTAGGTGCCATGACTGAAAAGGCCCTGTCCCACATCCCACATTCCTAGGCCCAAACCATACAACCTTTTGATACCAGCACTTTGAATTGCACCCAGAAACAAGTCCTATACTTGCTGCTCATACAACAGCATCAGTAATGACAGCCACCATAAAAAGATAGCATGCAACTAAGACCTTTAAATTACTGGGGAAGTGGTTCCTTCCTACCTTCTTCATATTAACTGCTTAATTAAACAATATCCTTTCCTGTAATTATTCTACAGCAATAGAATTAGCCCCTAGGAAATTTTCCTCTAGCTACTGAATCCTACGGACATTTACCAGGGACTGAAGTACGCTCCACTATGTTTTACTTTTGATTACGCACATGCATACGATCGCTATGTAATAAAAAAGAGAAAGAGAGAGAAGGATCCAGAAAGAAAATGAGCACAGATAAGGAAAGGGAAATGTGAGAAAGGAGAATCAGAAGATGAACAGTGAGATTCATCAGCATCTATAAATTCATCTCGGAGACATGGAGCAACCCTCTATGTAAAACCCACCCAAAGCTTCGTTGCTCACTGCCAAGCTAGATGTGATGATAAATATGGCACTTTGGATGCTGTGGCATTTTTATTTTTTTACACTGTTAATAACCCACCCCCACTTAACCTGATGAAAACTGGAACACCCTGCAGCACCTGTTAACAATTAGATTCAGGTTAGTTTATTTGTCTCCCGTCATCAGACCATTACAAAGCAAACTTCGATAAACAAAAGGAAATGCCTACCCATGTAAAGTAACACAGGTTTGTAATAAATACAGTGTACACAAACCAATAGCAATTATGTAAAAAATAAGCAACTGTATTATTCTGAATCTCCCTGGCATGTAAACATTTTTCAACCAAAATAACAAACAAAACCTCCTGCAATCACAGCTCTTAGCATAGCACCATGCCTTGTTAGGCCTTAATGTCAGTAATACGGTTAAACCAACTGCCTCGATCCTGCGAGTCTTGGTCTTCTAGGCCTTTAGTGGTTGTTTTAAAAATAAATAAATGCAATGCTTGTTTATCATGTCTCTGTAAAATACCTGAAGCAACATATAATGCCATCAAGAATGAAGACCACTTAAGGTTATAAACAAAAACGTTTAAAACCAAATATATATTTAAATCAAACTGAAATCAATTTCTTGCATTGCTTTTCAAATGAATAAAAACACTTCCCCTGCGCCCGCTACCAAAAATGTACAAGAATGACTGGAGGCAGAGCCATAGCTATGGGGTTGGGGGGCTAGCCAGGGGGAAGCGTCCAGAGGGGCACCACTGAGGAGCCCAGCCTCTCTCTCTCTCTCTCTCTCTCTCTGTGTGTGTGTGTGTGTACGCTAATGCATGTGGAGGGGTGCTAAACTGGGTCTTTGACACAGGTGAAATAAAGTCTACTTTTGCCCCTGCCTGGAGGTTTTATAAGGGGTAGCATACTTCACAAGGCAGGTGCCATAATCATTCGTTCTAATGAGGATAGGAGCAATAAGGCCTCCAGGAGATCTGCTGGTTTGAAGAGGAGAAAGGAAGTCCCTATGGGTCAGAAATGCAGAAACAAGCCCCTGAGCCTCTAGATAGAAGATGAATTAGATGAGCCTCTTTGAAGGATTAATCAGATACCATTTACTACTACTACTACTACCACCACCATACTAATAATAACCGTTCATGGATCGTGCTAAAATCTTACTGGACCCTTCAGGATATTCACTAAAAATAGAGTAACACCCACATGCATTTTGCTGGTACTGTGGAATTAGAAAAGCTTCTCATGGAAACTTCACATAGCGAGAACAAGTTGGCAGTTAGAATACTAGACATGCAAGATATCCACTAAACCACATACAAGTGTAATAAATCGTTGAGTTGACTCATCTTGGCATCTGGTAATTTGCACACACGATAGAGATTCAACACCAAACAGGGAACGAAAAGCTATCAAAGGCATTATAATCATGACAGCAAGAAAAAAGAAAGAACAAAACAAAAACAAGAACAAATCATTTTAAAGTTCTCCACACATTTATTTAACACTCTTTTCCAGACTGGAAAAGATTTGAACAACTATTAGATGGTTTATAAATAGCAAGCCGCAGCAATGGCTAGACAGCTACATGGAAAATACTGGTTCCGTACACTGCTAAGAAGGGAGAAATGTCTTGTCTTAGTCCATTTGCATCAGAAGAAAAAGCTGGATATGAAGCAATGACTTCCAGATTTGAAGCACACAGTTAGCCAAAAGAACAGAATAGTTGTATTTCCAACATCCAGAAGAGGGGTACGTTTTTGGTACAAGTAAAACTGTGGATGGTGCTATGCAAAAAGAAAAGATTTGCTTCTTGATGGCTGAAGTCACCAGAAACAGGGAACAAGTATAGTGTCTACCCAGTAGATCCCCAAAATCACATCTTTATAATCTCCCCATCAGACCTGTACGTGGTAGCTATGTTGGTAAGGACAAAATATGACAAAATATGACAAAATATGACACTTTCTGTCAGATAGTAAAACCCTTCCTCCATCTGTAAAGAGTTTAGATCTTCATTTTTTGTTAGTAGTTCACTACTTGTGTTGTTTCGTTGTTGCCAATTCTTTGTTAAATTTTATCTTTTTTCGGAAAACAAATAAATTTTGTAGAAACAGAACGAATAAGGCATGTTTCCTTGTATTCTCTCTTTCCTTACCTAAGTGAGGATTATTTATAATTTGCAGTTACAAGAACAAGGGGCATATGTCTATTATGTATAACAATGGGGTTGCAAAGGTTAATTAACTAATTGGTTAATTTGATGTTTAAAATAATGTAGAACAACTCCAAAGCTATAAACAATCCAAAACTTTTGATTCTTATGGTGAGTCACACCAGTGGGAAATAATCTACTCTTAAAGCAGACACAGATGTATTATTCAGTGCTTAGGTGCTGATTATGATTACAACTGCCTCCTAGATTTTTCTATCTGCATTTACTTCGATACATCTGTGTCCCCTTTAAAAAAAAGACAGAAAAATGAAATTTGAAAAGTACACCCAAACTTAGTGTGAATTTCCTTTGCTACTGAGCAACTGCAGCCTTGCCCTCCTAGCTCCAGCTCTTGTTACACCTTGTTCTAAGAACACAGTCTAAAAGCATTTTTTAAAAATATTTTTAAATTGGTTTTTCCATGTATACATCCTCTAACAATATTTCTCTAACAATAAAAGCATTTCTTGAAATTGTTGACACTTACTGACGCTACTACCATTCACTCAGCCTTACAATGACACCTTGTGCTTGAGAGTAGCTCAGTCGGTAGAGCATAAGACTCTTAATCTTGGGGTTGTAGGTTCGAGCCCCATGTTGGGAAAAATATCCTAGATGACTCTCCTGGTCCCTTCCAACTCTACAATTCTATGATTCCACTTCCTCATGCCTGCTTTCTTTCACCTTTACAGTTAGACAAAGGGGTATGCTTTTGCTGAAACTTCAGATATGTAATTCATCTCCCGTGGCTAGAAAGGACTGCCATTTTGAATGGAAGTCCCAATGGTTCAGCACACAGCGTTACAAAAACATTGTGTCTGAGCAGCATCAAGAACAGGCAAAAGGCAAACTCGGCCTTCCAGATGTTTAGGGGCTACAACTCCCATCATCCCTAGCTAACAGGACCAGTGGTCAGGGATGATGGGAATTGTAGTCTCAAAACATCTGGAGGACCGAGTTTGCCTATGCTTGATCAAGAAGAACAAGCCAGGCCAATGTGACTGCTATTTGACCTTTAAAAACAACAGCAAGCAGCAAGCAAAACGTACCTGCTCCAAATGCAAAGAAGAAACTTTTGTCCGGATACTCCTCCAGTAGATCTTTAACTCTCTTGCCCATCCTCTCATTCCGCTTGTAGATGAGCTCCTGGCGGAAGTAGTTGTCAATCTCCTGAGCCGTGATGCGTTCGTGAGGTGGCAGAGTGGAATTGATGAAATTTGGGACCTGTGTGAGAAAGGGAGAAGTACAAATTAAAAGGGAAAGGGAATGCAAATAAAACTCGAATACAGTGGTGCCTCGCAAGACGAAATTAATTCGTTCCGCAAGTCTCTTCGTCTTGCGGGTTTTTCGTCTTGCGATGCACGGTTTCCCATAGGAATGCATTGAAAATCAATTAATGCGTTCCTAGGGAAACCGCCTTCAGACCCGGTCCGGGGACAGTCTGTCCCCAGACCTCTTCTGAAGGCTGGGGGGGGGGGATAAGGGCTTTTCTTCCCACCCCCAGCATTTTTAAAAACCCCGGGACAGCGGAGGACTTCTCCGCTGCCGGGCAATCTTAAAATGCTGGCGGGCGGCATTTTAAAATCGCCCCGGGACAGGGGGGACTTCTCCGCTATCCGGGGCGATTTAAAAGCCCCTGGGAAGGCAGGCAGGGGGGACAAAGACTTTTGCCCCCCGCCAGCCTTCAGAAGGTGTTCCCGCCCCCCGCCCCGCTTCGGAGCACCGTTCCGAAGCGGGGCGGTGGGGGAAGGTGTTCCCACCCCCCGCCCCGCTTCGGAGCACCGGGAGAAGCGATCTCCCCGCAGCCCCTTGCTTCAAAAGAGGTCCGGGAACAGCGGGAAGCGCTTCCCGCTGTCCCCAGACCTGGGGCTGCGGGGAGAAGATCGCTTCTTCCCCGCTGTCCCCGGACCTCTTTTGAAGCAAGGGGCTGCTGCCCCTTGCTTCAAAAGAGGTCCGGGGACAGCGGGGAAGAAGCGCTGCGCTTCCCACTGTCCCCGACCTCTTTTGAAGCAAGGGGCGGCGGGGAGAAGCGATCTCCCGCAGCCCCTTGCTTCAAAAGAGGTCCGGGAACAGCGGGAAGCGCTTCCCGCTGTCCCCAGACCTGGGGCTGCGGGGAGAAGATCGCTTCTTCCCCGCTGTCCCCGGACCTCATTTGAAGCAAGGGGCTGCTGCCCCTTGCTTCAAAAGAGGTCCGGGGACAGCGGGGAAGAAGCGCTGCGCTTCCCACTGTCCCCGACCTCTTTTGAAGCAAGGGGCGGCGGGGAGAAGCGATCTCCCGCAGCCCCTTGCTTCAAAAGAGGTCCGGGGACAGCGGGAAGCGCTTCCCGCTGTCCCCGGACCTGGGGCTGCGGGGAGAAGATCGCTTCTCCCCGCCGCCCCTTGCTTCAAAAGAGGTCGGGGGCAGCGGAAGCGCTTCCCGCTGCCCCCGGACCTGGGGCTGCGGGGAGAAGATCGCTTCTCCCTGCAGCCCCTTGCTTCAAAAGAGGTCCGGGGGCAGCGCGAAGCGCTTCCCGCTGTCCCCGGACCTGGGGCTGCGGGGAGAAGATCGCTTCTCCCCGCCGCCCCTTGCTTCAAAAGAGGTCGGGGGCAGCGGGAAGCGCCCGCTGTCCCCGGACCTCTTTTGAAGCAAGGGGCGATGGGGAGAAGCGATCTCCCCGCAGCCCCTTGCTTCAAAAGAGGTCGGGGGCAGCGGGAAGCGCTTCCCGCTGCCCCCGGACCTGGGGCTGCGGGGAGAAGATCGCTTCTCCCCGCCGCCCCTTGCTTCAAAAGAGAAGACCCGCAGTTCCCGGGGCAAGCTTCGTTTTGCGAAGCAAGCCCATAGGGAAATTCGTCTTGCGAGGCAACTCGAAAACGAAAAAACCTTTCGTTTTGCGAGTTTTTCGTCTCGCGAGGCGTTCGTCTTGCGGGGCACCACTGTAGTAGAGCGCAACTAGATGTTACAGGAGCATAAGGCTGTGGCTAACCTGTGCCTCTCCAGATATTTTTAAGCAAGGAAATTACATGATGTAATGTCATCACCTTCAACCTTTCCTCGTACCTGTTCTGGTTTACTGGTCACCACTGCAAGTGGGCACTGAATATAATTATAGAATGGATGTGGGTGAGAAACATCTACCTAGTCCCTTAAACATAACAAGACTTCCCTGAAGAGCATGATCCATTGCAAAGGGTGCCAAGACACATAAGGCTCTAACAGCTCTTTCTTCCGAAAAAAAGGAGAACAGCAGCTCCCTGAACAAGGCATTCCACATGGCACATCCAGCATAGGTTGTGTAGGGTTTGGGAGGTTAGAATTAGCACACTGTCAGTTGTCTAAGTGAGCCACAGACATAGCACAGGTTGTCCTCTCTCATCTGCTCTATAGCTTAAAAAAGTAAAGGTAAAGGACCCCTGACAGTTAAGTCCAATCATGAACGACTCTGGGGTTGTGGAGCTCATCTTGCTTTACTGGCTGAGGGAGCCGACGTTTGTCCGCAGACAGTTTTTCTGGGTCATGTGGCCAGCATGACTAAGCCGCTTCTGGCGAAACCAGAGCAGCGCATGGAAACACTGTTTACCTTCCCGCCACAGTGGTACCTATTTATCTACTTGCACTGGTGTGCTTTCGAACTGCTAGGTTGACAGAAGCTGGGACCAAGCAACGGGAGCTCACCCCGATCGGCAAGCCCTAGTCTCAGTGATTTAGACCACAGCGCCTTATAATGCTGCAATGGTAGGTGCTTCTAACAAACAGTTGCTTCTGTATTGCAAGACAGTCTACATATAACAATATACCACTGTACTCCCATACCCAATAACTAACAGGCAAATCAACCAACCCTTGCATTTTTTCATAGGTCGCTGGGTCTGCTCCTTGTAAGGGTTGGTGGATTTTCCCTAAGGAAAGACGGGCAGGATAAAAACAGCATTAAAGAAAGAAAGAGAATGCACAGGATGCAAGGCTCTGGCACAAGAAAGAAGCGGACCTAAAAGGTGAGGTTTACACACTGATTGCTGCCACTGGAGAGCTCCCTCTTTGCAATTCATGCAGAAGGAAGTAAGACTTGCATTGGCTGTGTGCTTTCATCCAGCCACATTCAGGATGTGCCTGCTGTTGCCAGCTCTTCCCAGGGCTAGGTGGCTCTAAAATGCAAGACTGGAAATTATCTATACGAAGACACATGGGAGAAGGCGTTTAAACTGTACTGCATCGCTTATCAGCATATTGGGACTTTCCATTAGCAACCAGAGACAGCCAGTCAAGGCATAAATCAAACTGCCTTTGACCTATCCATCACTTTGCCAGCACCTAATTGCTCATTTCTGAATATTATCTTTATTACACTGTGGCTGCTATGACAAATTCCATAGAAGCAAGCAGAACATAACAGAATACATAGAGAAAACTTTGGATTTTATTAATTGGGGAGGTTTTAATTGGGCAGATTCAAATTTGCTAGTGCGCAAATTCAATTTTAAAATTAAAAAATTAACAGAACTTGGGGGGGAAGCTATATTGTCAAATTGGCTCCTGTGCAATCAAGAGTAGTAGAGAAAATACAAGAGAAATTTTGGGTGACAAGACTAAGTCCATTTGATGCTCAGACTAGCAAAAAAGTGCAACAGGGGATTTTTAAAAAAATAGGGGGTCATGTAGTATCAACTGATGCAGTCTTGTCTATTGGTCCAAGAATGCTTCCTTGAATTATATGGTTTTTATTCATTTGGCCTGAGCTGGGCTAAACTCCTGCCATCTACCTCTACAATGCCCCACAGGGGCAAAACCGCTGACAAACACCAAGATATCTAACCATGCCACCAGCTGGCATGTTGAATCATCATCAGCTAATCAAAGGCTCTCAGCTATTTATAGGACATTCGTGCCTTTCAAAACAAAATAAAACCATTTTAAAACAAAGCCAGAAAGAGACAGTCAAAAAAAACATAGTCCACTTCACTCTTGGAAGCCAAGGGAACAGACTTTTTACATGTCTCCAAAGAGAGACGTAAAGAGGCACATAACTGAACCACTTGGGAGGAAAGCATTCCACTGCTCTCAAGCCACAATCAAATAAAAGGTTCTGAACAATCTCAGTTCTCAAAAAGATGGCACTTGGAGCAGAGGCTCAGGGACTGAGAGAGCATATGGGAGGGAAGGGCATTCCTCAGGATATTCAGGACCATAGCTGTCAACTTTTCCCTTTTCTTGCGAGGAATACTATTCGGAATAAGGGAATTTCCCTTAAAAAAAGGGAAACGTTGACAGCTATGTTCAGGACACAGAAGGCTTCAATAGAACAAAATTAGCACTTTGGATTGGTCCTGGAATCATACTGGTATAACTAGTGCAAATATCAAAGCACATGGAATGTTCATATTGAGCCATGCCTGTTTGATGAGTAGTAGTTTTTGTAATAGATGGATCTATTAGACCACTTTCAAAGGGAGCCCCACACCGAGCACATGAGAGTAGTTCAAGATCTTGACATGGCCGAAGCATGAATGACAGTGGACTGGTCTCCATCTTCTTGAAATGGTTTCAGCTGGCAAGAATGTGGAAGCTAACACCCACACACCCACACCATTTTGGAACTTATATCCGTCCCCTAACTTCACCTTACCCTTCCAACTGGTTTTTTGATACAAGTGGGTCAAAGAAGAGCCAGTACTAACCCCAAGTACCAAACTGACCAAAGGTGTCAATTTTATTTTCATACAACAACAAAAAACATTCAGTGCCCTCATTATTATCACCATCCCTCCATCTTGTCTGCTTAACAGATCAGAGGCAAGCTATCATGAAACAGCAGCAAAGACACTTGTGGAAGGAGAATTGTGGACTGCAATACAAACAGACAAAAAATCCACACCACTTAAAATTGCAAAAAGGATTCCTTATAAATACTCTTATTTGTTGGGAATACAGGCTAGCTAGCAGGAGAGGCCGGTCAACAGTTATGTGTGAAGCATGAGGGGACGGGGGCAAGACTCACTTGAGAAGTGTCATGATTGAAGATGATGGAGTTGAGGTCCCCACAGTTGTAATGCTTGATAAGGTCCTCTGTTGTATAAGGGATCTGCAGGCTGCCTGCTCGGAGATTCTCTTGCTGCAAAAGAGTCTGATTCAAAGCAAAGATCACCTAGGCAAGGGGGAAAGGAGGAAAAGGCAGAGTTCCCCATAAGTCCTTAAATGCATTAGCTAAGAAATATATATATATATATAAGGATAAAAATCTTAGCTAAACCCTGCATGTATCGTTAACCACCCAAACCTCCAATTCACAGAAAGATCATTTTTATCAACATGTGAAGTACTATGGGCTTAACACCAATAGATCTCCTAATGACCTAACAATTAGGATGCACGAGCCATTTACTGGTATGTTGCAAGACTGATTAGCTTTTTTGGAGGGAGACGTGGGATGTAATCCACTGGGAGCAGTCAAGTACTGTACAACATTACTTGTTTTCCTACAGTGGATGTTGGGTCCAGCCAGTCGAAAACTTCCTGTTTCCTCCTGGGCTGGAACATCCTTCCTTTTGCATGTGACTAGCAGTGGGCGTGACCTTACCTGTGCAGGTAATAAAAGGACAAGCCATGCTGCCACACTTTCTCTTTTTTCATCTTCCTTTCATCGTGTGAACTGCAGTGACTGTTAGCTTGCAGTCACTGGGATGATTCCCCCATACATATGGGGTAGATCCACATGTATATATTTGTAACTAAGTCGGCCTTCAGGGATCCAACTGTGAACTGATATAAGTAAACTTCTTTTATTGACTTTAAATAAGATTGTTGTGTCTTTATTCTTTTTAAGAGAGTTAAAAGGGAACTTACCAGGAACATACAATTCAATACTGAATTGTATGATAGTGAGAGGCTTACACAAGCCTGCTGTGCGTTAAAGGGGGAATGTAAACTCTGCTAAGTCAAGGAACTTGCTAACACAAGTTAGGAAGGATATTAATAATATATCCTCTCCTGCCTCCCTGAACATTCCCACAATGTGCACTGTATACTTCTTATGGCCACACTATGTGTGTTGCTTGCAGTTGTGGGGAGATTTCCCTAGGGTTTTTTTTCTTTGAAAGTTTTTTGTTTTGTTTTGTTTTGTTTGAAAGGCTACAGTCTTGAGTATTATTTATTTATTTAATTATTACTACTTGAATTTATATACTGCCCTATACCCTGGGGTTTCAGGGCGGTTCACAGAGCAAAGCCCTATAGAAAAATAAGGGATATTTAATTCTCTCTTCCCCCCCTCACTAAAAACTGTTCCCTCTCCCCTCCACAGCTGCCTCTCTTACGATAACAAAGATATTGGGACCTGTATGTAGGGATCGGTATGTCTTCTTGTGTAGGGAGGGGTAAGAGGGATATAAAGGCAACTTGTAAGCAAAACCAAGACAAGGATGTAGATGTCCAAAAAGGGGGGGGGGGTTAAGCAGACCGTCCCCTTTCACCATTACTCTGCTCATGATTGCAACCTGCCTTTTTGCTTAACATGAAAAATTACATTAATGAGAGGGTGGGGGGACTTTGGTGATTAGCTGTTCACCTCAAGTTGGATTATTAGTACAAGTTTAATGCATGAGAAGTTGAAGAAGCAGTTTTAATTAGGTAGCAGCTGCGCTAGGGACAGTATTACATCAGCATATTGATTTTGACTCTTCGGTTACTAATACGTCGAATAGTTTCCCACAAAGAATACAATGTTCAGAACGCACCAGGAAATCCACTAATCAATTTGTTAATATTTTTATCTTACACCTATAGGCTTCCACGGTTCTCCACTTTTCTGTTGCATTGTGCTGTTCTCATTCCACACTGGGGCCTGCTTAAAACTAGGTATCCTTTCTAAAACGGCAATTCCGGGAGCAAGTTCCATTGAACATACCAGCATTTATGTCCAAAGGTTGTACTGAACAAACCTTTACTCAGAGGAGACCCACTGAAATTAATGCACCTAAGTTAGCCATGGCCATTCATTTCAGTGGGTCTACTCTTGAGTAAAACATAGTTGAATATCACCCTGAGTAACCACACATAGGTTTCTGCTGTGAATAGAAGCAGAATCCCATGTAGATGAAGTCATAGTTCACTGTATGTGTGTGTGTTTGTGTTTGTGTGTGTGTGTGTGTGCCATTGCAACCCGATAGCACCTACATGGGGTACAATATGGCTTATCAAAAGCAATGAATAAGGTTGCAGTTAAAGAACTGATATTCTTTTACGTTCTGTAAACAGTGGTCCCTTTATGGCCGATGGATCACACAAAGCTAATAGCTGTTATAAATGGAAGGCCTTTATGCAGAAGCAAAACCTAAAAGCTTCCCAGTATAGTTTGTTCTAGCAAACGTTATCATGTCGGGCGATTGCGATACCAGGTGCAGCGTCAAACAGTGTGCCCTTTGTGAAGAGTTTATCTTCGGTACACAGTTAAGTGACCTACAGTCAAAGGCTTTCATAACAAGGGAAAATTCCAGAGCCTGTGAATTCTAAAAGGTGTTGTTGTTTTTTCCTTTGTCAAAAGGTTTTGACCAATGGAAAGGGGAGACGGAATGGATAAAATGCAAACTTAATCGAGAAGTGGGTCCCAAAAATTAACAAAGTGTCAAAAGTCCAAATCCTTAAGTTTCCTTTTTCATGATTCGCTTCAAAAAGAAAATTCCAATAAGGAAAGCAACAACTTAGCATTTCTATAGTGCTTTGAGAGTCCAAGCATTTCATACACATTACCTTAACAACCGTTATATCAACTCCTTAAATAGATTAGCATTATGCTTATATTGCAGATGGTGGCTGGGGAATAACATCTTGCCTAAGGCTACCTAGTGAGGCAAAAATATGAACTGGGACTATCCTGAAGAAGCGTCTCCACCCCCATCGTTCTGGCCGGACACTGAGGTCCAGCACCGAGGGCCTTCTGGCGGTTCCCTCACTGCAAGAAGCCAAGTTACAGGGAGCCAGGCAGAGGGCCTTCTCGGTAGTGGCACCCGCCCTGTGGAACGCCCTCTCACCAGATGTCAAAGAGAACAACAACTACCAGACTTTTAGAAGACATCTGAAGGCAACCCTGTTTAGGGAAGCTTTTAATGTTTGATGTATTACGGTATTTTAATATTTTGTTGGAAGCTGCCTAGAGTGGCTGGGGAAGCCCAGCCAGATGGGCGGGGTATAAATAATAAATTATTATTATTATTATTATTATTATTATTATTATTATTATCCTGGTTCATAGGTCAGTCAAACAAGGCCGCTACACTATGCTACCTCTAAACAACTTAATTATAGTAGGTAGGTAGATAGATAGATAGATAGATAGATAGATAGATAGATAGATAGAGACAGATAAGGGATGGGGTTAGGGATGAGGAATCCAAAAGATGGAATCCCTCCCAGCTGATCCTAAATTGGCCATATGACATGCAAGGCGTGGCCAAGGCAAATGTGGGTGTGGCCAAAGTGAGCGTGGCAACCACCCCAATCAACTAACAGCACACATCTCCCCACATGCACACACAAAACACGTTCCACATCTGTATAATATTCCCTTCCACAGCTGCACTCCCCCCAAAAATATAAACATTCTTTCACTCTGACCTACTTTCATAGGATACACCACCCTGAGCTCTTCACAGAAAGAACAGGATTCTAAAAGAAAATGATCCTGCTCCGCAGTAGTTTGTGAACCATGTAAGATTGACCTTTGCAAGAAGCTGGCTCTGTTTAAAATGAATTTAACTAACTCTTTAGAAATTACCAGCAGAGTGGAGCAAGTCCACAAGTCTGCTCTCCCAAAAATGTTTGAATAAAGAACTTAGCAGGTTTTAATTTTGATTAAACATGCAGCATGAAATAAGTTAGCGTGTAGAACTTAAGAACATATACTGGACTGATATACCACACCAACTTCAGCTCCAGGATCAAACCAGACTTGGTGTTGCTACATCTGAGATCAGAATTCCAGCAGTATTTTTTATACAATACAATAAAATAAAGTTTAAAAAGTGCAATGGACACATGTGTGTATAACTGGAGCAAGTGCATGGCATTGGAGAAATGATAACAACTCCCCTCCTCTCAGCGGTTTTCCCAGTTAAAATGCTTCCTCTGTGTATAGGTAAAAAGGTAAGGGTAAAGGACCCCTGGACGGTTAAGTCCAGTCAAAGGTGACTATGGTGTTGTGGCACTCATTTCGCTTTCCAGCGGAGGGAGCCGGCGTTTGTCCACAGACAGGTTTCCAGGTCATGTGGCCAGCGTGACTAAACCGCTTCTGGTGCAACAGGACACCGTGACAAGTGCCAGAGTGCATGGAAACACCATTTACCTTCCCGCCACCGCGGTACCTATTTATCTACTTGCGCTGGCATGCTTTCGAACTGCTAGGTTGGCAGAAGCTGGGACAGGGCAACAGGAGCTCACTCCATCACAGGGATTCGAACCACCAACCTTCCAATTGGCAAGCCCAAGAGGCTCAGTGGTTTAGACCACAGCGCCACCATATAGGTACCATATACACTGCTTACATTTTGCCCAATGGGCAACTGGCAGCTCCGAGGTGCATTTATTTAGAGAAATGGCACACAAGGATGAGTTAAGCTTCCTGTCCTAGCGCCTTGGTCCCAATATGAATCAGGAGTGCTGACATGTATTTAAATCCATAAAATGTAAAAATAAATAATTTATATTTTTAACTCCTTGTTTACGTACACAGCTGTGCACCTCAGATATTATTTTCTCCACGCCATGCCTCTCCAAATAGTTTTCCTCATCTCCTTGCCTCCTTCCACACCTATCTTCTAAACCACTTTGCCTACCTGAATTGTAAACATTTCGTGGCTTAGGCCTGGTTTGTACTTGCCTCTCACACACACACCTCCTTCCCCTACCACAAAATGCCCTTGTGTCCCACACGAAGCCACAGCCACACTTCCCCAATGTCCCTCACTTGACATTACATTACATTACATTACACTCCCTCCCTATATTTAACTTTCTCTCACAGCAGGTCCGCACTGAGCCTGGGCATGGCAAACACTGGCCACAAAAATGCCTACTTAACAAAAATTACAAACATGTCACACAACTCATGGGTAACAGCACATACTAGATGTTCCCTTTGACCTAACACAACAATCTCCCCAAAAAAAGATGTAGTGCAAATGGAGTAAGTTTTACCTGAAAAACAGCCCAGAAAATCTGTGGATGAAAAATGCACCGTGCCACTCAACTTCCTCATCATACATTTTTAAAAAGTTCCCAATAAGCCATATAATATCATTTCTACTCCAAATTCCTCATGGAACACCCTCATACTTACCTCCCCTACACTGCCAAATTAGAAAATAGTTCAAAAGACCGATTTCATACTATAAGATACAGAACCTGGTCTCCCTGCCCCATCCACATTTTTCATTATAATGTCGGTATTTGATTCAGCGGACCCACCCCTTAAAGCAAGGTGACAACTTGGGTCCTTTAACAGAATCATTCTTGCAGCTGTATAATACTCTATTTTGGGGAAGCAGAAAGTCTCAAGTCTTTCGGATAAGTACTTGGGGTGAAACTGGTTATAATGTCCTGGGACGGCGGGAAATACAACAGAATTTACAAACATTCTATGCCATGCATGCCATTTCATGGTTGGGCCTCCTACAAAGAATCCAGTGTACTAATTATAGCCCCAGATGAAAAGTGGCCATCAACATATGTCCTGCATAAGCAATTTTGCAACAGTAAAGCAGATTTTCGATATTGGGAAATCTATTCCCAATAGATGTTCTGCATATAGGTAGTTCTGCTACTCGCTAACAGAAAAATGGAGGGAAGTTAGGCAAGGAAGAAGTAGTCAGCTGGAAAGTGTGAACTGACAAATCAGAATATATACTACACTTTTACAACAACAACAAAACCCCACACAACTGTTGTTATTGTTATCCCCCGAATAAACTGCACAGAATACAGATTCCTCCCCCCCCCCCCTTTGCTCCCTTACACTGTGATGCATTTGTTATTCCAAAACCTTCCTGGGACTGGCTTGCAGGAAGCCAAGCCAAGTTTGTTGCCTTTTCAGAAATATTTCTCACCCCCCCCCACCCCACCCACAACCTGAACAAGGATGCACCATCCCTACTAAAATGCATTCACACCAACATCAAAGCATCTTCTGAAAGGATGCACTGGGAGAACAAAAGTAACAACTTTATTTGAAACCTTCCCCCACAAACACACACACACAACTCCCTATTTCCACTACAATCTCTCCCTCCTCCCTGTCCCCAATTTTTGGTAGTGTGGAAAAAATTGATTAAGCTTTGTAGTCAACATAGTGCTCCAGGCTTCATTCTCCTGGCTGAGATTTCTTCAGCTGTCAGGGCAGGGGTGGGGAGACACTTGTCCCTTTTGCCAGCATTGTTGGAGCAGCCTGCTAGGCCAAGGGGGTGGGGTATGAGAGGGTTAGAGCCCGGCAGATGCCTTTTTTGTCAAAGACAAAAGACCCCCAGCCATCCTCTCCACTTTTCATCACTTTCATCCAGGCCGGATCAAAGCACTGCTCTGCATATGAAAGGGCCCCGGCATTATGCGCCTCAAATTAGCCTATCGCCACCCCGCTAGCCTCTGAGGCCTTTCAACAAAAGCTCCCACATCTGTTCCATCCGATCCGTTTGCCTCATCTTCTCGCTCAGAGTGTGTTGTGCGTGTTTGTTTCTTCCCCACCCTCCCTTTGGAAAGCAATTCAGCTCCCTGAATTATAGTTCAGGGAGAGAAGGTCTTCCTCTCCTCTCGGCTGTTTTTAATAGTCTCTAGGGATCCTTTCGACCTGCCGTACTCACTCGAGCCACTCACGCTGTGGGTACTCTGGCACAATGGATCCGTTTCTGCACTCGCCTTTCTTCACCTGACGCAGGAGACCCGGGCGCCGAATGTTGCAAGCGAAGGCCGCTAGCCCTGAATCAAAGCGATCCTCGAATCAAAGGCTGGGTGGCTATGAAAGTCAATAATCCTCTTTTGTCATGGTAATGGTTCGTGCCAAGCACTGAGAAGAAAAGCGGGACTCTCTGCTTAGATGCTGTGCACTGCCTCTCAGCTGCTTTTGAAGCCCTGCTCAAAGCCTATAACCTGAACTTTCCTCAGACCCTGCAAAGACCCACCCAGGGCACAAATGTAGGAAAAGCGCCAAGCAAGATTTGAGAGCAGATCCCTTTTTTTAAAAAAATATAACTTCATGCACCATGGGTATATATGGATGCTACACCAGAATTTCCAGTCTACAATTCACAAATATATTTGTCAATCACTCTCTTCATATTTGCTGCCCAAGACACTCAGGTATGCCAAACCAAATAAGACTGTTACATAAACATGTAGAGACGCTCTCTCTGAGAATTCTGTGGAGGTTGTACATATACAGTGGTACCTCAGGTTAAGAACTTAATTCGTTCTAGAGGTCCCTTCTTAACCTGAAACTGTTCTTAACCTGAGGTACCACTTTAGCTAATGGGGCCTCCCGCTGCCACCGCACCGCCGGAGCATGATTTCTATTCTCATCCTGAAGCAAAGTTCTTAACCCGAGGTACTACTTCTGGGTTAGCAGAGTCTGTAACCTGAAGTGTATGTAACCTGAAGCGTCTGTAACCCGAGGTACCACTGTACACAAGTTCACCCCAAATCTTGCAAGCCAATCCCTGGAATACAGCTGCACATAACAGCATCATGTACAAAATAAGCAGCAAGCCATCACATTTTAAGCCCTCTTGTTCTATGTTTACTCATTAAGCCAAACTGGCAGAAGAGAAAGATTATCTTGCATTCAGTTTGAACTAAGAAATTGCTTTCCAGAGATATATTTATTTTTATGCACTCAAATTTTTAAAAAATGCATGATTCAATTTCCAATGCTCATTAAAGCACAGAAGTAATAGGTGAGCTGTTATCCTGCTATTTATGTATTTATTTCATTTTACCCATACCCTTTAGCCCTAAAATGGAGATGTCCAAGCAGAGGTTAGCCCACCTTGCATATAGAGGGTGAGCGGGCAAATTGTTTTTTTTCCTCCACTGCCAACACTGTCCCCAAAGTTCAACACATTCTCTACAGGAGGCAATGGCAGCCATTTCATCTATACAAGGAAAAGTCATGGGGTACAACTCAGGGGAATCATAGATGGGTCCAGAGCTCCTCTCTGCCCTCCAATGGCTGTATCAGCTGGCCAGGCTGCCCCCACACATGCACCCCGGGTACCAACAACCACCGCTACACCACTGGAAGGATGTTAAACCTGCCTCAGTAACAGCAATATCTGGTGCAGGGCTGTCTTAAGCATATCCGACGCCATGGTGCAAATATTCCTCTGGTACCCCCCGTTTCCGCCCCCCCCCGTTTCCCAGGACCCCAAAGTTGTTGACAGCATGTAGCCTTGAGCGTGGAGATCTTTCAAGGTAGAGTGGTTGGGGGGAGCAGTGGTAGAGTCACGTTTATTATGTGCAGAGCTTCGGATGCAAGCACACACCACGCAGCCGAGGAGGTGGTGTGTCACGGAGGCAGCGGAGAGAGCTCCGGACTACAGGAAAGCATCCGGAGCCTTCCCGCCTCTGACGGGCGCTGGAGGCGCGCAGGCACCAAGCCCCCGCTCTGCCTTGCTTACCTCCCTGCTCTCCCCTCCCCAGACTCTCTGCCTGGTGCCCTCCACTGCTTGGCGCCCTGGCTCGCCGCGCCACTACGCCCAGTGGTAAAGACGTCCCTGGTCTGGTGTGAGAGCCATGCTTTGCCCTTTCTCAAATGCACCAAAGATTGCATCCTGCTTATCTTGTCTCAAAAACAAAAACAAACAAAAACGGTGGGAGCCACCTGCACAGCCCCACTTTGGGTTTTCTGAAGTGTGACAGGAGTTTTGGAAACCAACTGTATACACATCAGTATGCTGATGTCACACAACTCTATTTCGCTATAATATCTGAATCAGGAGGGCCTGACCCCAGTAGTTCAGGCACCGGTGACTTCCAAGATTAGATTACTGCAATGTATTCTATGTGGGGCTTTCCTCGAGTTTGACCAGAAACTGCAGTTAGTGCAGAATGAATAATAATAGCTTAAATGTCCTGGGCCCTAACGAATCCTCCACCAGGGCCAGGGCTTTTTCAGTGACGGCTCCGACCTGGTGGAATGCTCTGTCCCACGAGATTAGGGCCCTGCAGGACTTGTAAGACAGAGCTATTCCACCTGGCCTTCAATCTGAATTAGCCTGATCCTCTATTCCCTTTTCCCTTTCCTCTTCTATGAAGAAACCCTTTCTGGGACCCCACATTTAATTCTTCCCTGGTCTCCTTGCTGGTCCTAGTAGGACCAACTTGGCCAGTTAGCCTTGGTGATCATTCGATGTCTACTGACTGGGTTGGGCTTTTCCCCAAAAATGACCCCTGAATTTTTTTGATTTTATGTTGTATTCTATGCTGTTTTAAAGTCGCATGGAGTGCATGGGCAGCGTGGGGGCCGAGCCACCATGTCACTCCCAGTGCCACCCCCCGTGGTGTGCCATTTTGTCAACACCTCAGGGATGACAGCCGGGGCACAGTGGCGTAGCGTGGGTTGTCAGCACCCGGGGCAAGGCAAGTAATTTGCGCCCCCTAACCCGTGGATTTTAGTAGGGGCAGAGAACTGCGAGTGCGAGCGCGCCCCCCCAGATGTTGCGCCCGGTGCGGCCGGCCCCCCTGCACCCCCCACGCTATGCCACTGCCGGGGCGGCCCACATCTCCTGCACCCCTCTTCATACGTCCCTGCCCATGGAATAGAAATGTCAAATCTTCAGTCTTTATGATCATAAACTGGGAGGTGGGGTTTTTGTGTGTGTGTGCTTGAGACAATTTTGAATGACAGGAGTAGAGTCCAAGGCAGCTACGAACAACATTACCCCGCCTGGTAAATGGCAGGCATTGTGAAGGAGCTGTCAGAATACCTTTGGCCATGACACCTGCAGGCACTTTAACGCCCTCTCAGTCTGGAGAGGCTCTGCTTACAATTACTACAAATAAATCCAGCATTAGCGATTGCAAGGAAAGGGAGCTTGACTTAATCACACCCCCATTTTAAAATGAAGTAAAGATGTAGCTCAAGGACATTAGCACGAAGCCCACTTTGAACAGCACATTACAAAAGAGACTCTCACCCAAATTGCTAACAATCAAAATCAAATACCCATTTTCAAGGATAACTTCTTTTGTGCAGGAGAAATAAGCAAGGAAAACCAATTGCATTTGTGTTATTATTTCAAAACAGGTCTGCTAAGTGTTCGAGGAACTATTCCTAATTGTCAAATAGCCTTTCACAAGTATCTATTTGCCTGAGAACTTCAGATAAAATCTTTAGCATTCAATTAAATGATTTTTTTAAAAGGAATGAAATGTCAGGCTTGTTGACATTGAAGTTCCAATATTTAGCACCATTACTGGAACTCATGGGGTGATTTTCTTTTTGAAAGGGGAATTATCATTTGAGCACACAAACAGGTGAAAAGGTGGTATCTATAGCAGCTACCCATGCAACTTTTCCATTTATGATTCTTTGGATCAGCAAAGATAACACACCAACCTTGGGGAGGGTGTTCGCACAGTAGAACCAGCATGACCAATGGTTAGGGGTGATGGGAGTTGTAGCCCAGCAACAACTGAAAGGCCACAGATTCCCCTTCCCTAATATCTTTTCCAGAGTAAAAATATCAGCCAGCATCAGAACCATTGGCCCTAGAAAGCTTACGGTAAGCTAAAATAATCAATTTATACCTAAACTGAATGAAAAATAATAATCCGAGAGGCCAAGTACCCGAATTTACTAAGGACAGTCATCTGTTTTTAGGGCTCTGGTCCAAGTTCAGATTAGAGAGACAGAACCATAAGAAGATTGCCGGGGCCTTGAAGCTGCCCATTAACAGCTAGCAGCCCCAGGGCAGCAGACTGAGTAAGCACACAGGTCACCCTCTCCCTACTGTAATGAATCACAGAATCAAAGAATTGTAGAGTTGGAAGGGACACCAAAGGATCATCTAGTCCAACCCCCTGCAATGCAGGACTATGCAGATGTCCCTTATGGGGATCGAACCTGCAACCTTGGCATTATCAGCACCACGCTCTAACCACCTGAGCTATCCAAGCTCTATTAATGTATTGCGTTTTTATTTAAATTATTTTTTTTCTAAATATCCATCTTGACATTTATTAAATTTATATCCCGCACTTCCCACCGAAGGAGCACAGATAAAGAGGAATGTAAATGAACAAATGCAAATCTGCCCTGTATTTTGGTGACAGGTTTCCTCCTTTGTGGCAGTTCATATGCAACCACCCTAAAAGTAACAAACAATTGCAACGAAATGAGGATCCTCTCAGTTTCTGCTGCCCAGACAGAGCTTCACAGAATACCAGCTTTGATGAAACTTTTCTCCATTCGGATAGCCTCGGAAGGGCACACCATAACATTATCCCTCCCCACAAAAAACATGAAATATAATGTCAGCAGAAGTTGATTTACAAAGGTAGACAGATACTCCATGTAAATATCTAACACACAGGACACTAAAATGTTCAAACGAGTTTGTATGTTTTAGTTCAGCCCTTTTGTTGTTAACTTCACCACCAATGGATTAGATTAGCAATGGCTATTAAACAAAGCAACACAGTTTTCCTCAGCCTTCATTGATTCTGCATTCTGAAGTAGCCAGAACGGTTGAGGAGAGGGGGTCATATCACATCTCTTAGCTAACTTCCACCACTTCTCTGCAACTGATCCATTCAGTTTTGCACAGGGAAGCAACGCTGAGGAGTTAGCTCCACCACCTGTCCTAAGAGTGCATCTTAGATCCTGTCTGAGATCTTCCAGAGCACAGAAGGGCTGAGTGGCAAAATCACAGGGGAAGAAGTGTGGAAAAGACACTGCTTTAAGGTTCATGCTGCACAGATTAGACATTTGAACACCAAAGCGCAAACAAAACAATGGTTCCACCTTCAGGTTTCAATTACATCTCATTTACAGATTGAAAGCAACAGCAGCAGACAAGAACAATTTTATTCTCGGGAGGAATAAGCAGACATTGGCAATTTCTGCTCTTGTTTTTGTCAGAATTTTCTGACATCCTTTTACACCAAGTCACCTGCTTGGACAGGGCATGAATGTGAGCTGGGAACATCCCGGTTCAGCTTTCACCATGACCATGTGGGAGGTAATCCACTGGGAGCAGTCAAGTACAACATTCCTTGTTTTGCTAGAGTGGACATGCAAGGGAATGTTAGGTCCAGCCAGTCAAAACTTCCTGTTCCTCCTGGCCTGGAGCATCCTTCCTTGCATGTGACTAGTAGGTGGGCATGACCTTTCCAGACCTGGTAAATGGCCAAGTCATGCAGCCACCTCTTCTCTTTTCGACCTTCCTGTTCGTCCTGTCTGCTTCCTGCATCACCTGGACCGTACTGCTGGCTGCCACAGCAGTCCCCCAGGTAATCTCCCATATGGAGTAAACCTGTTTGCACATGTTTGTAACTTTAAGCCTTAAGCCTGCCTTCAGGGATCACACTGTGCTCTGCCTGATCATAAGTAAAACTACTTTTTGTTACTTATGAATAAGACTGTGGTGTCTTTATTCTTTTAGGAGGGATTCAAGGGATTGAATCTTTTAGGAGGGATTACCAGGAATATTAGAACATATCTCAGTCTGGACAAGCCAGATTGAATTGCTTATTGTCTTAAGAAACTCACACGAGTTTGCAACCAGCTTTCTGCTGCGTAAGAAGGGGGATGCACTCTGCTAAGTGAAGAAACTTGCTAGCACAAGTTAGGAAGGATATTAATAAACAATAGATCCTCTCCTGCCACCCTCAACATTCCCACAGGTGTAGTTACGCCACTATTCTTTCAACCTGCAATATCAATTCCTATTTCTGATGGAAGTGCCCATGGTTAGGGATTCAAAATGGTAGACAAGAGGGAGGGACCAGCAAGCATGGCAGAACCCTGGTATTCCCAAGAGTATTCTGGTAAAACAAAAGCAACCTTAAGAAGGGGGGAACCCAAAGTGAATATGTTCAGTGGTCAAGGAATGGTGCCTTACTATTGGAGCAGGAAAAATAAAAACTGTGCAGAAAAGAGGACTAGAATTGAGTTTCCAAGTGAACAGGAGCATTTCGTACTGCAATGCTTCACTGCAGTTCCCTCATATAGGAATTATAACGCTGAACCTTACAGGTTGCTGTCAGGATTTCTACGTGAAGCACTCTGGAAAAGCACTTCATAAATATCACTATCACCATTATGTACAGGACAGATTCTCCACTAGTTCAACCCAGCATAACTAACACATGTTTTACAGACAGAGAGTCTCCCTCGGCGTACAGCTGTAAGGAAAAACAATAGAAATCATAATTACAGATTGGCAGTGCTTCCATAATATACTGCAGGTGTCACTGTAGGCATGGAAATCCTAGTCTTTTTAACTCTGGGTGAATCCTGCACTTTTTACTTTTTTGGTAGGCGGTGTTTGCAGGCAAATTTGGTGTCTATTTTGTGTCTCAGCAGAATGGAGTGTTTTGCTTTAAATATTATTGGTGGTACTCTAGGCCCCCAGTCAGATATCTCTCCCCTTTGTGTTCAGTCAAGACTAGAACAAGATGGCAAGCAAGGGGTTTCAGATCCTTTCTTTAACGTACTGAATGAAATAGAAAATGAATTATAAAGTTTATCTCCCCTCCCCATTCCCTCATGCAGTTAACACACCAGAACCTAAAGACCCTGGGTTTAGATCTCACCCTTCTAGATTAAACCAAATCTAGCTGATGGATCTTCAAACCCTAAAAATACAGTATCACAAAATATAAATGAATACAGTCCATACACTGCTATCCACATAGTGTTTCAGGCAGCTTTCATGCAATGGGAGGAAGCTGCTTAAAACCAAAATCCACACATGAAAAACACCAGGAATCCCAGGACTACAACCAAAATACATGTTTCCCGTTTAGATACACTGCCAGAAGTCATCTGGATAGGTTGAGTATCACCAATACACAGATTATCACGACACCCATCTGTCCCCCACAATCAAATACAGTGGTACCTCGGGTTAAGAACTTAATTCGTTCTGGAGGTCCGTTCTTAACCTGAAACTTCTTAACTGAGGCATCACTTTAGCTAATGTGGCCTCCCGCTGCTGCCGCGCGATTTCTGTTCCTGAAGCAAAGTTCTTAACCTGAGGTACTATTTCTGTGTTAGTTGAGTCTGTAACCTGAAGTGTCTGTAACCTGAAGCGTCTGTAACCCAAGGTACCACTGCATAAGTAGGGTTGTGGGTGTTCTAAATCAGCATCTGGCTGTAGGCAGGGCTTACTTTCAGCCAGAACTCACTGGAACTCAGTTCTGGCACCTCTCAGGTTGGCACCATTGCCATTGTAAGAGAACAAGGGAGGCGTTCATTGCAAGTCCTAGCACCTCTTTTTATAGAAAAATAGCACTGGATGTAGTAATGGACAAGATGAGGATCAATAAACAAGACTCAATCCAGAGAAGACAGTAGTGCTTTTTGTCCACAGCAGGCCGTTCCATTAAGAACTTGGCCCTCCAGCTGTTTTTAGACTACAACTCCCACCATCCCTAGCTAACAGGACCAGTGCCCAGGGATGACGGCAAAAAAAGTTTTGCCATCAGTGAATTAGGCATACCAAGGCAGCAGGTGTGAGGAAATTGATGCTCCTTGATGGACCATCCCCACTCCATCCCACCTGGCCAGTCGTACGGCTCTCAATGTCTGCTTTCCCCTGCCAATCTCTAGGAAGATCCAAGGGGGACCTCAGGGCATGGCATTCTGGACAAGGTGACCATGAAAGTGCCTGTGCTGACATTACACTGATTTTAAACCCCTCTGCTCCCAGGGATTTTAGGTACCATCAGCTGCAAACCACCGCAGCAGCACAGGCGCTTTCATGGCCACCCTGCTTAGCATATACCTCACTCCAAGGACCCCAAAGGACCTTTGTTCAATTGAAGAAGAAAGGTGGAGGACAACTGAATCTCTTGGTGGGTGACAAGACGAGTGGCTTTGAAAAAGTTGTGCACCCCTCTTAATGATCAAATCTGCAGGCTGGTTTCTCCCACTTGTTTCATCACCCCAAGCTCTCCAGAGAAGTCACTTGGCTTTACTAGCTGGGAGACAGCAGTTGGGAGTTTTGTCCAACACCTGAGCTCCTTTCCCTTAGTGGGCCAAAAAGTAATATGAAAAATTAGCCCATGATTGTCCAAATGCTACAGCCTAGTCTGGTCTTGGTATGGGCCTTTACAAGTGGTTGTTCCTAGTTGCTCCAGCTATCTATGGTTGCTGACTTTTCTTGATGGCACTAGGCCTAACATGACAGCTCTACAAATCCTGGAAGTGGGGAAATGGCCCAAGATTATCTGGCCACTGTTGTTGGCTTCCTTGCTGCTCTCTGTTTGTTGTTGTTGTTTAGTCGTTTAGTCATGTCCGACTCTTCGTGACCCCATGGACCAGAGAACGCCAGGCACCTCTGTCCTCCACTGCCTCCTGCAGTTTGGTCAAACTCATGCTGGTAACCTCGAAAACACTATACAACCATCTCGTCTTCTGTCGTCCCCTTCTCCTTGTGCCCTCCATCTTTCCCAACATCAGGGTCTTCTCCAGGGAGTTTTCTCTTCTCATGAGGTGGCCAAAGTACTGGAGCCTCAGCTTCACGATCTGTCCTTCCAGTGAGCACTCAGGGCTGATTTCCTTAAGAATGGATAGGTTTGATCTTCTTGCAGTCCATGGGACTCTCAAGAGTCTCCTCCAGCACCATAATTCAAAAGCATCAATTCTTCGGCGATCAGCCTTCTTTATGGTCCAGCTCTCACTTCCATACATCACTACTGGGAAAACCATAGCTTTTACTATACGAACCTTTGTTGGCAAGGTGATGTCTCTACTTCTCAAGATGCTGTCTAGGCCTGTCATTGCCCTTCTCCCAAGAAGCAGGCGTCTTTTAATTTTGTGGCTGCTGTCACCATCTGCAGTGATCATGGAGCCCAAAAAAGTAAAATCTCTCACTGCCTCCATTTCTTCCCCTTCTATTTGCCAGGAGGTGATGGGACCAGTGGCCATGATTTTCGTTTAGAAGACAATATAGAAGAAGACAATATAGTGTGCACCTACCTAACTTTAGAAGACAATATAGTGTGCACCTACCTAACTTTAAACTCAAGCTACCAATTCCTGAGTCATAAAGGCTGCCTATGAATAAAACAGTACATACAAATTAAGTCTAATTACGCTTTCTATCATATCCATTTATGGACAACTGAAACAATGGAAACGTGTCAAATCAGAAGCAAAATCTAAAGAAATGATTTGCAAAACCAGCTGTCCCAAATTCAATTCATCACAGAAGTGAGCTTGATCCAGTTTCTAGACACCTCCCTTGCAACTGCTTTACACATTCATTATTTGAAAAGCACACATTGCAATCTAGATCAACATGAAATGAAACCAGGAAAGGACCTGTTCTCTTGTTTGAATTATCTCAAACAAATCAGCAAGGGTTTGACATTCAGCCATTTGTTTCATCTGCCATTTGGATGCCACAGGCCTTGGTTGGAAGCCCTCCAACAGCTCACTCAGCGACATGGCTTGAAAGCAGAGATCCCGGTGTGGCTTGAAACTGATATTGAGGTGTCAGACATGCAAGCCCACAATGATTTCACGACATGAAAGGAGTTAGTCAAGGAGTTTTTCCATGGCATTGGAGACCCACGTCGCTTGCACACATTCTCTCTCTTTCAGCACTCGCAACGTAAAGAGCATAGAGTGACATTTTGGATGGGGAGTTGGTGACCATTACAACCTGCACTAAACTTTTTTTTCAGAGCTGTTTTCCAAAATATAACTAGCCAAGGAAAAGTGCACCAATATAGAACAAACAAACAAACAAACAAAAAACCCCTCACAACAATAGTTTTATTTGCAAAGTTTCTGAGGGTCAAACCAGATAATTATGGACAAACGAACTTTCACCGCACATCCAAAAAATAAAACAAAACCAGAAGAAGGGTGTAATGTGTAAAAGATACGTAATTCTCCTTGGTTGAATCTTCACAACCTACCACTACCTGATACCACTGATCAGTTTTTCTTCATTTATTTTCTCCAGTTACTGCTTACAAAATAGAATTTTCAGCTATCATGGAAAAGAATATAAAGTAAACTTCATATTGTGGTGAACTTTTGTACTCTGGACTTCAAACAGAAATTACTTTTTTAAAAAAACAAAACCAGATAAAGTTCTATGCATTTGTTCATTAGTGTCTCGGAACTATGCTGCAGATATGGGGAAAGTTTAAAACTTAGGAAATTTAAAGCCGATGTATCCTTATTGATCCTAGGTAGGTGTTCCCTATGACTAAGGACATATAAAGCTGTAGGCACAGCCCACAACCCCGTTTCAGCCTGGCGTCTGAACCAGCTCACAAAGGCTGTAATTTGAACGCTGAAGAGGAGAGAATGGTACAAACAAGACAAAAAGAAATCCAACAGCAACACGAGGGCCTTGCTAGAAGATCCCAAGTGCCGAAATAACAGCAGGGGAGTGACTAAATCATGAAAGAAATACACTGATGCCCCATGGATCCAGTTTGCATGTAACACTAAGCCATAGTTTAGGCTTAGAAGAATGAGCCACGGTGAGCCTTGTGCTTTCATGCTTTCTCCCTTCTTTCCTCTCCCAGCAAAGCAGGAAGAAGGCTGGATGGTTCCACTTTCATTTTAGATAATTTAGAACTACATCTGAACCCTAAACTGTGGTTAACTGTGGTGAAAACCATACAGCTTTGTAAACTTTGGAACTGCTGTTACAAAAGCTGAAAAGCTAAGTATATTATAGCATAAGCTTTTGTAGGTTAGAATCTGCTGCATCAGAGGCATCAAATATTATTTGCAATCTGATGAAGTGGACTGTAGCCCCCAAAAACCTATGCTATAATAAATGTTTTCCTATTTATGGTGACACTGGATTGTTCTTGATGCAATGGATTAACATAGCTACACCTCTTCTGGAGGTTCTCTCAACAAATGAGAACGTAACGTGGGAAAGTCCTGATATAATTTATGGCGAAACTTCTAGGTATGAAAACGTAAGAGACCACCACATCAGTTTGGGAAATTTCTACCAAGTTCCCGTGCTCTTCTACTGTGCAGAATTTAAGTACATTCACATATCAACTCTCCTTTTCTTCTGAATCGACTAGCCAATGAGGCATTTGGAAACAATTATTTGGAGCAAATAGAGAGGCTTTTCTAGCATATTGGATCAGTCAGTTACCTCCATGCCTTTTAGGACAAAAATTGTTCAAGCCATCTCTCCGCATCCCAGTTTCAGAATATCACCAAGCTCTTTGAGCCATCACAAGATCTGAAGATGTCACAATAAGTAATCCCTGTGAACGTTATTTGTCGGGACGGGGTGGGGGAGAGAGAGAAGGGATCAGGAAAAGAACCTCAAGTTTGACGAGCAGTTGTTTGTGATCACACGCCATGACCAATGGCAAACTGAGGGAGACAAGAGTGCCTTTATCAAGGAGCCCTAAGCAAGCTCATAATTACTGGAAGTTATGAAAACATTACACTCCAGCTAGCAGGAACTATGGGCCACTGTGCAGACGGCATGTCTTTCCTAATCCAATGTGACAGCCTCCCCGACATGCTCAAAGCAGCCCTTTAAAGGATCCTAATGGTTCTGAAATCGTGGCAGCATTAGAAACCGCTTTCAGAGGCGGCATGGGCCTGTTGTTGAGTTGCCCCGGCTCACAGTCCATTCAAACCGAGAATAAACTTCTCCCCTCATCCACATTTGGCAGCACAAAAGTAGAAGATCCAGGACTACATTTTGCAAGTAAACCTTCTCTGCCCTCCAAGAATGTACTTTGAACGCTGGTCTGGTTGATTTGGCAAGGACTGAGACAACACTTAGAATGTCATGCAGCTCTACGCGTCAGGCCCAGCCAGCACCAATTTTTTGAAAGAACAGCCTATTCCAATTCAAATAATTATGATGCTCTTGTCTAGACTTTTTCTGCTTTAGCTCTCTTAAGAGCTCCGAACGCAACACAGCAATTTCAGTTTCTAAATTTGTCGTGCAAATGGATTGAATAGCTGCGGCGATTAAAACAGAGGATCTGCCAGAAAACAAAAAAGATTGCTACACAGGGAACAGTTTTGACACTTTGAAGAAATGGCGCTATTATGACAATGGAGCAAGCACTGACTGTGTTCCCCAAATAATCTAATGGAAATATGTAAGTAGTGTTTGTATTGTTATGAGTTTGTGGATGCCAGATACCTACAATTCAACAAGTAGGGCTGGGTGATATCTGGTTTCCAACTCTCCTTCGCTAGATGGAGACCTGTGACCAACGTTAGCTCTAAAAACAAATGTATCCCTCCATGTACCAGATTAGCAATGATTGCTGGAAGGAGCACAGAGAGAAGAAACACCATGGTGCTCCTGTAGAAGCCTTCGTCTGCCCCACCTGCAATAAAACATGTCTCTCCCATATTGGTCTCTACAGCCACAGCAGGTTTGACTTTACTGCCCAAAGGCCCACTCTTCCATTGTCTCTCGAGACAGATGGATGCCAACAACCTCCATGCAGCACACAAAAATGGTCCTTGAAAAAGCACATTTATGCATATTTTAAACTCCTTTAGGAGACACTTTGCAACAGCTAAAGCTTGAAGTATTTCAACTTCAGCTAAGAGATAATCCAGGATCTGGCCACATGCAGCAATCTAGCTAATCCTGTTATAGAAGGGCAACGCGACTTCCAGAAATTTACAAGGCTGGTTACATAAATCTTCCTTAACACCATTATAGGACAGAGTAAAGATTACAATACATCTCTAACCTAAACATTGTTACATGCTCAACTTTCACTGACTGGATTGGATTGAAGCGGAGCAGATCACATTTTCTCCAGCTTCAAAATGCATTGACAGCTATAAGAAACGAGCTCCTCTTCCCCTCCCCAAATACTTGGCTGTTCACATTTGACCTTCACACACACAGCAAATGTTTTAATGAATCCAGTGCAAAGACTGAGAGACTGCAACTAAGCATTAAAAGCAAAAAGTGTGCTTCCTAAGAGATATCTTAGGTCAAACTGCTGATGAATACCTAAATAGATTTCATTTTCTCCCCAGTTGTTCAACTGAAGTACACCACATACCTGTTGTTGTTGTTTTTTGCAGTCTTTGAAAAACAGACCAATTGCAAACTGAAATATAGTGTATATTATATACATTGTGTACAATATTACCATGCAAGTGGTGTTTGAGAAATTTTGTGTGGAGGGCTCTAAAGGTTTGAAGAGATTAGCCTCAACCATATATAATTTATTGATCAAAAGCAAATTTGAGTATGGAGTAGAATTGAAAATAGCTTGGGAATCTGACAGGTGTGAAATTTAGTGCAGTGGAATGGAAATCTATGTGGCCACATCTCAAAAATTGTATCAGCAAGGTTGCATCATATGAATAAATCTCTCCCACTCAGGTGCTACCCAGTAACAGGGCGAATTGCTCCATTTAAGGTGGCAATGGAATACAGTTAAGACTGTTTGAAGAGGGCCTTTTTAACAGTTAGTGGTATTACAACCTTGCATCCAACCTCCAGCTTACTCTACTTACAGAACACAAGAAAAAGGTAGTGAGTAAGGACCTCATAATAAACCTCTTTGTGGAAGCTCAAAGGTAAATAGGACATTTCTGGAAATCTAAAGGAGGTTTCCCCATTCAACAATGGTACTACAAGACATGGCAGTCAGCAACAGCTGAAAAGCTGACAGGTAGTTGTAGAATTGTTGGGAGAGAAGGGAATGAAATATAGCAGGAGAACGCTCACGAAGTACAGATCCCTTTCATTATGTAAAATCAGCCATAAATAAGAAGTACACCCCCCCCAACTCAATTGCCCAGTAGACTTGATGGCCCTTGTGGTCCCCTTCCAACTCTACAACTTTTATGGGGTTGGGGGGGGGGCGGCTTGTAGAATCTTTACAAGTTTTTGTTGGGACTGTGTTGGGACCACCGATAAAACCATTCATTGCCTGTATTACTTGAAGACTTGACTCAAGATAACTGTTGTTCATTTCAAGCAAACAGTTCTTAACAAAGTATTTACAGGCAATAATGCAATGCAAGTATAAGCATTATGTGGTGGTAGTGGTGGGGAATCACTGCAGTGAAACACAAAGTAGATGACCCAAATCATGAATTGCATGGAGGCAGTAAATAACAAGCCACTGTTTGAAACCAAATTCATGAGAAATAGTATTTTCCATACGCAAGCAACTTGTGGAATCTATTCTAAAGAGGCGTGGCAAAAGTCAGCAAGTTAATTGCAGCCAGATAAAGCAATATTTTTTTAAAAAAATTCAGATTATCTTCACAAGAGGTCATGAAAATTATGGACTGGCCTAACCACTGCTCTGGAAGAGTCCAGGAGGGTGTGACACTATCTGTCAACTGATCAGTGAAATTGGATTTGACACGAACGAAGAGGCAAATATGTCCTGTTAGACTTACTGTTCAGTGGTGTCTTGTGCTACTAGGGCGTGTCACTTTAGGGAATGAAATTTCAGGGAGTGCAAATTTCTCCAGGGAAGGGTCTTAAAATAAGTTTTTTGGTGTGAGGAATAAGTCCGCTATTATTTTTGTGATTGGTAAGTCTACGTTTGACAACGAAGCACATAAACTGGTTCCGGAAAACCAAAGAATTTTAATTTTACCTTCTGAAAATGTCAGGCAATTCATCGTCAACATCATCATAAATATTAATATATAATTGCAAGTACTTGGTGATCATTTTTAACAATTTCTATGCAACACAACACATTATGTTATGTTTTGCAACATAATGTGCAACACATTATGGCATTGCAGGGTTTCAACCCCATTTTAAAGGCCTTGTGTCAATTGTGGAGTGTGTGTGTGTGTGTGTGTGTGTGTGTGTGTGTGTTTGTTTTCAGTAAAACAAAAGTGCTGGTGCCCTACACCAGCCACTGGAAGAATGCCCCCTATTTCTTCTGAACTCTCCCCCTTTCCCAGCTCAATAATTCAAATCTCCAGTCCTGCCGACCTAGTTTATCCCAGGAAGGGAAATGTTTACATAAATATAAAATGCAATGTGCTTTTCATTTATTCAAAATAATATTTTCAGTGCTGTACTGTTTAAACACATGCAAACACACAACCCTAGTATTGAAAAGGCGTATTTATGTTTACTGAACAAAACACATCCATATGCTGCATGAAAACTGTAACGAGCCATGTTCAATTGTATCATGACTCATCACTTGGTTAAGTGAGGTCGGATTGCTATGCAGTTGTTTCTTCAAAAACAGTAGTTCGTGGATTTATTTATTTTTAGTTAAGTCTTATCAATCCATCAGCATAAACAATTTGACTTGGTGGAGAAATACACACTAACTCAGACTCTATGGTTTGCAGTGTGCACAGTTCATTACCCTGGCAGGTTCTCTAAGGACAGTGGAGCAGCAAGCTTTGACTCAAACTGAATTTCGACAAGACTATTTGATAAACATTCTTTTAAAACACATACACACACAACCACATTGGATCCAGGTCTTGTCCTTTAAAATAATTTTTAAATCAAACTTTTAGAAGGCTTGCTGTCCCTGCCTGCTCCTCCGGGAGGTGCTGCTGTCGCCAATAAGGTGCCACTTGGTGGCGCTCAGGAGCTGGTGATAAGGAGGAGGGGGGTCCTGGGTGGAACAGTGAGGAGGGGCTACCACTGCCCCAGGGTCTGGATTGGCAGTTGAATGAGCTTAAAGCACCCAAGAGGGAGAAAAGGTTTTCAAAATGCGTGCATTTGTAGGAGAGCACCAATGGTTGGGGGATAATAATAATAATAATTTTTTATTTATACCCTGCCCTTCCCAGTTCAGAAAACTGGGCTCAGGGTGGCTAACAACAAATTTAAAACACTTAATTGATGCAACAAAAAAACAGCATAAAATACAGCATAAAACGTGAATTACAATAAATTCAGAATTCAAAAATCAATTTAGGGGGAAAATCCATCCAATAAACATTGGATGATCACCAGGACTAGCTGGCTAAATTAGTCCTATTTGGGCCAGCGAGGAGACCAGGGGAGAATTAGCTGTGGGATCCCAGAGCGGGTAACCTTCATGAAAAGGAGAGGGGGAGGGAAGGGGGGGGGGGAGATCAGGCTAAGTTCAAATTGAAAGCCAGGCAGAATAGCTCTGTCTTACAGACCCTGCGGAAGGAAGTTAAATCCTGCAGGGCCCTGGTCTCATGGGACAGAGCATTCCATCAGATCGGAGCCATCACTGAGAAGGCCCTGACCCTGGTGGAGGATAATCTGACTTCCTTAGGACCCAGGACCTCTAAACTATGATTATTCATGGACCTTATTCATGGATAGACAGGTGGCTTTCCCCCTGCTCCTAGAGGAGTTTGTGGCTCACTGGAATCCAGGCACTTCCTTTCCACCAGCCTCTCAGTGGCAGATTTGTAGAGTTGAAAGGCTCCCGTAGGGTCATGTAGTCCAACCCCCTGGAATGCAGTTTTAAAATGGCACACGGTGTGCAGAGAAAGGGTTTTCTCCCTTTCTCGGGACACTGGGAACTTGGGGACCACCCAGCGAAGCTGAATGTTGCAAGACTCAAAGAGAGATGACAGAAAGTCCTTCACGCAGCGCATAGTTAAAACTATGGAACTTGCTTTTCACGGGGGACAGTAATGGCCACCAACCTGGATGGCTTTAAAAGTGGATTAGACAAATTCGTGGAAGAGGAGAGGGCTATCGAAGGCCAGGATGGCAATGATCTGCCTCCACAGTCGGAAGCAGTGATGCTACAGAATACATAAACCACTGGAAGGGAAAGGGCTTTTGCACTCAAATCCTGCTTCCCATAATGGGCATCTGGTTGGTCACGAGGAGAACAGGAGGCTGGACTAGATATAAGGCCATTGGTCGGATCCAGCACACTCTCCTTCTGTTCTTAAGGGAGTAATTATTACCCAAGGAGAATTACCCTTTTTCCATTGCCAGATTTACCATGGACTTTGCAATTGGAAAAAGTAGGAGAATTTTTTTTCAAATGTAAAATAGAAGTATACAGAAAACTATCCATCCTTCCATCTTACTTTAGGTTTTGTTTCATTCGGAAAAGTAAAATTTTATTTTATGGTTTTTCATTGTTTACATTTTGAATTCAATATATATGGGGGCACAAAAATCTTTTAAGTGCTTAGGGCGTCTAAAGGTCTTAATCCGACCCTGTGTCAAGTGACCCACGTTCTTTGCCCACACACAGTTTGAAATCAAACCAGCAAGGGAATGGGCGCAACATGGTCGTGCTGTGTCTTCCCAACTGCCCACAATCATACAAACATCACTTTTGGCAGGGAGCTATGTCCTTACCTGCCCCACACCTGATGTCTTATACGAAGCTGGGTGTAGGGCAGGTGGGTGTAGCTCATCAGAAACTGACTCATGGGGCAAATGAGGAGGACATGTGGGTCTAATTAGGCACATGGGTGGGAGGCTCCCCACCAGTGGGCTACAGAAAACTACAACTCCCAAAGACGGTTTGACAAGTTGAACTGGTTTAACATTCAGGTAGGTAACAGTGTTGGTCTGACGCAGTCGAAATAAATTAAAAAATTGTCCAGTAGCACCTTAGAGACCAACTAAGTTTGTTCTGGGTATAAGGGGCTACTGGATAATTTTTTAATTGGTTTAACATGTTTGCTATTAGTCAATGTGCACTCCAACATGTTGCATTCTTGAACGTATTCCATGATATCCTATACTGAAAGGTGCCCTTCCTAAGTAAATCCATGCCGTGTTGCTATCAGGGTTACTAAGCACTTTGCCAAATACCCTATTTAAGTTGAAAGCAGCAGTTGCCAATGATTAATTAGGAAGTCAAACACAACATGAGGAAGCAGGCAAAACCCAGCTTTCTGCAACTGGAGGAGAGAGATGCATCTATCTACATGTTTCAGCAACCAGAAATTTCAAATGCTGAGGGTCTTAATAGAGTGTTCTCCTATGGTATGGACCTCCTAAGGCCGGGACATTTGCTTCTTTGACAAGAAGCAAAGTTCTGGAATCTCCCTAAGGAGCATTCCAGAGTTCCAATGCAAGAAGCCAATTCAAATATTTTGCCCGCTTTGTGGTCTCTGCCCCCCAACCTCCGAGGAAAGGGGAATGTGGATTGCCAACTAAGAATGATCAAAGCACAGATTGTAGGACGTATAGGACAGTAGGCAAAGAAAACTTCAGTTTCCCTTACCTGGGAGAAACTGAGGCCGTTCAATGGGTGGCATTGCTCCTCTACTTTTTCCACTGCCCCGGTCTGCTTTCGAAGGCGTTCAGCTTCCTGGGCGAGGTAGAGATCCAAGACAGGTACACCACGTGACTTAATGTCCACCTCAGTCAGAGAATTCACCATCAGCATGACCCATACTGGCCTTTTCCTCTCCCAGTTCCCTGCGATGGCATTGAAGAGATAGTCAGCATACAGGCCTTTGCCCCGTTGGTCTGGAGTCATCCAGGAAGGCATCATGAGCTTGACGTATTCCAAGTGGCGCTTGAGCCGGCGGTAAATGTCCCTGGGGAGCACATCCTGAAGGTTTTCGCCCTGTGGCAGGAGCTGGCAACTGGTAAGAGCAGATATTGTGTAGGGATCGGTGAGGTCCAATTCAAAGTAGACAATATGGCTCTGCTGGAAGGCCCTCTTGGAGTTGTCAGGGATAAAATCCCAGACCCGGGTATACGGGACGTGAATGGTACCAAAAAAGTAGGACGGCGGGTCTCTTTTTATAGTCCACAGGAAGGAGTTCAGCTCACTTTGCTGAAGAGAAGGAAACACAACAATGAAAACAGGGCACTATATGGAGAGATAACATGGGAGATCAGCGTCAGTCATATTCAATTGGTGGACAAGTTGTTTGGCTGGGCTCTAAAGTCACTGAGACAGTAGAGCTAGGCTTTGTGATTGCTAATGTTAAATGGCATCAAAACTAGTCTCCCCCCCCTCAAAAAAAATGAGTGGCAGAAAAAAGCATCTTACCTAGACATTAGAATCCAGCAACTATTCCCTCAATGACCAGCTACACAAGAGATTGCAGAAACAGAGAAAGTAATCTTTGGGGCAAGCAGAAGGATTGGCTAACTGGTCTAATGCAAGCTGAAGTAAAAATGGACATTTAAAGTTCACAGCAATAAGCAACGTACACACATATTTTACACGAAAACAATGCATTTCTCTAAACATATATCCTTTTGATAACAGAAAGGTTTGGGGGTTGTTGTTTTTTGTAAAAGCACATAAATACCTACCCCCAAGGTTCTTAAAAAATGTATTTCAAAGAGCAAGAACTTTGGTTTCATTTCAGTAAACGTGCAAGTGATTTTGTAAAACATCAAAGTCCCCAACATTTCCCAATATGAAAAAATTGTAATGCTTCAAACATCCCGTATTTGCTTTTATTAGTTCAAAAATCTAATACTAAGAGACTAACCTAACCTAAAGATAAAGGCAAAGGATTTTTTTTAAACAAAAACAAAAAAAACCAACTATTTTATGTGGTGATAAGATGAATGAAGATAACTGAAAACCCAGAAGGGCGAGAAGTGTCACCTACCCACTTAAAAGCAAACAAAGAGTCCTGAAAGCCGCCACAGGCTTGGAGAGGGTTGGAAGGTCAACACTCCTTTGTTTTAAACAAGCCTGATCTTTATGTGACAAAGAGCACACATAAGGATCCAAGTCTATCTAAAAGACATTGCAGAAAGAAAAGGTATTGCCCCCTGGACCGCTCAGAATTTCATTAACTCCCTTCTCTGTTTTCAAATCTAATGTATTGAAAGCCCCATGATGAGACAAAGACCTGTGTTTGGGATGAATGTCCTATGCAGGGCATTGGTGATGACTGTCAAGACTCTCTGCGCTGCAAATTTAAAACTAAATTTTGTGGTTGGGGTGAGGGGAGGGGAGGTCAGTCAGCTTACACCACCAGAACTGCTCTTCCCTCATAATAGGTTTTTTCTAAACCCTGCATAACAAAACAGGGGTTTGAATGGGAGCAAAAAAAAATGAAACCCAAGCAGAGCGCTTAGGTGGGTATCCCTCAAATACTTTTCTATACAGTGGTACCTCAGGTTACAAATGCTTCGGGTTACAAACACTTCAGGTTACAGACTCTACTAACCCAGTAGTAGTACCTCGGGTTAAGAACTTTACCTCAGGATGAGAACAGAAATCGCGCAGCGGCATCAGGAGGCCCCATTAGCTAAAGTGGTATCTCAGGTTAAGAAAAGTTTCAGGTTAAGAACAGACCTCCGGAACAAATTAAGTTCTTAACCCGAGGTACCACTGTACTTTATAAAGTCAAGAATATTACCACCTTCTTACAACCTGCGGCATAAAATGGGACCTGAGAAACATCTGCAAGACCACAATAAGCAGGTTTACTCACCACCGATGATTTATAAACCAAGAGGCAGCTGTTTCCATCATGATATCTAGAAATAACTAGGGACAATTGCCCTCTTAGACAAGGGGCTACTCTCTCAATGCAGGGGTAAGCCTAAGCCTGGCGTGTACCACTTCGGAGCACAGGTGGGGGGTTCTTATGTGCTCTTCCATGCAGAAAGTGAATAAAAAGCTGACATGTCAGAAAGAACGGTTCTAGCCTAGCATTCTCCCCAACATGTTACTCTTCTATATGTAGGGACCAACTTGCTTTCTTCAATGGAGGGCATTCCTTTATTTGACCCCCCCCCCACACCCCTACAGATTGAAGTGGTAAAGCCCAGGCTCAAGTTTACCATGCCAATGAGAACTAGGATGTAGATAGGACAACATGAGGCCAATAGAAGCCAGGTCTCCCACAGGCTCCAGACAGCGTCAGCCATTGGCATCTATGGACTATGGACAGCTGCCAGACTCTGAGGGAGTGGGAGTAAAGGTAAAGGGACCTCTGACCATTAGGTTCAGTCGTGGCTGACTCTGGGGTTGTGGCGCTCATCTTGCTTTATTGGCTAAGGGAGCTGGCGTACAGCTTCCGGGTCATGTGGCCAGCATGACTAAGCCGCTTCTGGTGAAGCGCATGGAAACGCCGTTTACCTTCCCGCCGGAGCGGTACCTATTGATCTACTTGCACTTTGACATGCTTTCGAACTGCTAGGTGGGCAGGAGCAGGGACCGAGCAACGGGAGCTCACCCCGGCGCGGGGATTCAAACCGCCGACCTTGTGATCGGCAAGCCCTAGGCTCTATGGTTTAGCCCATAGCGCCACCCGCGTCCCTAGGGAGTGGGAGACCAGGGTTCAAATCCCTACTCCGCCATGAAGCTCACTGGGTGACCTTCAGCCAATTCCTGTCTCGTAGCTTAACCCATACCTGCCCCCCCGAGGGCTGAAATTCTGCTGAATTTCATCTTGTTAGTTTCAACCCAGTTTCATATTCTACCAATGTCGTTTTGAATGTTATACCTATTTTCTGAGGCGCTAGCGAACCCTTCGGGTTTTGTGTCACCTGCAGTTTTGATAAGGATTTTCCTCTCCTTCATCTAAATCTGGAGTTGTCAACAAGTAATCCATGGGTGCAATGGTGCCTTCAAGGACTCTCCCTGGAGCCCAAGAAGCCTCTGAGCAAGGTGTTTGAAACCTAACACATAAAACACCCAGAAAACAATTAAAATCACAAATAATAAAAAAAAGATAAAGGAAGGTTTTGCAGTGACTCCAACGGTACAATACAGAGCAAGTAACCAGAACTGCCATAAAGCATGTGCAACAAGGAGTTACAGCAGGTGCTGCTAAGCCTCTTGGGCTTGCTGATCGGAAGAAGAAGAGAAGAGTTTGGATTTGATATCCCGCTTTATCACTACCCGAAGGAGTCTCAAAGTGGCTAACAATCTCCTTTCCCTTCCTCCCCCACAACAAACATTCTGTGAGGTGAGTGGGGCTGAGAGACTTCAAAGAAGTGTGACTGGCCCAAGGTCACCCAGCAGCTGCATGTGGAGGAGCGGAGACGCGAACCCGGTTCACCAGATTATGAGTCCACCGCTCTTAACCACTACACCACGTCAGCGGTTCGAATCCCCACGATGGGTTGAGCTCCCGTTGCTCTGGCCCAGCTCCTGCCAACCTAGCAGTTCAAAAGCATGCCATTTGAAGTGGAAAAATAGGTACCGCTGTGACGGGAAGGTAAACAGTGTTTCTGTGCACTCTGGTTTCTGTCACGGTGTCCCGTTGCACCAGAAGCGGTTTAGTCCTTCTGGCCACATGACCCAGAAAGCTGTCTGTGGGCAAACACTGGCTCCCTTGGCCTGAAAGCAAGGTGAGTACCACAACCCCATAGTCGCCTTTGACTGGACTTAAACATCCAGGGGGTCATTTACCTTTTTTTCACCTTTACAGTTAATCCTGGCTCTTTGTGACAGGTATAAAGGTAAAGGTAAAGGTACCCCTGCCCGTACGGGCCAGTCTTGACAGACTCTAGGGTTGTGCGCTCATCTCACTCTAGAGGCCGGGAGCCAGCGCTGTCCGCAGACACTTCCGGGTCACGTGGCCAGCGTGACGAAGCTGCTCCGGCGAACCGGCACCAGAGCAGCACACGGAAACGCCATTTACCTTCCCGCTATACAGCGGTACCTATTTATCTACTTGCACTTAAGGGTGCTTTCGAACTGCTAGGTGAGCAGGAGCTGGGACCGAATGACAGGAGCTCACCCCACCGCGGGGATTCGAACCGCCAACCATGCGATCGGCAAGTCCTAGGCGCTGAAGTTTTACCCACAGCGCCACCTGCGTCCCAGACTGTGACAGGTATACCTGTCTTTAAATATATTAAATACCTGTTTAATCACAGATCACTCTCAGGCAAACTGTTTATTGAGCATTCATCCCAGTTTGTTTGCACCAAGTTTGAGGGAAGGTTTTATGATGTCGTATCAAGCAATTGCTATGCCATACTTTCCAATGTTTTCCCCATTATTTTCTTACAGCAAAAAAAGTACTATTTAGGGGATAAAACTATTGTTGCACAAGAGTGCCACATCAAAATCACTTTAATTGTGATTTGCTTGTGCATGACTGAATCTCATCTGCAAAACAGCAACACTCTGGAAGTGACTTAAGTCATACTACATATTTTTAGGTGTGCTCCTAAAAACCTGATGTGTGAAAAGGGCCTAGATCTACTTACTTCCATCAGGTCCTTAGCCTGGAGGACAAACGTGGATATAGTTTACTTGGCCTTCTCATGTACCAGTCCTACTGAAATGAATCAGTGCTACATATAACTTCCCCCAATTCATTTTGGCTTGCACACAGGCTTCGAGTGGCCTTTGGCAGCCGAGAGGTGTTCATTCCTTTCAGGGGAAAGCTATTTTGGCTGCCTCACTAATATGTTTTATTTTTTAGGTATTTAAAAATAGATGCAAACCTAATTCAAGCTATTTACAAAAAAGAAATCCAAAGAGTTCATTGCCTCTTGCTGCCCCCCCCCCACCCACAAGGAAAGGATAAAATAGCATTTCTAGGACCAAAACAGGAAGTAACATTCCATTCTAGAAAGAAACGTTTCCCGTGTCATTTGTTGGTAAGCATATTCAGTGTTGCGGGTTCACAGGAATGTTTGAGAAGCAACAAGCTTTTCTCGTTGATAATCCGAATGGGAACATATCTGAATGTAGTACCCTATAACCTGCCATCATTTTCACCTTCAAAGATAATCTGAAAACTGTTTAGTGGGAAACATTAGAGCTACAATACTGCGTGCCAGTATTATCTAATATGTTGGAGAAGCTTGGGTTCAACACACAGGGCAAATTCCTATGTATCAGGAGGGGTGCTGGCTGCTTTGCCTGCCATTCCCCACACTGCTCTTCTAAAAGACAACAGTGGGGGAAGTCAGAACATTAGTGGTTCTTTTCACAAAATGTAGTGGAATTTTTTTTAAAAAAAACAAAAACAAAAAACGGCAGCCATGTAGGGTGAAGTTGAAGGGGGAGAGGCAGTTGGGGGGATGGATGGCAGCTAACGGATTGAGGTTGAATCCTGACAAGACAGAAGTACTGTTCTTGGGGAACAGGGGGTGGGTAGGTGTGGAGGACTCCCTGGTCCTGAATGGGGTAACTGTGCCCCTGAAGGACCAGGTGCACAGCCTGGGAGTCATTTTGGACTCACAGCTGTCCATGGAGGCGCAGGTGTCTACCAGCTCTATCTGGTACGCAGGCTAAGACCCTACCTGCCCACAGACTGTCTCGCCAGAGTGGTGCATGCTCTAGTTATCTCCCGCTTGGACTACTGCAATGCGCTCTATGTGGGGCTACCTTTGAAGGTGACCCAGAAACTACAATTAATCCAGAATGCGGCAGGTAGACTGGTAACTGGGAGTGGCCTCCAAGACCATATAACACCGGTCCTGAAAGATCTTCATTGGCTCCCATTACGTTTCCGAGCACAATTCAAAGTGTTGGTGCTGACCTTTAAAGCCCTAAACGGCCTTGGTCCTGTATACCTGAAGGAGCGTCTCCACCCCCATCATTCAGCCTGAACACTAAGGTCCAGCGCCAAGGGCCTTCTGGCGGTTCCCTCGCTGCAAGAAGTGAGGTTACAGGAAACCAGGCAGAGGGCCTTCTCGGTAGTGGCGCCTGCCCTGTGGAATGCCCTCCCAACAGATGTCAAGGCAATGAAGGCGGCCCTGTTCAGGGAAGTTTTTAATGTCTGATGCTGTATTGTTTTTAATATTCGGTTGGAAGCCGCCCAGAGTGGCTGGGGAAACCCAGCCAGATGGGCGGGGTATAAATAATTTATTATTATTACTATTATTATTATTAGAACCTAAGAACTGGCCCCCACAAAATCAGGGATAGACAATTTAGGAATTTCCTTAACAGAAAAGAAAATGCCGCTTCCAGATGGCCTGTTAGCCAAGCATTCGCTTGTTTGCACAGAGAAGTTAGCAGACACCAGCTATTTATTGAGCCTTAATTTTGATTTGCGTGCAGGGAGAATCCAGGATGCTGTGCCAAGCAAGTATCACCCCACAATTTCCAGTGCATTTTCCTATCGCTCTCCCTATGACCAAAAAAAACCAACTCATCATTTTTTGGTAAGGGGATGGGTCAGGCTTGGTGTGGAAGAGGGCCAGAGCAACTGTGACTCTGATTGACCTGAATTTGCCACTAAGGGATTGAATCATGCCAGAAGAGCCACACCTCTGGAAGCTCCCATAGGTAAAAGTTAATACAGAAGTCCAAGACAACTCACATTATTTGAGAAGTCTGGGTTGTATGCAACTAAGTTTTACTCAGAGTAGACCCAAATTAGTTGTGTCTATTGATTTCAATAGGTCTTCCCCAAATAGAACAAGCATTAGCTACAACCTTCCTCAGAAACCATCTCTAATGGTGGTGTTGTATAGGGTGGTGAAAAGAACAGGCCTTCTCTGCAGTGGCTCCCTGTTTGTGGAATGCTCTCCCCAGTGAGGTTCACCAGGCACCTTCATTATGCACCTTTAGGCACCAGACAAAAAAAGTTCTCTTTAACCAGGCCTTTGGCTAGCTGACATCCAATGTCCTTTGACAATTTGTTGAGGAGGAAGGGGTTATAGGGTTGTTTTTGTTTTTATCATTATGTTGTTGTGTTGTAGTATTTATTTTGTGTTTTTATATTGTAACCGCCCTGAGACCTGTGGGTATAGGGCAGTATGCAAATTAAATAAATAAATTAATAATAATAATAATAATAATAATAAATAATAATGTGCTGGACCGGGGTTCAAATCCAGCCACATGAAACCCACTGGGTGATCTATTTTTCAGCTTGACTTACCTCACAGGGTTGTTGCGAAGAGAAAGCAGAGAGGGGAAAAACATGTACTTGAGATCTTTGCAGGGAAGGGGGCATAGAAAGGTAGTTATTTTATTTTATTTTTATAGAAAGGTAGTTATGATTTGAAAGAAGTGACTGAAACATATAAATGGAGATTTGCTCGGTTTTAAATATAAGGTGCCATACAGAGAGCAAGGCAAGTTACACACAGAATGGAATGGGGTTATGGGAATTCCCCCTTCAGTCAGACGACAGGACCATCCTCTTCCTACAGAACACCCTTTCGAGATAATTCTACAAATCAGAATAACAGGCCCAAATGGACTGCGGGGAAGGGAATCTGTTTCCGACTTCATGCTATGCAATGTCCCAGGTATGCAGCAGGCAAGATGCTGGTCAGGAGGCAGGATCGGGGCTCCAACTTCAAAGCAAGAGAGCAAACTGCTGCTGTCCAGCACAACAAACCATAAAAACATAGCAGACTTACACCTTACATTTTGAGCTTCAGTTCAAAAAAAGTACCCAAGTAAGAAGCACGGACACACATATTGCCATTATGAAGAAGAAGTAGAAGAAAACGACAACGGAACATTCCTGGCCCAAATAATGTTAGTACGAACCAACTTTAGAAGTCTGTGCCAATGCAGAACACACCAACAACTCTGGCTGTGACCCTGATCAAATGACTCCGACAAATACTGTTTGGTGACTTCCTATTACCTGACAGTTCTATGAAGCCAAGAACATTTTGTGTAGGGCATAGCCTCCTTTTTATTTAAAACTACACGAGAGGGTCACTTGCTAGCAATGTGGTAGGAGAGACAGCCCATTTCTCCTCCTACCCTACATCAATCATGGTCACACATGCGCACACCCCTCCTTTCGGAGCAGGCACCCAACTCTCTCCAGAAAGTTTGCTCTGCCCTCTTCCATTCCACTTAAGCCAAGTGGCTTAGCTTCACCCGCTGGACAAGCGCTGCAACTGCAGGACACAAGATTCAGGAGGCACCAGGAAGCAACCATACAGCTATCTCAAGCGTCCAATTTTATTTAAGGGCCAACTCATGGTGAGCTTCTCCATTCAGACAGTGGATGAAGAAGGCTGGCAGATCAACCTCATTCCGCCACAGCTGCCACCATCCATCTGCCCCACACCATCAAAGCAAGAGAGCAAAGGGACAAAGTCAGGCTGAGTGTGTCACTGGCTGCGTTTTAACTTTAAATAATGGTTGCCTTCACTGCAAAGTGGGCTGTACTACAGGCTCTCTTGAGGCCATGTCACCCAGTCACTTCCCATCTAGTGCTCTGGAACTGCACACAGTGCTCTGGAAATTATGGATGCTCCACTGGAGGGGGAAGGAGGGGGAATAGTTTTGTGCAGCAACGGTCTATCATTGGAGCTGCAGACACATACAGTATGAGGTTGGGGCGGGGAGTGGAATGGGAAATATTTGCAGGTCCACTCAGGCAGTGAAGTTCCTAACAACAGCATTACAGTGGTACCTCGGGTTACAGACACTTCAGGTTACAGACGCTTCAGGTTACAGACTCCGCTAACCCAGAAATAGTACCTCGGATTAACAACTTTGCTTCAGGATGAGAACAGAAATCGTGCAGCGGCGGCATGGCGGCAGCAGGAGGCCCCATTAGCTAAAGTGGTGCTTCAGGTTAAGAACAGTTTCAGGTTAAGAACGGACCTCCGGAACGAATTAAGTTCTTAACCCGAGGTACCACCGTATATGCTGGAATTGCAAGGGCAATGGGCATGGATATAAAACATCACCACCTGCAAATCATGTTAAAGGTAGAACCACAGGGCCAGTTTGAAAGGAGCAACACCAGCCCCACAGCATTTTCAGTGGGGCAGAGGCACCTCCACAGACATGTCAGGGTATTAAGTCAAGCCTTTATTGGGGACCTCTGGCACAACTCTCTCTGCAAAACCAGGCTTTATATACTTGACCAATATTCAATATAATATAGTGACTGGGAGCGGCCACCGAGACCACATAACACCAGTCCGGAAAGACCTACATTGGCTCCCAGTACATTTCAATTCAAAGTGTTGGTGCTGACATTTAAAGCCCTAAACCAGGGGTCAGAAAACTTTTTCAGCAGGGGGCCGGTCCACTGTCCCTCAGACCTTGTGGGGGGGTGGACTATATTGGGGGGGGTGAATGAATCCCTATGCCCCACAAATACCCCAGAGATGCATTTTAAATAAAAGCACAATTCTACTCATGTAAAAACACACTGAATCCTGGTCTGTCCGCAGGCCAGACTGAGAAGGCAATTGGACCGCATCTGGCCCCCGGGCCTTAGTTTGCCTACCCATGCCCTAAACAGCCTCCGCCCAGTAGACCTGAAGGAGCATCTCCACCCCCATCATTCTACCTGGACACTGAGGTCCAGCTCCGAGGGCCTTCTGGCAGTTCCTTGCCTGCGAGAAGCGAAGTTACAGGGAACCAGGCAGAGGGGCTTCTCGGTAGTGGTACTCTTCTAAATGTAGAAGGCAAAGAAGAGAGTCCAACTTAAATAGCACTTAGCCATAAAGCTCACTGGGAACTAGGGCAGTCATCTGGGGCAGGGAGAGGGGCGGGGAAAGGGTGGGACTCCTGCACCTTTAATATGGCACTGGAGGAGACTCTTGAGAGTCCCATGGACTGCAAGAAGATCAAACCTATTCATTGTTAAGGAAATCAGCCCAGAGTGCTCACTGGAAGGACAGATCCTGAAGCTGAGACTCCAATACTTTGGCCACCTCATGAGAAGAGAAGACTCCCTGGAAAAGACCCTGATGTTGGGAAAGGTTGAGGGCACATGGAGAAGGGGATGACAGAGGACGAGATGGTTGTACAATGTTCTCGAAGCTACCAGCATGAGTTTGACCAAACTGCGGGAGGCAGTGGAAGACAGGAGTGCCTGGCGTGCTCTGGTCCATGGGGTCACGAAGAGTCGGACATGACTAAACGACTAAACAACAACAAGAAAGCACAGGATCTCTCTTTCTGACCTGGCCACCCTACTGGTGACAGCCTGCCCCTCCCTCTCTCTCTAAACTACTTGACCAAGTTGCTGTGATCATAAAATGGGAGAGGAACCTTCATTTGAAAAAAAGCATGACAAAAACTTAATAAATAAGCAAACATGCTCACCATTGGGTAAAATACACCTTTAAGGTCTAGGTTTCTTTTTTTAACTAATCAGGTGAAGCTGGTGCTACTTAGCACAAGGTGAGTGAATGTGAGCATTTTACCTTCCATTCTTATGGAAGCCGACTTAACACCAAGGAAAGCTACAGGTGGCAATACATTTTAATTAGGAAATAATGAGCTGCCTTTGAACACATTTCACCTCCCACCTATCATTCAGACAGCAATTGCATTTGCTTAATCTATGCTATGGGAAATTAAAAGGGGAGTTTTCAAAACCACAGCTGCAGGTTGAACACAAATGCAGAACCTCACCAAACCCCTGGGCCAAATCCCAGCACTTAAGCACTTCTAAAATACAATTCTCTCCGTGGCAAACCTAAGCAGCCACATACATCTCTCTGCCAGAAGCCAATCCCCACTACAGAACTAAAGCATGTACCTGATTTACCGTACTTACAATAAATAACCAAGAGAATCATCATGAAAGGAAAGAGGAAAACTTGCTTTTCAAAGTGTAAAAATCTCAACAAATGAAACCATGTTTTACTGCTGTACAGCACACTTTAAAGTCCCATCTATTTAGGTGGAAAAGTTTGACGCAGGTATTGAATACTGAACCCTTTCCTCTTCAGATAGTAAGTATTTCACTTCAAGGTCCGGCTTCTATAATAAAATATGACTTACATATGGCAAAGGGAAGTCCAGAGGTCAGGTTACCAGACTTCAAGCAAAACAGGTATCAGATAGGAGCAGCTGTTTGCAGAGGGTGTGCATGCGCAAACAAAACCCACATGCAAAACATGAAGCGTTTAATTTCCACTAATTAGCATTCCTATAGCGCCTTCAAGTGTTCAAAGCACCTGACATATACTGGTAATAACTCCATAATCGTTACAATGTTCCTGCAAAAGTCAGTAATATCATCTCCGTAATCATTACAACGATCCTGTAAATTAGGTCAGTATTTTTATCTCCATGTTGCAGGTGCCAAGGCTAAGTGAGAGCGGCTGGCCTAGAGGTGACGTTATCACAGTAACCCTTACAACAATCCTGTGAAGTAGGTCAGTGTTATTATCTCCATATTGTAGATGGGGAGCGGAGGCTATCTTGAAAGACTGTAGCAGAGGGAATATTCAAACTGTGACTTCCTGATTCATAGCCAGTTTATTAGACTGCAAGACCAAAGCTGTACTTCCCCTTCCCCTAGTGTAGTCTTGCTAAACAGTGACCACAAGCCTTATCACACAGATTCAAACACAGTGGCTCAAATACCATTTATGTGATATACTTGAAAGGGGTGCAATATGTATTAGCAATGTAGCAGGCAATTTCTTCTGTTTTCAGTGGTCCTGCTCCCATGCCTAATGCCAACCAGACAAGAAGATTTTCTGCAGCACCTTGTGCCCATGCCAAGAAAAGCTTGTCCTCTTAAATTTCTGCAAATCAAGCTGCTATTAAAGCCACACCAATAAAAAAAAAATAGCAGCCTTAAGAATCACAGGCAAGACTGCAAGGAGGAAGATGCTCATGCTACTTTGATGTTGCAGAGCAAGCACCAATGTTCAAAGTAGGCAGATATACAGATACGGGCAGAATACCAAGAAGATATTACAGAGTTCCTGAGTGATATCTCATCCACTCCATAATTGAATTTAGGACTTCAGTGTAGAATTAGCGGGGTTCGAGAAACACATGAAATCTTCATCAGTAGTAAATCTGCCAATTTTTCAACCAGTTTATGTCACCAAGGCTTAAATCCTACCCTTGCCTACTCAGAAGTAAGTGCCATTAAATTCAGTGGGGCTTACTCTCAGGTTAGTGGGTTTAGGGATTGCAACCTAAGCCCTTAAACAACAGCTTGAGTCCAGGCATTAGCAGGTGATAATGCTAAAAAGCATCACCTGTTGATTTCTGCAGATAAAAGTGTTGTTAAAGAGTCTTAAGGGGGGGCACTTTTCTGGTCAGCTAGAAATCCTTCCACCATACAATCAGCATCCCCGCCCCACCCCACTCAAAAAGGATTCCTGACTGTAGCCAGGTACCTCCTTTGATCAACTAAGTGCTTCCACATTTGTGTGCAAACCAGGAGTATAGAAATCTGCTACTCTTGCTTTAGAAAAACAGCATTTTTTTAACGAGTTGTTCCTATACAGATACAATATTCCCAAAAATGTTTCAAACTCAACTGAGTTTTGTTTGGGGGAGAATTTGGTAGATTTGAGTTCAAAATGCACTGGGGGAGTCTTTGAATAAAATGAGGCAGGTATCTAAATGCACAGAGAAGCTGACAGTGCTGTATTATTTTTACGGATACTTTTAAATCCTGTTCACCCTGAGAATGTGTGCATGATTCTTGGAGAGACCCACATCAGTTCTGGTTGGTAAAAGCTACCAGAGAAGGCTGGTAAATACTGGTTGGCAAATACTTTGCTGTATTAAGGTAGCGTTCAAAGGTGATGAGGCTTGTACGAAACAAACATTTCCTAGATATTACTGAACTTACTAGCTATCAACCAGTCTCAGCTATGCTATTCTTGAATAAGGCACAGCATGTGCTGGACTTGCAATTCCAGGGATGTCCGATTACCTAGTTTCTCTTCAGTCTAATTCCCATTCTGGTTCAGGGGAAGAAACTGCTCTGGTCACCCTGATAGATTAGCTTTGCTAGAAGCAAGACAGTGGAAGTAAAGCTATGTTGAACCTCACAGCAGCTTTTGATAGAATTAAGCATGGTACCCTTCTTAGCAGCCTGGAGGCACCATCTTACTGCGGTTGGTTCCAGTAACTCCTGAAGGGCAAGGCTCAAAGCAGAACTGAAGGACTTGTGTTCATCATCTCTATGCCCTTAGCTCCTGGAGGAGTCCTGCAAGGATGCCCCTTTCCTATGTTTTTCAACATCTACATGAAACCACTGGGAAAGGCCATCCAGAGTCCTAGGTGAAGTGTCATCAGGATGCTACCAATAACTAACTTAGTTGGTCTCTAAAGTGCTACTGGAAGAATTTTTTTTTATCAGGATGCCAGTTATACCCTATTCTGTTTCTCCTCTCAGTCCAATTCTAGGGGAGCTCCTAAATCAGTGGCTGGGACCAGTGAAGGACTAGATGTGAGCTTAAGCAATATGAGAGATCAAATTAGGAATTCCCTGTTCTAGAGGGAATTGCACTCCCCATAAAAGGAGTTGGTGCACAATCTGAGACTACTGATGGACTTAGCTTGGCTCCTAGAGAGGTGCTTCTGCCCAGCTTCCACTGGTTCACCAACCATGGCCTTTTATAGAGAAGTTGTACACACCTTGGTTACTTTCAGATTAGACTGCTGTAGCACCCTGCATATGGGCCTGCCCTTGAGAAGTGTACAGAAACTATAATTTAGAACAGAAAACAGCAGCACTGCTGCTGACAGAGGATATGATCACCTGCTTTATCAGTTGCGCTGGCTTCCAATTTGTTTCTGGGCCCAATTTAAGTACACAGTTTAAAGCCTTTAAATTATTTTTGGAACAGGTTTTCTGAAGAATCTCCTCCTGAGCAAACCTATTTGCACACTGAAGCCATCAGGCATGTACTCCATGAATGTTAGTAGCATCCATTGTTTCAGATGCCACCATGGTTGTCCACCATTTTCTGTATGCTTAGAGGATGTATATTGACCCACTGGACAAAAGAAAAACACGATCTGATGGTAACCAAGTTCTATTAAAGGCAATGGAACGGAACTGGGGACTAGCTCAAGTCTCATTTATTTCAAGGGAACTACAGTACAGCTTTGCAAAGCTGTGTATGCCTCCTCGAGAGTAACTCCCACTAAACTCAGTGGGATTCACTTCTGAATAAATGCATATAAGATAAAGCTGCTGCTTGTGACTAACTTTTGTTGGACTGAGTCCAGTGGCTCTACAGCTTGTTTTGTTAAATGCCAATTTATTTCTGTCATTGTCAACTGTGCTTCCAGATGACCCACACAGGAAGGGCCTAATGCATCACGATACACTGTTCTAATGTCATGTTAACTGTCTCATGCCCCAGTCTGCTGCATGGCAATAGATCAATATTAACTCGCTTCCATTGAATGCATTTAGAATTAGAATGGCGAAAACAATTTTCAAAATAGTTCTGTGGACTCTGCTATAAATTCTGTGCTGGTTTCCTTTAGCTGTCCTTTTCTGGGATTTCTCCCTCTGCTCCTATCAGCAATGGCCATGATCCTGTGCACAGCTAGGTAACTTATTTTTAACCTATGGGGCTCCAAGAAACAAATGTTAACTCTGTGGAACTGGCAGGCGGCCTGATCTTGTGCATGTTTACTTAAAAGTAAACATTTCAGTGGGCCCAGACTTCCAAGTAAGCATGCATGGGATTGTGGTGTTGGCTGAAATATTTCCTTCCACCTGCAGTTCTTATTAAAAGCTGTTCAGGAGTCAGGCCAGAGCAAGCTTACTCAGAAAGATACTCCACAGAGTTCAGCCTTAGCTGCAGTTCCATGAACATTTGGGAGGAAACCTCTGCTGGACACAGTGGGATGCCTCTGAGTAAACATGCTTAAAGACTGGAGCGAACAACCTTCTTTTCCAAATACTTTTCATAGTATGTCTCAAGGTATCTTCACATTCTGCATCTCAATTAGCATCTACAGGATATGGGATTATAGAGGTCATCCACAGAACAGCTTGGTTTTTCCAATGATCTGTGAAGGCTGCACTCTCTTTTCTACAGGGTTGTGTTTTTCCCCCTAAGAAAAATGCACCCGTTTTTAAGAGTTATGGCAAAGAAAAGTTACTTTAACTAGAGTTTAAGATTTTTCAGCAGCCTGCAAAACGTGGGATGTACGAGGAAGGCTTTAGCGCAGTTAAAACCCTACCCATTTTTTTAAGGTGTGCAAGAGCAAAACGTCTCCCTTAAAAGGAACAGGACATAAAACAAACAGAACAAATGAAGCCCTGATGAGGTGCATTCGGAATGCAAGAACCGCCTGCCAGCCTTCCATCCTGGCGGGATGCTATGGGGAAAGGGGGGGGGGGAGGAGGAGGGGGTTGGAGGAATTGGCAAAGGAGTGAGAAGTGTTAAAAGTAAACAAAACCAAAGAGTGGATGACCCAAACAAACAGCAGGCTGGCACCTCCACTGAACCTTATCTCCTCTCCCCGCTGGATCTCATTAAAGGCACTCTAAATCCCATCAAAGGCTAATTTACACCCCAGCCTCACGTCTTTCTTTTTTTTTAAAGACATCACTCCACCCAAACGACGGCCAAGGCGGACATCACTTCTCTCTCTCAACTTCTAGGAAAGGCGTTTCCCCCGCCGAGGCCGCCTTTTGCACGCAGCTGCTGGAGGCGAGATCCCACGTTGGCAGGTTGGGGTCTACTCAGAAGCAAGTCCTCCCCCCCCCCCCGCCGGCCACTGAGTTCAGTGCAGATGACTCCTAAGGACGTGCGGGGAAGGAACTCGAGGCTGCAACAGATTCCAGAGCAGGAGCCCCCTGTTAAGTGTCTTGCAAAGCAGGAGGAGCAACAAAGAGTCCTGGCAGCACACCTTCCACACGCTCGCAAACTGGCAGTGCAGATTTCATGCACCGGGAGCCAGAAGTCCAGCCCCGGCTGTGACTGGTGAGCCTCACTCCCGGGCAAGGGTGCATGTGGACGTAGCTCTGACACGCTCTCCTGGCGCTTCTGGGCTCCTCCTGCCCCCTCCCCAGCCTATGCCCCCAACACACCCAGTTAAAAGTGCCGCATGACACTGGTGGGGCTGCCTTGCAAGCGAAGGTGGGGTGGGATGAGGCAGCCCAGTTTGCCGGCAGCACTTTTTCCCTCCTGCAAAATCCCTGCTGACAAGTCCAGCACCCAGCGTGAAACTCAGTTTGCAAAAGGAAAAAAGAAAAAAACACACAGCAAAGCAGCAGCAGCAAAACTTTCCCTCGTGCATGCGAAAGTGCGGTGGGTGGATACAACAGCGGAGCAGCTAAGTCCCCCACACCCCACTTTCTGGCGCTGCTCTCCTCCAGCCCCCTAGAAAAGGGAAGGTGCCTTGCACACCCGAGTTTGAGAGACTTCCCCCAAATGGGAGAATATAAGCAAAAAAAAGTCTCGAGGCGACTCTGCTGGCCTCGCGCCATCCTGCCCAAGTTTGCAGGAGACAGTCTCTCTCCCCCCCCCGCACCCCCACCCCGGACTTCTCCCCTCCCCCGGGAGTGAACTTACTTTTCTGTGGGTCTGGCAGCTGGTTGCAGCGGGATCCCGGCTCTGCTTCGCTCCAGCCAGCAGGAGGAGGAGACAGTTGAGCAGCAAGCCAGCCCCGGCGCTGTGCACCACCATCCTAGTTCACTCCACGCCCGGAGCACGGATGGGGGGAGCAGGCAGGCAGCGGGGAGGAAAAGGAAACGGCGGCGGGAATCGGCTCGCTCGCCTCCACCAAAGTTGCGCCGAGTTGGGTTTGTTTTGGTTTTTTAAAGCCCGGCCCGTGTTTTCCTCCCGGTGGTGCACCTAAGGCGGCTGCCCCAGCGGCCCAATCCCGAGTCATCCCCTAGCCAAGCCTTCCAGGCGCTGCCCCCTCCCCTTAAAGGGTCCCTGTGCCAGGCGGAGGGAAGGGGGGGCTCGCCATGCCGAGGGGAGGGGTGGGGTGTGTGCGGAAGCAGGAATTCCCTCTCCCACCCCCCCTCCAGGGACGGGTCCTTTTCTCCTTCCCTTATGGAAGCTCTCGCCTCTTTGCAAAAGTTGCTTCAGCGCCGAGCTGTGCAATCCCGGCGGCAGCCCCTGGATGGAGGAGGCACGAAGGCACGCACTCGGCGGGATTGGCCGCAGGAGGTGCCTAACCCTAAACTCGCTCCCGCCGCCGTCTCTCTCTCTCCCCCGCTCCCCCACCCCGAACTCCCCCTTTCTCTCTCCTCTCTGACCTAAGCGCCAGGGTCCCTGTCGGCCTCCTGGTGGAGTCTCCCGATCTGGCAAGTTGTAAGGCACATTCCCTTAGTAGGACGTCCAGTTACCCAGAGCCATCCTGGAAAGGAGACAGACCAGGTGCAAAGTAGCCTGGGAGAAAGTCCAGTGGTTTCAACTGAAGGAATAGCAGAAGCGCTTACTGGACCAAATGGCCCTTCTAGTAGAGCATCCTATTCTCACAGTGGCCAAACAAATGCCTTTGGGGGGGGGAGAGCAAGCAGGATCCCAGCATAAGGGTCCTCTCCCCCTCCTGTGGTTTCCAGCAACTGCAGCAACCAGATGCAGACCCTCCAAGTCAGCGGTTCTCAACCTGTGGGTCCCCAGATGTTGTTGGACTACAACTCCTGAGCTCTGGGCTTGCTAGCTAGGGGTAATGGGAGTTGTAGTCCAACAACATCTGGGGACCCACAGAGAAAGGCTGCTCCAAGTGCTCCTATTTTCCAGGGATAGTCCCGGATTTACAGAAGCCGTCCCGGTTTCTGATTCCATCCCATACTGTCCTGCTTTTCCTTAAAAAAGGTAAAGGACCCCTGACAGTTAAGTCCAGTCGTGAACGACTCTGGGGTTGCGGCGCTCATCTCGCTCTATAGGCCGAGGGAGCCGACGTTTGCCTGCAGACAGTTTTTCCAGGTCATGTGGCCAGCATGACTAAGCCGCTTCTGGCGAAACCAGAGCAGTGCACGGAAACGCCGTTTACCTTCCCGCCGGAGCGGTACCTATTTATCTACTTGCACTTTGACATGCTTTCGAACTGCTAGGTTGGCAGGAGCTGGGACCGAACAACGGGAGCTCACCCCATTGCGGGGATTCGAACTGCCGACCTTCCGATCGGCAAGCCCTAGGCTCTGTGGTTTAGACCACGGAGCCACCCACGTCCCCCCCCCAACATTTCAGAGAAATGTTGGAGGGTATGGAGTTATGTGACCCCGTTCCCCCCCCCCAAGCCGAGGAGATAAGTAACTACACAACCTTTAGAAGACATCTGGAGGCAGCCCTGTGTATAGGAAAGTTTTTAAATATTCAGTATTTCATTATGTTTTTATATATGTTGAAAGCTCCCTAGAGTGGCTGAGGCAACCCAGTCAGGTTGGTGGGGTAATAATAATAATAATAATAATAATAATAATTGAATAGGGTGATCCTATTTTCATCGGAGAAATGTTGGAGGATATGCAGGTGGAGAAAACGGAATAACTCGCACTATAGCAGGCCTGCTACAGAACAAAATGATGCTGCTTCCAGAGGCAAAACAACAATGGTTTGCTATGTGTTTTTACACAGTGATACTAAATACAGTGGTAGCTCGGGTTACAGACGCTTCAGGTTCCAGACTCTGCTAACCCAGAAATAGTACCTTGGGTTAAGAACTTTACCTCAGGATGAGAACAGAAATTGTGTTGCGGCGGCAGCGGGAGGCCCCATTATCTAAAGTGGTACCTCAGATTAAGAACAGTTTCAGGTTAAGAACGGACCTCCGGAACGAATTAAGTTCTTAACCTGAGGTACCACTGTGTATGATATGGTCAATGGTATGCAGTTATTGTGGTTTTAGAACCCAACCTGTCGGGAGTGGGTGGGAATAAGATTGCATTAAAATACTAATTAAACTTTTTTGGAGACAATAAATATTTATAGACCACCCTTCATGCAAGCATAAGAACAAGAGAAGAACCTGCTGGATCAGGCCCAAGGCTCATTGAGGACAGAATCCTTTTCTCACAGTGGCCAAGCAGATGCCTATAGGAAGCCTGCAAGCAGGACCTGAGTGGGCAACAGCACCTTCATCACTTGTGTTGATGTCCAACGACTGGCATGCAGAGGTATAGTGCCTCCAACAGGAAGGGAACTCTGGCCCATGGGCTAATTCAGCCTCCCCATTTGGCTTGCGAGGCCATTTTGGCAAAGCTACAGCCACTGGTCCTACACCTGACATCAGGTGTGGGGTAGGTAAGGGCAGGGTATTTGCAGCTGAGCACAGGGCAAGATGGCTTGTTGTGGGGGGGGGGGCTTCTAAGACATCTTCTGAACCCCCTATCAAACGGCGGTTTTGTGACGCCCTTTGAACTGGGTTTTTGAAGACCTAAGAATCATCTGATCGTTGGACCTTCAGAGGCCTTGTTCACAGAATCATAAAGTTGGAAGGGGCTTCAGGGGTCATCTAGTGATTCTAGTCCCACCCCCTGCAGTGCAGTAATCTCAACTATACCATCCATGACAGATGACCATCCACCCTCCGCTTATCATTCTTGCTTGTCATTCTTGCTTGTTATATATACAGTGGTACCTCTGGTTAAGAACTTAATTCGTTCCGGAGGTCCGTTCTTAACCTGAAACTGTTCTTAACCTGAGGTACCACTTTAGCTAATGGGGCCTCCCGCTGCCGCTGCGCTGCCAGAGCACAATTTCTGTTCTCATCCTGAAGCAAAGTTCTTAACCCGAGGTACTACTTCTGGGTTAGCGGAGTCTGTAACCTGAAGTGTATGTAACCTGAAGCATCTGTAACCTGAGGTACCACTGTACTGGAATTCAGTGAGGGGTAAACTACAGTGTCCAGAATTCTTTGAGGGCAAGAATGTGCTTCCAGAGTGCCTTAAAGAGACAATGTGTACACAGCCCAACAACATCTCAAAGGACACAACTTTGTGGTGTGCAAGTCTGAGCAGACGGAGGGGGGCGGTGGTAATATCAGTGAGATTTTTTTAAAAAAAGAAGCAGGTATTTAAAATATTTCCTCTAAGGTCAATAGTCCTTTCCTAAGCACATTTACCCAAAGATAAGTCATACAGAGTTCAATAGGATTTGCTCCCAAGGATGTGGCACGCAGCTTAAGTCTATGCACAATTCTTTGACAGGAAGGTCCTTTGAATTAAGTAGGTTTTGTAGCATGAATAGAATCGGTCAGTTTAACACACCTACTTATATCTAAAACGTAGGCTCCACCCTTTGGTGCTGGTTAACACTTCTGGAGAAAAAACATTCCCGGAAAAGAGTGATGCATTAATAAAACGCATATACATCAGCAGCATCCATACAGCACAAAACGCAGACATTGTTGGGTAGGTCTGTACTTGCTTATAGACGTCCCTCTCCCTCAACCTAAGTCAGCTGCTCAACTAGCAACAACATAGCCAGAGAGAGAGACACCAGGATCAGATCCTGCAGCAAACGCAGAGGGCATCTCTGTCCTCACCCCAGCTCAGGACCAAGTAATAACATCCACAGTATTGGGGGTTCATTCACCTGCTTATCGTCTATACAACATATGCCATCCAATGCCAGCAGTGACCTCTTTGCATTCTACATAGGGCAAAAAGGCCAGCCTCTGCAAAAAATAAAATAAATGGGCACACATCTTCTATCAGACACAGCAAAATCCAAAAGTCATTTCATCCTGTCTGTAACTGGCCTTAAAGTGGCCGTGCTTGGAAGAAGGGGCTTCTGAAGGGTGAAAGAGGATGAGTGCCAGTGCTTGTGGATAGCATCAGGGCAATGGAATTTTGTCACAGCGCACGTGCTAATTGGCTTCCCAATGCCAGGATGCCTGTGCTATCACCAACTATTTGGTGAATTACCACTGCTAATTGTTTAATTATCACCACCTTTGTACTTTCTGCATTTCATTTCCTTCCAGCCTCACAGTTTACAACCTGCCCCACCCCTGCCTTCCAAACCACATGCAGATCAACCTGCAACTTAGGACAACACTTCCGTGCATCTAATGAAGTGGGCTGCAGTCCATGATAACATATGCAATAATATATGTGTCTTCTGGGTGTCACGATAACCTCTGGTCTTCTGTTTTGTTTTTGCTGTGGCAGACTAACATGGCATCCTATAGATGTCTATCAGGGAATAAGCCACACTGAGCCTTGATATTGAGGACACCTGCTTAGGATTGTATTGCTGCTGTGTCTGCCACGATTCTCCCATTTTGCAGGTATGAGACTGATGCCGAGACACAATGGCTCACCTAAGTTCAGGCAGGAGCAGCACATGGTGTGCGGGGCTTCCTGGTTCACAGCTGAGCCTCTGCAACTACATTATGCAAGCCCTATAAAATTAGATTTATTGTGTCTGCCCTGATGGCAAGAAATAGCACTGCCATAAAGAGGAAAGCGCTTCTTCGCAGGCCTTCTTGTGACATGTTAATATGTGGCGTAAAATAAGAGTCAGGATAAAAATAGTTTTAATGATTTAGAACTAAAGAACAACTAGTGTTCATGGAAGGAAGAAAAAAGGCCCGCTTTTATGTGATGGGAAGTGATGAAACTTGACGTTTTCATTTACAGAGAAAGGAGAAAGTGTAGCTTAATGGTTAAGCATATGAGCCAGGAGTCTCTGCTTCAAACCACAGTCCAGCCATGCAAGCGCTGGGTGGCCTTAGCACTTTTTGCCATCTCTAATGTGGCTACAATAGTGCTAGCGCAGGGGTTGGCAAGGTTTACCTTGCCTGGGCTGGTTCACTCTAGCGCAGCTCGCTCCGTGAATTGTGCGCCCGCCTGCGATTTTCGGCGTCTGCACAGATGCGATTTCCAGTTTAGCACAGCATGCGGGGACTCGCCGAGTGGGCAGCTTGGTTCAGGGGCCACTTAAATGACCCCCTGTGGGCCGCTTGTGGCCCATGGGCCTTAGGCTGCCTACCCCTGTGCTAGCCTGAGTTCTTAACACCACCATCCTCATGTCAGCAAAGAGGAATGCTGCTACTGCAGAAGGCTCTGCTTCGTCAGCATTCACCTTCTCATTTTTTGGATCTTGCAGAAGTCTTTCAAATCTCTTGACAGCCTTGCTTCAGACAGATCAACACTTTACTCACTGCCACATCTAGCAATCCCTGTCAAGACGCTTGACGCACAGATGACAAGACTCCAGATCCACATGGTTCTTTGGCTTTTTGTCATCCTTCCTCCATATGTCATCCCTCCACAGCTTTGGAAGATTTCGTAAATGCTTGCTCTACGAACACATCTGCCCAAATAGCAGCCCACGTCTTGTTCCATCTTCTCAAAGTGATATGGCCTCCTTCATCGCTTTGTCAGCTCCTTGAAACTTTTCGTTTGGCTCTCTCATTTGCTGCACGCAAATCCTAGCACATTTTGCATAATGATTGCGTCCAGCTCTAGCAAAGAAAGGAAGCAACACTCCGCAAAGGCAGGAGTTCCAGTCCCCCCCTGCTCTGATGAATGTCTTTGCAATATCAACTGCCCAGGCTTGTGCCCTGGGGAGATCACGTTGGTGCTGCTAATGCAACAGTTTTACTTCACTAATAATATTAATTATTATTATTATTTATTTATTTATACCCTGCCCATTTGGCTGAGTTTCCCCAACCACTCTGGGTGGCTCTCAACAGAATATTAAAAACACGATAAAACATAAAACATTAAAAATTTCCCTAAACAGGGTTGCCTTCAAATGTCTTCTGAAAGTCAAGATGGTTGTTTATTTCCTGGACATCTGATGGGAGGGCGTTCCACAGGGCGGGCGCCACTGCTGAGAAGGCCCTCTGTCTGGTTCCCTGTAACCTCACTTCTCGCAGTAAGGGAACCTCCAGAAGGCCCTCGGAGCCTGAATGATGGGAGTGTCCGGGCTGAATGATGGGAGTGGAGACGCTCCTTCAGGTATACTGGGCCAAGGCAGTTTAGAGCTTTAAAGATCAGTACCAACACTTTGAATTTTGCTCGGTGTGATGGCCTGGGACTCAGGTTCAGACTCAGAACCAGAGGAGACTCAGTCTGCACTGGATCCTTTGCCTCAGGCATCATCTGAACCAAGTCTGGGGCCTGATCCTGAAGAGTCCCAGTCTGCACAGGTTCCCCTGCAACAAACACCAGCTGGGCTGAGTCAGGGGCCTGAGCCTGCCCTGGCTCCAGATGGGGGGATTACCTCATTGCCTTCAGCTGGGCCATCACTTACAGCTGCTCCACTACCGGTTTGGTCAGGGAAGGCTGAGGTGGCCCCTGGGTCTAGTAACCCACCGATGTCTCCTGAGCTGTAGAGACTAAGATCTGCAAGAAGGAGAGACCTGAGTACTCACAGGAGGAGTGCTCGCCTTTGGGCGAAACAGGGAGGTGAGTCACCAGGGGATCAGGACCGGCGCTACCCCACAAAGATAAAAGGCTGTCGGACCATAGCTGTCAACTTTTCCCTTTTCTTGTGAGGAATCCTATTCGGAATAAGGGAATTTCCCTTTAAAAAAGGGAAACGTTGACAGCTATGTGTCTGACCCTGTCCCAGGTTGCAGGAGCAACATAGCTGTTTGCTAGATCCTGCCTGAGATCCTGTCCCTGTCCTTGCCTGGTTTCCTGCCTCGTGTCCTGCCTTGGCCCTGTCGGACTGACTCCCAGCGGAACCTTCAGATTCTGGACCGGTCCTGGACCACATTTCACGGGTTACCCCTGGGCCCAGCACACTCAGAAATGTACTCTTGTATTGTGCTCTTCACTAAATGAAACTTAAATATGAATAAACATGCATGTTGCATATGTGTTTTAGAGTTACTGGCTTCCATTTTCTGAATATTGGAGTGCGGAGGGTCAAAAATCCTGCTGGGGCACTGCAGCCCTCACCACAGACACCACCAGACCGACCCTCTGCACCAGAGCCAAGCAGGGCCGAGTTATGCGACCTATGTGCCCGTGCTCCTCTCCATGAGAGTTGGTTCCTCTGACAGTGGGAGATGGGCTAGGGGTGCCTGCCAGGGGTGTCTGCTTCGCATCCCCTCAAAAATCTGCATTCGGGGCCATAGCCCCATTGGTATCCCTTGCGCTATGCCCCTGGAGAGTTGGACAATGTGAGTTAGCAGCTTCTGAAACAACTCTCAGTCCAGAAAGCTGACATGAACCACCTCAGTTGTAACCCTAAGATTTTGACTTTAATGAAAATTAACAGAAATATGCCTTTTATTTTCTAAAAGTAGGCATTTAATAATAATAATAATAATAATAATAATAATAATAATAATAAATAATAATAATAATTAATAATAATATTTATACCTTGTCCATCTGGATGGGTGTATATCATGGAATACCTGTCCTATATATTATTTTTGTCAGCATTTCTGAAAGTAATGCTAGACTTATCTCCATGGAACAGTGATGTTCTAGCATGATTTATGACATTCAGCTGGAACCACAATCAAGGCGCTGTCTCCTGGGCACTTACGTGCTGGCACAGAAAGTCTTGGGATCAGGCCATTAGGCAATACTTTGAAATGAATAAAAGTTAGGGATTGATGCTTTCTTCAAACAAAATTGAGGGGAAGCATGAATTTTCCCCACACCAACATGTTCTGGCAAACTGGACTTTTGGATTGAAAAAGCAGCATAATTTAACCACTGTGTGTATCATGACTGCTTAACAAGACTATTGGAAATGAAGTGGAAATTATGAAATTGAATTATTAGAAGGCTGTAGATGGAAGCTTGGAATCAGAATCAACCAAGCTCATTGAGCCGTTTTGGTTCTATTCAGATAAACGTACATTGGGACTGAAACTGAGCTGCTGCTTAACTTTCCCAACAAAATTAATGAGACTGGAAGTCTAATCTTATGTACTCAGAAGTACACTCCACTGATTACTATGAGAGTCAAGCCCCAATAATACATGCTCTCAGCAGCATGGAAACGGCTTCCATGCGGTATAATTTTAAGCTATAAAGGCATGCTGGTATATAACTCGACCGTGGGTAGGGATGATTGCACAAGTCTTTCACAAACATTTGCCATCCCTCCAGGACGGATGGTGGCTGATTTGGTGGGAAAGACCAACACCATCAAACTAATCCAATATGGTAACATTATGCACATGTGAATCCTTGTGTTCACGCATTGCACCTTCGAGAAACACCTGGGGATGGGAGGAACTGTCAGTTTTGGTTCTCTCAGCTTCTCATACTTCCAATCTCAAATCCAGTTCTCCATGTTTTGCAGCAATTTGCAATTAAAAAAAAAATCCTCATGAAAATTCATCTGCATGTTCTCCTAAGAAACAGATTTTCATATGCAGTTTTGACTAATATACAGATTTTTGCAAGCAGTTTCCCCTAATATAATGCATTTTGGCATATTATTTTCACCAATACCTTCATTTTGGTGCACATCGTCACTCTAATGTATGCACTTCTGTAAACAATGCTTGGAGAACCACGATCAGTCCTAGCCAGCATGGCCCAAGGGTCAGGGACGATGAAGGTTGCAACCTATAGCTGCCATAAGGCATGAACTGTGTTGGTTTTCAGGCATGCAAAAAGGTCTGAGACCTTTTGGTGTAATAGCTTCTAATGTCACAAAACAACTGATGTCTCCCTTAAGCAGGAATATGGAGAGGGTCTATCATTTTCTAAGGGGACTTGCTCCCAGGCAAAAGGTTACAGATGTCCCTTTCCTCCCTCCCAGCTTTAGGGCATAGTGGGTTTTTTTGGTTTTGTTTTGCCCACAAAAGATGCAAAATATTCAAGTGGTCTGTGAAGTATTCAAGAATGAAAACCCAGCCACAAACTGTGAATATCTAATTAAATATGCCGTTGTATTTAGCAACCAGGTTAAAGCACTTTCTTTTTTTTTTTTAATGATATTTATTAAAGTTACAAAAAATAGAAGAAATACAAAATACAGAAAAAAGAGTAATTTTTTAAAAAAAAATATAACAAAAAAGTAAAGGATAAAAAAGAAACATACAAAATAAAACAGTTAAAAAGACATTAATTTTCTAAACCTATCTTCTCTAGACTTATTTCCCCGGGCCTCCTCATACCTCCCTTCTTTGTATTCCAGTTCAGTTTGTTAGTTCAGCAAATCCTTACCATTAAACTTTTGCCCAAATGTAAGCCTTTTTTCATATCTCTTAAAGCATTACAGCTAAAAAGCTCTTAGTTTCTATCCAACATCCTTCTAAGATTCCTTAATTTTACAATATTTCTGTAAATAGTCTTTAAATTTCTTCCAGTCTTCTTTCACCGACTCTTCTCCCTGGTCTCGGATTCTGCCAGTCATTTCCGCCAGTTCCATGTAGTCAATCACCTTCATCTGCCATTCTTCCAGAGTGGGTAGATCTTGTGTCTTCCAATACTTTGCAATGAGTATTCTTGCTGCTGTTGTAGCATACATAAAAAAGGTTCTGTCTTTCTTTGGCACCAACTGGCCGACAATGCCCAGAAGAAAGGCCTCTGGTTTCTTCAGAAAGGTATATTTAAATACCCTTTTTATTTCATTATAAATCATCTCCCAGAAAGCCTTAATCCTTGGGCACGTCCACCAAAGGTGAAAGAATGTGCCTTCAGTTTCTTTACATTTCCAACATTTATTGTCAGGCAAATGATAAATTTTTGCAAGCTTGACTGGGGTCATGTACCACCTGTATATCATTTTCATAATATTCTCTCTTAAGGCATTACATGCCGTAAACTTCATACCTGTAGTCCATAACTGTTCCCAGTCAGCAAACATAATATTATGTCCAACATCTTGTGCCCATTTAATCATAGCAGATTTCACCATTTCATCCTGAGTATTCCAGGTTAAAGCACTTTCAAATCTTTCTGTGCAATTTGGTTTCTCCTTTAGTTAAGAAGTGGCCTCTACCACTGTGAACCCAAATACATGGAACCCCTTGGAAGATTTCTGTAAGACACGCTCCTCTTAACAAGACAGCAGATTTGAGGAACTGTCCAAGTTCACTTGGCATTAGCAGTAGCACTGTAGAACTGCCTGACCCGTCAAGCCAAGCATCCTTGGCTGAGTGCCCTTTTAGTTAAAGCAAAGAAGAGCTTTCCTCCGTGGCCTGATGGATGACTCTTGTAAGTCTAATTATGAGTAGAGTAGAAGGTTAACCTGGAAAAATGTAGGCAACCCAAACAAAATTCTGCTACGTGCATTAGCATTCACCGGTATGTGGTGTTAAGTGTCCAGTCTAAAAAATATAGGGCTGAATTATTAGCCCTTTCTCATGAAAGCATGATCAACAGATGCAAGTTTTTATGGACTACTGTAAATCTCCATGCCTAAACTTCTTCCAAACAAACTTCTACTGGCCAGTCCCTGCTTAGGTCAATGTTTTCCAATAATACGGTCACATCCTAGCCATGCAGAATAGTTCCACCTCAACTTGTGCCTTTTCAGAAGATGGATTTGCTTATATCCTGTGATATTCATGCAAAAATAAATCCTGAGTTTCTGTTCCATGTGTGCCAGACAGATGTCCCTCTTTTTTTAAGGAGGTGTCCAGACAGGTTTGTTAATTATTTACTTCCCCAAATCCAGAGATTGTGTTGGTGATGTTGTGGACACTAGCCAATAAGTACCTAGCACATTATGCCGAAAATGTACAGAACTGTTATTTCTCCCCTAAAGCGTGCCCAAGAGCAAAGCTACATGTTTATTCTAAGAGCAGCAGTGGACTACAAAACAACCTCACAAATGTGACATTTTCTCCACTTTGAGCAACTACAAACTTTCAAACGCACCACGAATTCAAACTTTGGAATGGTCCACAATCAAATCAGTTCAAACTTCTCCTCCTGTAACCAAGCTCAGTTAAGAGTAGAACGATATTCCCTTTCAAATTTGCAAATTGGTATTGCAAATTTTATTTTAAATGGCAAGTGGATATTAAGCAACATGAGCCGAGGAGTGGAGACAAGCGCTTTCCCTTGGACTAAGGGGCAAGGGGCGGGAGTTCTGAGTCCTCCACATTATCTGCATTTGAAAAGAAGTTTGCTTAGAAGGACTGATGTGGATTTCAAAGATGCAGAAGCAACAGAGGCCCATTTACGCCTTCAGATAAAAAGGGGTGACTGAACTTTGTAGTATGTTACTGTATGAAAGTGTTAGGTCAGCTGGAAGGGAAATATGGGGAATATATTACAAAGTGAAGTGGTTACATGTAATTACCAAGCGTAGTCAGCCAGAAGCTCAAAATAAAGAGGAAAGAGTGTACTCTAAACACATTTTAATAATAGTCACCTCAAAGTGAATGGAGAAAGAAAGCTAAACAAAAATAAATCTCTTAGGCACTGAAAGGGCATGACGAGGCAGTACATGGCCAGAGAGCAGCGAGTGCTGAATTGCATTAACCCTCCTGCAACAGCAGCACCCCATAGCCAAGCCTCAAACATCAGTGCATAAAGAGAACATAAAAAGAAATTATTTTCTATTACTTTTCTTCACAGAAAAAGAAAAAGTAGCGCTGACTAGCACAGCTGGTGCATGTAGGTTTTAAGAGAAACAACAATAAAGACGAGGGAAGCATCAGTGGGTGAGAAAGGAATTCGGACAAGTTTTGAAAAGTAGAACTGGGAAACTAAAGGGACTGTTCAGCTTAACTGTTCAGCGTTCTGTGTTTGTTTGTAATGTAATAGCCCAATAAATGCACAGGGAAGAGCCTGATGTCCACACACTGAGTGGGATATAAGGAGAGGCGCTATGAACTTACAATTGGGGAGAAAATCCTATGCATGTTATGATGTAATATAGGCCTTGAAGAACGACAATGAAGTTGGGTGTGTATGTGCAGAACACAGCCCTGTGCTGGAGGTTCATCCTACAATTTGATCTCCTCCTTCTGCACCCATTTGCAAGGGAGCCAGGAAAGGGGTTAAAACGCAGTTATCCAAGATAGTTAACTGACAACTGATGTAGTTATATAGTTATCTTCAGCACAGAGGTAGGACAATGAAACTCAGCACGCACATTGAAGACGTAATCCTTTGCTTAAACGTCAAACATCACATCATTCCACCTGACACCTTGTTTACTGAGGTGGGGAGATGGATGCAAAAAAATATAGTATTTCTGTACCTGAAGAAAGGCTTCTCAAACATTGTGCTTTACTAGTAATATTTATTTTTTATTTTTTGCAGCAGGCTCAGTGGTTACATGGGAGCGGTGCTGAAATGCATGGCATGTGGCCCTAACAGAGATAGCATCTGAAGTCAGGGGTATCTCTTTCCTTCTATCACGATGCTATACTAGGGGTTCTCATTTGATGAATAACTTTTCTACCTTGGTTACCTGCTACCCTGTTGTCAGGTTGGGGCTTCCTTCCCATGGGTGGAAGAAGAGACACGAGTTAGACCTCTCACCAGAACAGATCACTAGAGTCAACAAAATTATTTGCATGCTAAAGTTAACTGTGTATTTAAATGTTCTGTCGGGCTAAGCTTCAATAACTCATTTCCTCCCCAAGTCCCCACAGAAGCCTCTTCAAAAAGCAAAGCTTCTCTTCAGAACTAGCAATGTGAACAAAATCAAAGCAGGATAAAGTAGGATCACAGCCTCTCACCTATAAACCATTAACACAGGAAAGTGCTCAAAGGATTTGATAAAAGAGTTCATGGAACTATCCCCGTTGTATATGGGGGAGGTGTTGTGTAGAGAGAGTCTCTTCCTTTAAATTCCTGGGAATTTACCTTAGTGAAGACCTCACTTGGAAAAACAATATAACTCAGGTGGTTAGGAAGGTCCAACAGAGACTCCATTTTCTCAGGATCTTGCAAAAGAATAATGTTAAACAACAATTGATGACCTCCTTCCACAATAGAAAGTGTCCTCTCATATTATACCACAGTGTGGTACGTTGGCTTGACAGCCACGGACAGAAAGTCTTTACAGAGGGTGGTGAACACAGCACATGATATCATGGGCTGTCCTCTGAGCCCGCTAGATGGCATCACAAGGGATCAATGCCTTAGGAGAGCGAGAAAAATTCTCAGGGACGATTCACACCCCGGCCAGCACCTCTTTAACCCTCGGGCAGGAGATATAGAAGTATAATCAGTTGTACCAACAGGCTAAAAAACAGTTTCTATCCATGGGCTGTTAGGCTGCTGAACAGAAAATAATATAGTGCAACTGACTTTCGGGGTTGGTGTGTTGTGCAACAAGCACACAGAGTGCAATGAGATTGAGTGTTTGGGGGGGGGGCTCGGTTAATTTCATTGTACACAGGTTGTATATTGACAATAAAGGTATTATTATTATTATTATTATTATTATTATTATTATTATTATTATATCCTGTGGGCTCACTCCTACTGCGTAAATGATTCTATGCCCCGTGTTAATAGCACAGATTTATGTCTACCCCCCAACATTTCTCCAGTGAAAATAGGCATGTCCTACCATGCCCTCCAACATTTCTTATGAAAATCGAGACATCCCCTTCAACATTTCTGTGATGAAAACAGGGATGTCCTAAGGAAAAGTGGGACATTTCTGGATCAAATCAGAAAACGGAATGGCTTCTTAAATCTGGGGCTGTCCTTGGAGAATAGGGTCTTGCCACAGGGGAGCTTGGAGCTGACATGCAGATCATTGTGCCTCTGGGTGAACACGTTCCACCCACTGCTTCACTCACTGCCAAGAAACCTTGGCTGATAAAGGGAGACTAAGTAACACCCTCCTCGACTAGGTTGGGAAGTGGGCTGCTGTTCTAAGAAATGCTGGAGGGTATGGAGTTATGCAACCTCCAGGCCAAGGAGATAAATAACTATACATACAACCTTCAGAAGACATCTGAAGGCAGTCCTGTATAGGGAAGTTTTAAAATGTTTATTGCTTTATTATGTTTTTATATATGTTGGAAGCTGCCCAGAGTGGCTGAGGCAACCCAGTCAGATGGGCGGGAAAGAAGATGAAGATGAAGATGAAGATGAAGATGAAGATGAAGATGAAGAAGAAGAAGAATGCCCTATTTTAATATATACAAAAAATTTAAAAATTGTCCAGTAGCACCTTAGAGACCAACTGAGTTTGTTCTTGGTATAAGCTTTTGTGTGCATGCACACTTCTTCAGATAGTAGTAGTAGTAGTAATAATAATAATAATAATAATAATAATAATAATAATAATGGAATAGGACATCCCTATTTTTATCAGAGAAATGTTGGAGACTGTGGCGCTGTGGGTTAAACCACAGAGCCTAGGGCTTGCCGAACAGAAGGTCGGCGGTTCTAATCCCCGCGACAGGGTGAGCTCCCGTTGCTCGGTCCCTGCTCCTGCCAACCTAGCAGTTCGAAAGCACGAAGTGCAAGTAAATAAATAGGTACTGCTCCGGCGGGAAGGTAAACGGCGTTTCCGTGCGCTGCTCTGGTTCGCCAGAAGCAGCTTAGTCATGCTGGCTCCCTTGGCCAATAAAGCGAGATGAGGGCCGCAACCCCAGAGTCGTCCGCAACTGGACCTAAGGGCTTAGGGGTCCCTTTACCTATTCTGTCACAGTGTTCTGTGTCGTAAGTATGTACTGGCTGTCACATTAAACTGGAGGCATTGTGGGTAATACAAGAAGTCCCAGGCCATATAGGTGGATCCTACACTTCTACGGCTCTTCTGCACACTAGGAAGCTTCTGGAAGAGGTGATGCTTGTGTAAGCTCCACAGCTTGGGCTCCTCCCATGTGGTCCAGGGCTTTTCATGTTGCCCAGAGAAGCAGCACAAGAGTCACAAAGGTAATGTATGCTGCCCAGGAAGAAGGCCACCCCTTACAAGTAGTGAGGTGAGAAGGGGGCCTGTCACAATCTTAGACCAAAAGCAGAAGTACTGAATAACCAAAGAATAAAGGTTGAAGCATAATGTGACAGGGTAAAAACCAGGCAATTCCACAGTGGGAGGGTCCAATGTCTATTACAGAATTTGGTGTGGATGCAAACCAAACATAACTTTTCAGAACCACGTTGAATTAAACCAAACGGACTTGGCACTAGGGGAAATCTTGCATTACATTGGCATGTGGATGGGAAAAGAAACCTGAGAGATCTCCAGTCACTTCCTTCCTCAGTCTAACATTCTTTTATATTAGCCAGCCAGCGCAGTACACAGGAGCCTAGGGAATCGTCTGCTAGGTTTAAATAGCCTTTTAAATCCCATCAAAGATTATTTCCACCCCTCGCTTTTTACCCCCCATGGATTCTGAACTGGATTTCAACCATTTTGCAGTCAAATCAGAAAAGGATTTAATGATAATGTAACAGCCAGCGGGGGGAGAGCTGGCAATCAACTGTGTCTGCCCATTCTTAGCACCTTCAAGCACACAGAAAGTGTTAAATACAAAAACTCATGACTACACGGATTTGGCAGCCAGCTATCATTTTCTATTACAGACAACAGCACTTTTGATGCTGCCCTAGAATTTAAAAAAGGGAGTCAAACTTACCTTCTCTCCCCCCCCCCCTTTCCCCATAAGAAACTATTCTTGAAGTGACACAGAATTCCGGGAGTCTAGTTCAAACGTGAAATTAAGGTGCCCAAGGTAAGTTTTTAAAAATACACGGGCCCAAGCCAGCTAAAATGAAACATTTTTCCCCCCAGAGGGAGATAATTTTTTACAGCACAAGCCTGTGTATGTTTCCCAAGACGCAAGTCCTACCCAGTTTAGTGGGACTTATTCCCAATGAGCTGTGTACAGGATTGGAGCCTAAAGCACATGCTCAGTTCTCCTAAATCAAAGCAACTCAAATGTACTTAACTTGTTAAAATTATTGTATCTTTATTACATTTGTATCCTGCCAGATATAACCAAAAGGCAAAACCAACTAAGGCACAGGAAGTTTATCAGTGGTAATTATTACCAAGGGTATGGAGTACCTTTACCTTTATGCTTTGGGTTAAACCACAGAGCCTAGGACTTGCCGATCAGAAGGTCGGCAGTTCGAATCCCCGTGACGGGGTGAGCTCCCGTTGCTTGGTGCCTGCTCCTGCCAACCTAGCAGTTCGAAAGCACATCAAAGTGGAAATAGATAAATAGGTACCGCTCCGGCGGGAAGGTAAACGGTGTTTCCGTGCGCTGCTCTGGTTTGCCAGAAGCGGCTTAGTCATGCTGGCCACATGACCCGAAAGCTGTACGCTGGCTCCCTTGGCCAATAAAGCGAGATGAGCGCTGCAACCCCAGAGTCGGTCACGACTGAACCTAATGGTCAGGGGTCCCTTTACCTTTACCTAAGGATCTGCTCACAAGCCAGAGGTGCATCCGGGCTTTGCTGAGGCCTATCTGTTTTTTTTTTTTGAAAAATATTTATTGGGGTTTACAATAAAAATGAACATAATGAACAATATAGCAAATCTTAACATAATTTCACATTTTCTTTGGACTTCCTCACATCTCCCGCTCCCACTTTCATCATTATAACTTTTTACCAGCAATTTATTATCTTATTTGCATTCTTATATCTCATTTATATCTTTATAATCTTATAATTCTCAATAAAATTTTTATTTTCTCAATCTCACTTATTATCTTAACTCATCTAGGTTAGTGGTGCTCCATTGTTTATGATCTAGCATCCTGCTTAACATTCACTCAAATTACAATGCTTTTGTAAATAATTCTTAAATTTCTTCCAATCCTCCTCCATCTTCTCTTCTCCCAGGTCACGAATTCTGCCGGTCATCTCAGCCAGTTCCATGTAGTCTATCAGTTGCATCTGCCATTCTTCCAGTGTGGGTAGATCTTGAGCTTTCCAGTGCTTTGCAAGTAGTATCCTTGCTGCTGTTGTTGCATACATAAAAAATGTCCGGTCCTTCTTTACCACCCCTTGGCCGACAATACCCAAAAGAAAGGCCTCTGGTTTCTTAGTGAAGGTATATTTAAATACCTTTTTCAGTTCATTATAAATCATTTCCCAGAACGCCTTCACTTTAGGGCAAGTCCACCAGAGGTGGAAAAATGTTCCTTCACACTCTTTACATTTCCAACACTTATTATCAGACAGGTGGTAAATTTTTGCAAGTTTGACTGGGGTCATATACCATCTATATATCATTTTCATTACATTTTCTTTCAAAGCATTGCATGCAGTAAATTTCAATCCAGTATTCCACAACCTTTCCCAGTCCTCAAACATAATATTATACCCAATGTCCTGTGCCCACCTTATCATAGCCAATTTGACCATTTCATCTTGTGTATTCCATTTTAACAGCAAGTTATACATCCTTGAAAGTACCTTAGTCTTTGGTTCTAACAGTTCTGTTTCTAGTTTCGATTTCTCCACCTGGAACCCTAATTTCTTGTCATTTTTAAAAACTTCTTTAATCTGAGCGTAGTGTAACCAGTCTCGCACTTTGTCCTTCATTTTCTCCAAACTCTGCAATTTCCAATTGTCTCCATCTTTTTCTAGTATTTCCCAATATTTAGGCCATTTAGCCTCCATATTGGGTCTTCTTCGGGCCTTAGCTTCCAAAGGTGAAAGCCACCTTGGAGTTTTATTTTCCAGCAAGTCTTTATATTTTGTCCAGACATTAAACAGTGATTTTCTGACAATATGGTTCTTAAAGGCCTTATTTGCTTTAACCTTGTCATACCATAAGTATGCATGCCATCCAAAAGCATTATTAAACCCTTCCAAATCCAACAGGTCAGTGTCTTCAAGAAGTAGCCAGTCTTTTAGCCAGCAGAATGCTGCGGCCTCATAGTACAACTTTAAATCTGGCAGGGCAAAGCCCCCTCTTTCTTTCGCATCGGTTAATATCTTGAACTTGATTCTTGCTGAGGCCTATCTGGTCTCTCCCCAACACTTCCAGGTTTCCGGGGCATTGTGAATGTGTGGTCATGAGTAAATTGAACACATAATAATAATAATAATAATAATAATAATAATTTATTCATACACTGCCCACCTGGCTGGTTTTCCCTAGCCACTCTGGGCGGCTTCGAACAAAAGATTAAAAATACATTAAAATACATAAATGAGGAGATGCCTTGCACCCAGGTTAAGCATAAGGGGAAACAGCATTGGTACCTCTGCAAATTAATGATGATATCTACTTATTATGAAAAATGATACTTATCTGGAAACAGCAGCATTTTACTCTCCGTCCCCTCACTGTATAGTCTCACCCTGAGCCTCTATATCAGGGGTCAGCACACTTTTTCAGCCTGGGGCCAGTCCATTGTCCCTCAGACCTTGTGGGGGGCCAGACTATATTTTTTTGGGGGGGGGAATGAATGAATTCCTATGCCTCACAAATAACCCAGAGATGCATTTTAAATAAAAGCACACATTCTACCCATGTAAAAACACACTGATTCCCAGACCATCCGCGGGCCAGATTTAGAAGGCGCTTGGGCCGGATCCAGCCTCCGAGCCTTAGTTTGCCTACCCATGCTCTATATCCCATTCCCCCCCCCCCCCGCACCCAGTACAATTTTACCATGAGACAGTTAAACTCCGAGTTAATTACTTCAAGGAAACAATATACCTTTTTCTTATTGCAGACTAGCCTTAAGAGATTTGTGGTAAGATCATCTCGTGTAATAGGATTCTAGGTAAGGAAACAAGAGCTTATCTGGGATTTAGGAAATACTGTAGTTTTCTTTAAGTGGCTAAATGCAAAACAACAAAGGAAATACTGGCTTTAAAAATACTTGTATAACAAGCTTTTGTTATCCCTGAAAGTAACCATACCACAGTTTTAATAAGAGTCTTACCTGGCAATATTATCTTTGTGCAGAGGTGGACTAATTAGAAATGGAACTGGATTTACATAAATTTTGGCTGCATACCATGCACACTAACCGCTGTGAGGAATGCAGCCAATATTCCACTCCAGTTTTTGTAATACTTTTAGGCTGCAATCCTATGTATGATTGCTTGGGAGTAAGCATCACTGAATCCACAGAGTGATGCTATGCAGTTAGGCCTGCTTAGACCCTGTGGTTTCAAGTTATCTGAAGGCTAAACTAGTTGTGAAGTGGGAATTCTGCTTAGACATCCCGATGTTTCTTGGTGAATAAGAAGAGGGAGAGGGATTTTGGATCAGTGCTGTAACACAGAAGTAGGTACAGTGGTACCTCGGGTTACAGACGCTTCAGGTTACAGACACTTCAGGTTACAGACTCCGCTAACCCAGAAATAGTGCTTCAGGTTAAGAACTTTACCTCAGGATGAGAACAGAAATTGTGCGCCAGCAGCACGGCAGCAGCGGGGGCCCCCCATTAGCTAAAGTAGTACCTCAGGTTAAGAACGGACCTCCAGAACGAATTAAGTTCTTAACCCGAGATACCACTCTATAGTTCCCTCTTCTGTGCTGTCTCCATACTGAAATTGCTCCCCACACACCAAAGTTATTTGCCTTGCAGGCAGGGGGTGGGGGAGAGGCACAGTATAGGTCTATCGGCATTGTACCTGTAAACAGCTGTGACTTAAGTTGGGGGAAAGGCTTAGATTTCCACCCTCGACTCCAGATTAGTGTCCCGTGGCTGCTTTTAATAAATCACAGCAAAACTGAAGTTAAAGGTAAAGGGTAAAGGACCCCTGGATGGTTAAGTCAAGTCAAGGGCGACTATGGAGTTGCGGCGCTCATCTCGCTTTCAGGCCGAGGGAACCGGCATTTGTCCCCAGACAGCTTGCATGACTAAACCGCTTCTGGCACAATGGAACACTGTGACAGAAACCAGAGCGCAAGGAAACACCATTTACTTTCCCGCCACAGCGGTACCTATTTATCTACTTGCACTGGTGTGCTTTCAAACTGCTAGGTTAGCAGGAGCTGGGACAGAGCAATGAAAGCTCACTCCATCATGGGGATTCAAACTGCCGACTTTCTGATCAGCAAGCCCAAGAAGCTCAGTGGTTTAGACCATAGCGCCACCCGCATCCCTGCTACAGCAAAATAACTTGCATCTAGTTCTGCATAGACTGGGCTCAGAGGGGCTCATTTCCATGCATAGCAGTGGGCTGTTAGACTGCATCATGAATTGTATCATTCCAAAGCATGATAAAAAGAATCCATATCCCAATGCATTACGTAAGGTGTGTCCCAAACTCTCATGCGCTATTCATCAATAGGCGATAGAAACTCATAAGTCACTTATGCTCAGCAGCTAGAAAGATCGTAACTAGACACTGGAAGGACTTCTCAGGAGTATCAAAATGTATGGGAAACCCCCCTACTAGAAAAATTAACCAATAAACTTAAACAAACGCAGGGACGAGCAAAGGAGAATCCCTTCATCCCTTTGTGGTTCTCCTTTATCACATACACAGCACAACAGGACAATGACCTTATCCCCCCCCCCCAAAAAAGCATACAAATCAACATGACTAACATGACACAACAACAACACACACCCCAAACCCACATACAAACATACCATACTGCAACCGACCAACCAACCAAACGCAACCAACCAAACCCTGGACCCTCCAATCTCTCACACCGCCAATAAAAGCAAATAACTATACAAACAAAGGTCCTATCCTCAAGACCCTGACACAACCCCCACACACAAACACCATGCAGTGGAATGAAAAGATTACTGTTTCCTCAAGCCTCCTCCCTTCTCTCCTCTCTCTTCCCCTGCCCCCAGGTCTATGACAATAGTGTTCAATACCAAATGTAAACAAACTGTGAAAACAGACTCTATGAACTGAAAGTAGAGACGCTATATGTACTTTTCCTAGTTTATTTGTTTGCCTTGTATCACAAAAATCTTTAATAAAAACTATTCTTTTTATATAAAAAAGCAGTAGGTGATTGATCAATATTCTAGTCTTCCCTAGCTATTGGACCCCAACTGTTGCTGGACTGCAAGTCCCATCATCCCTGACCATTGGCCAAGCTGCCTAGGTATAAGTTGTACCCCAGCAAAATCCGGTGACTCAGGGTTGCAGAAGGCTGATCTCTACGCTTCTGCAAAACATCAAGCACTGAGCCATTTCTGCTGCAAAGCGTCAAGCACTGAGGACTCAAGGGATGTACAACAACAACAACAAAATCAGATGCTAAAAATGTGTATGTGAACCAACTCTTAAAGGTTCAGGAGCTGTACCTGGCCATGCTAGTTACTGACCATTTTGAGTCATATTGTACTAGGCGCATGAAATGGCAGAACTAATACGAGAGGGACACAGATTCCTTCACAGCTTCTGTTTATGAATTTTTAGGATTTCTTATCTACCCTTTGCCATAATTTCCCAGGTCGGATTACAAAGATATAATCATACAGTTTATACAATGATTAAATCAGCCCCAGACGAAAACAGCACAGTGTAGGCTAAGCAAAACAGAAGGGGTGGGTTCCTCAGAAATACTTTTGACTGCCAAAGGCCAGGGTAAAAAGGTGTAACATCAGCATAGGGTGGAAGCTGAATAATGATGGTTCCACATGTGCTTCCATGGGGAGAGAGGTCCACAATTTAGGGGCTGCTGGAGAGAAATCCTTCTCCTGAACCATCATTCCCCACATTTCTAAGGATGCTGCTGCCACTGAGGGAAACTATGAATAACAGGAGTATCAACAGTTCTTGGTGTAGATTGTGATCCACTATGTGGATGTGTATAAAAGCTGTGAAGACTGTGGCATTGGTCAAGAGCAGGGGTCAGCAACTTTTTTCAGCCGTGGGCCGGTCCAACGTCCCTCAGACCATGTGGAGGGCCAGACTATATTTTGAAAAAAAATATGAACGAATTCCTATACCCCACAAAAAACCCAGAGATGCGTTTTAAATAAAAGCACACATTCTACTCATGTAAAAACACCAGGCAGGCCCCACAAATAACCCAGAGATGCATTTTAAATAAAATGACACATTCTACTCATGTAAAAACATGCTGATGGGCCAGATTTAGAAGGTGATTGGGCCGGATCTGGCCCACGGACCTTACGTTGCCTACCCCTGGTCAAGATCTTTTAGCTTTCTTTTTATTTAAAAAAGTAAATGTCTAGTTCTCAGGGTTTTGAAGAGAGACTTGAAAATGTATGGACTATAGCTATGAAAATAGCTGACACCAGAGATGGCTGAATTAAAATGTCTGTTCTATCGTTGGGGGTATTGCTTCAGTGCTCTATAGAACTCCTTCACTTTCTCCATTACCACCAAACTCAGAGCACATTATATACAATAACACACACACCTCTGAAAATCTGCCTTATTTACAGAGTACACGGAATGGAGCTTTTTCTCAGCACAAAAATGGGATTTCCTGGATGCATCTTTTCTTTAGCGCAGAGTGCACAGTCCCGAATATGAGCAACCGATTCAGAAAAAGTTCCCTCTGCACCCAGGAGAGAAAAACAAGAGTTAACTTTCTGCAGCTGACTCCAGTCTGAACATGGGAAAAAATCTTCCAAATGCACTCATCACGGCCAGCTACCCTGTCTGAATTGAAGACCATGACCTGGCTTAGGTTTAACGCTGACACATTCTTCCTGTGCTGGCACAAAGTAAACTTCCAGACGTTTCTAAAAATGGCCTGCAGGCAGAACTACTGTAACCCTAAACATAGGGAGGCTATTTCAGATCCTCACGGGATATGACAGGAAGACCTCCGTAAATGACAAATGATACTCTCTCAAGTCAAGAGCATTCCATTTCAATTTTTCCCGAAAAACCTGGACTGAAATAGGGAAATGTAATAAAGGCAGGAACGGTCAAATTTTGTCAAGTTGCTTACAGGATTATTGTAGCTTACTGCTCCTTCTGGTTACCGCAAAATGTTTGCTGGCATATCTTGGGGGGTTTCCAGGAAGGTCTGCTCAGCCATTGCTAATCCCTCATTCTTCTGGATGGGTGACCAATGCAGACTTTGCAGCTTCAGCATCAAGCCAGCCTTGCTCAACATCCAGCCTAAGGAAGAGTTCTGGGAAACTCAAAAGCTTGCTCTTGGCATTTTGCTTAATAAAGAAAGGTATTGCCTGACTGAATTTTGAGGTGGTTTCCTTGTTGTGGACCAAGATAAAGGTAAAGGGACCCCTGACCATTAGGTCCAGTCGTGGCCGACTCTGGGGTTATGGCACTCATCTCACTTTACTGGCCAAGGGAGCCAGCGTACAGCTTCTAGGTCATGTGGCCAGCATGACTAAGCCGCTTCTGGCGAACCAGAGCAGCACACAGAAACGCTGTTTACCTTCCCGCCGGAGCGGTACCTATTTATCTACTTGCACTTTGACGTGCTTTCGAACTGCTAGGTTGGCAGTAGCAGGGACCGAGCAACGGGAGCTCACCCCGTCATAGGGATTCGAACCGCCGACCTTCCGATCAGCAAGCCCTAGGCTCTGTGGTTTAACCCACAGCGCCACCCACGTCCCTCGTGGACCAACATAGCTGCCTCTAATTTCTTTAATACAGATGCTGGTGTTGGTGATCTAACAGCACTCAGAAAACTAACAGAAGTTATTGGGGGTAGATCTACGCTCATGGTTTTTAACATTAAGGGATGGTTTTGATAACATAGATGGACACATGACGTCCTACATTTTACGTTCATGATGCGCTATTACCTTGTCCTTTTTATCGCTTAATTTTTAATTGTTTTATGCTGCTATATTGGTGAAACATTGCTCAGATGTCCCTATGTAGTGTTTTGCCTTATTCTACAGCATTCATGGATCACTGCCTTGCCGTGGCGAAGGGGCTTGAATAACTCAGAGAAGCGATGAACTATGCCATGCAGGGCACCCAAGATGGACAGGTCATAGTGGAGAGTTTTGACCAAACGTGATCCACCTGGGGTAGGAACCGGCAAGCCACTCCAGTATCCCTGCCAAGAAAACTCCATGGACAAAGACATTTGACCAAACTGTGGGAGGCAGTGGAAGACAGAAGTGCATGGCGTGCTCTGGTCCATGGGGTCATGAAGAGTCGGACACGACTAAATGACTAAACAACAACAACAGCATTCAAACCAATGGTATTTGAGGGGCAGATAACAAAGAATATGGAGGGAGGGAGGGAGGATTAAAATCTGACACTACAGGGCGGAACAGAGCAACCAGCGATCAGCAGGAAAAGAAACAGCGTTTTTGAAAATGGTGTGTCCAGGTATTACTGACATTTGACATAAAAAAAACCAAGGTAAAAATGTTTTAATTGACAAGTATGCCCCGTGACACTTTAGAACGACCTATGTAATATCGTTTCAATGGGGGGGGGGGAATAATGCTAATCAGGTCATTGTAGATACAGCCTGGGAATAACAATGTTCAGGCTTGCGTAATCTGTTGATTACAGTTGCTTTTCAAATAGTTCACATATTTATTCCAATCTTCTGAGAATCTCTGGTCCCGCAGGTTTCGAATCCTTCCTGTCATCTTATCTAATTCGGCATAGTCCATTAATTTACGCTAGTAGGACTGCAATAAGTTTTGTAAGGAGGAATATATGAAATATTGTAAGGAAGGCTATGATGAGAGAGTTAACAGATAAGATGATTAAAAGCAATAGTGAAATTAAGAAATGTAAATTAAGTGAAAAAATTGAAAAATTTTCAGATGTGGTTCATGGAAGTCCCAAAAAATGTGTAAGATGTGAGTTATGTTGAATGACTGTTGAAAATGATATATTAAAAACAAAAACAAACCAATGTTCAGGCTTGCAACAGGAACCATCTCCCAACATTTTGCTGTAGGAAGAGATTACAACAGTATAATGGGCACCCAAGTTGATAGTCTCTGAACATTTCTGTGGAATATTTCCAGCGAATGCTGTCTATTGTACTTTGATCTAACTAGGCCTGAAAGCAGCTTATAAATATAAACATAGTAGGATGCTAGAATCTTTACAGCTGTGAACTGAGAGGGGTAGGGGAGATCTCAGTGTAATGCCAGTCAGAGAAGCGGGGAGGTGATTCTGAACAATGAAGTAAAAGGGAAATGGGGTGCGGAAAAGTAATAATAATAATTTTTTTCTGCAATCTTATCGTACACTGCTTAGATACTGTAGTGTTAGGTGGTGCATACATTGTTGAAAAATAAATAAATAAAAACAATCACATCCTTAAATGTGGTCATTGACAAAACAGTTGTACTGAACCTCAGAGCAGCCTCCATACCAGATCACTGCAAAGTGACCAATGTAACGGAATATTTTAAAGAGGGTGGTGAAGGTGGTGAAATTTAGGAAATTACAGGTAAGTTAGCTTAATGTCTGTTCTGGGTAAACTGGTTGAAACCATTATCAAAGATAAAATTGTCAAGGATGTAGAAGAACAAGCCTTATGGAAGAACTTTTTAGAGTTCTTTTTTTCCATGTGTCAGCTAACACATGGATGTGGGTGATTCTCTGTAGACATTGGTTACTTCGATATTCTGTTATACAAAGTATTGGAAGCAGAGTAGAAATGCTGGTGGTTGTTGAATGGAAATAAAATATGTGATTATGGCAAAATTAACAGCTACAGTATATAAGAGGGAAAGGAAGAAAAAAAGCCTAACAGATTTGTTCAGAACTATTGTGCAAAAAGAGCACATTATTCAGGAAATATTAGATACTTCTTTGGTATATGATGATTTGTTTACAGGGTTCCACCAGTAGAAGGCAGCTTATGTAATTAATCTTTCTCTTCCTCATCTCCTTCCTACAAGTCTCCTGCACCCCCACAAAATCTTCTGCCTCAATTCATTCATCCCTCTAGACCACCACCCCCGCCATTTTCCCACCTTGGAGATCTATCTGGATCAAAAACTACTCTTAGGGTATACTGGGAGATCTTTTGCCATCTGTCCAGTCTAAATAGCATTAGGGAATGAGCTGACCTCAAGTCTGTTGTCTACCAATATGGCCGACACAACAGTGGCCTCTCGTGGCCATATGGACAACTGCTGACAGGTCCATTCATTGTGTTGCAATTTGTAATAAAATACAGTGGTACCTCGGGTTAAGTACTTAATTCGTTCCAGAGGTCCATTCTTTTTTTTGTAAATAATTTTTATTTAAGTTTGAACAACAAAGAAAGAAAAGAAAAACATACACAATACATATCTCAAAAAAAGAAAAAAAAAGATAACAAGAACACACAAAAAAGAACACAATTCAACAATAAAAAACAAAAAACATAACAATTAAAAACAATATCTCTTTTCCATTTCCGTTTTTTTAGTTTGCTTATTTTCTGGACTTCCTCATACCTCCCTCTTTTGTATTCCAATCCAAATTGTTTGTCCAGCAATTTCTTTTCAACTTTTTTAATCCCAATCTTTAACTTTAATATAATATTGTAATATATATCTTCAATTTCTTTAAACCTGATCTTTAATCTTAGTATAGTATAACATTAAAATTTTCCCTCTTAATTGTCAGATTTCCATTTCTTTAAACATCTTTAATCCTAATCTTAATCTTAGTCTATCATTAACTTTAACCTGTACAGCTGGAAACCGCTTATTTTCAGTCCAACATCACTCTAACATTCTTTAATTTTACAATGTTTCTGAAGATAGTCTTTGAATTTCTTCCAATCTTCCTCCACCGACTCTTCTCCCTGGTCACGGATTCTACCAGTCATTTCCGCCAGTTCCATATAGTCCATAAGTTTCATCTGCCATTCCTCCAGCGTGGGAAGTTCTTGTGTCTTCCAATATTTTGCGATGAGTATTCTTGCTGCTGTTGTTGCATACATAAAGAAAGTTCTATCCTTTTTTAACACCATTTGGCCGACTATGCCCAGGAGAAAGGCCTCTGGTTTCTTAGGGAAGGTATACTTAAATACCTTTTTTAATTCATTATATATCATTTCCCAGAAAACCTTAATCTTTGGGCACGTCCACCAAAGGTGAAAAAATGTACCTTCAGTTTCTTTACATTTCCAACATTTGTTATCGGGCAAGTGATAAATTTTTGCAAGCTTGACTGGGGTTATGTACCACCTGTATATCATTTTCATAATATTTTCTCTTAAGGCATTACATGCCGTAAATTTCATACCTGTGGTCCACAACTGTTCCCAGTCAGCAAACATAATGTTATGTCCAATGTCCTGTGCCCATTTAATCATAGCCGATTTTACCGTTTCATCCTGAGTGTTCCATTTCAGCAGCAAGTTATACATTCTTGACAAATTCTTAGTTTTGGGTTCTAACAGTTCTGTTTCTAATTTTGATCTTTCCACCTGGAAGCCAATTTTCCTGTCCAATTTAAATGCCTCCATTATCTGATAATAATGAAGCCAGTCTCGCACTTTGTTTTTTAGTTTTTCAAAACTCTGCAATTTCAATCTATCTCCGTCTTGTTCCAAAATTTCCCAATATTTCGGCCATTTGACCTCCATATTGACCTTTTTCAAGGCTTTCGCTTCCATTGGTGACAGCCACCTTGGGGTTTTGTTTTCTAGCAAATCCTTATTCAGAGGTCCATTCTTAACCTGAAACTGTTCTTAAGCTGAAGCACAACTTTAGCTAATGGGGCCTCCTGCTGCTGCCATGCCGCCGGAACACGATTTCTGTTCTCATCCTGAAGCAAAGTTCTTAACCCGAGGTACTATTTCTGGGTTAGCAGAGTCTGTAACCTGAAGCGTCTGTAACCTGAGGTGCCACTGTACAGAAATCAGGTGGCCAACAAAGGACGGCAACACGGTTTTGGGGCCTTTTCACTTGTGTGACTTGAATCAGCATACACAAGACCACAAACGTATACAACTCTTCCAATACTCCATCCCAAAGCAAAACCTAATATGGGGCTATATGCCTATAGCAGCAGGCCTGAGTCCCAATGGCTGGGGTCACCTGGGGCAGAGAGCTGCTCCCACCCAAATGGCATCTGAGTGCCCTCCTTTATTTCCTCTCATGTGAGTGCATGCCTGTCACCAAATCCTGTGGGGAAAAGCAAAGCGCTATACTTGGGGGACACTGTTGTAGTGAAGGCAATCTGGGGCGAACTTTAGTCTTTCAAATTTCAGTGGTCCAGCTCCAAGGGCCTTCTGGCGGTTCCCTCATTGCGAGAAGTGAGGTTACAGGGAACCAGGCAGAGGGCCTCCTCAGTAGTGGCACCTGCCCAGTGGAACACCCTCCCAGCAGATGTCAAGGCAATAAACAACTATTTTACTTTTAAAAGACAACTGAAGGTGGCCCTGTTTAGGGAAGTTTTATTCTGTTTTCAGTCCTCTGCTGGGAGCCGCCCAGTGTGGCCGGGGAAGCCCAGCCAGATGGGCAGGGTATAAATAATAAAATGATGGTGGTGGTGGTGGTGGTGATGATGATGATGATTATAGTGGCACCCTGTGCGAGGCCAAAATTCAGCTGCCCCTGCCTCTTGCCTACAGTTCTGCCCCCTAGGCTCAGCACCCAGTGTGGCAGAACTGGTTGCATTGCCCAAAATATGCCTCTGAGGCAAGACACCGACTTCAGTTCTCCTGGATATAATCTAAAACCAAGTAAGTGTGTGTGTGTTTCAGAACTATTTTTATTTATATGTGGATTTATGAAAATTTTATTAATCACTCAACTAAGAACTGGATGACAGTTCTAGAAACAATGCTGCTGAATTAATTATTATTCAGTTTCTCTCCAAATTAATTTTACTTTAAAGAATGATACAGTTAGGACCATTACAGTTTTGAGCATCCTGGTGCAAGAGTCCCCATCCAATTGCATGGTTCATTGTAAAAAGATGAGGTTTAGTGTCACTTTAGTGGCTCCGAACTACAACATGGAAAAGAACCTGCATTCCATATTCCTACTTGCAACGCCGGTGACTTTATGATTATGCTGGTGGGTTTTTATTAAATGTACATTCCTTGATCCTGCTCCTATCACTGGTCTGCCGACTAACACTGACATCTGGCTTCCATACCCACTGAAATTTCAAAAGCAAAAGGCACGGCTGGTTTCATGGGGGGGGGGGAGTGCTGTGATCCGCTTCGTTACGATGCCACACAATGAATATCTGGGCCCCCTTCAAAGAGCGCCAGTTTAACTCAGAGCTAAAACAGACAAGCAGAAGAGCCTGCCTGATGAGTTTGCTGCTGTGCCTGTTCTCTGTTTCAGATTCCAGGTTGGCATTTCAAATATATGAATCCTCCCCACCCCCTGCCCCATCACAATACAGTAGTACCTCGGTTTAAGAACAGCCCTGTTTAAGAACAATTCAGTTTTCAAACTCCGAAAAACCGGAAGTAGTGTCCTGGTTTGCAAACTTTACCTCAGTCTAAGAACAGAAGCCAACTGGTGGAAGGGCACCGTCGGAGGGAGGCCTCATTAGGGAAAGCGCGCCTTGGTTTAAGAATGGTTTCGGTTTAAGAACTACCAACAGTGGAAGATTGGCAGATGGAGATGATGGACTTTTCGGAGCTAGCTGACCTGACTGGAAGAATCCGCAACCAGAAAGAAGAGGAGTTTCAAGTGGACTGGAGGAAATTTAAGGACTATTTAAATAAATATTGTAATATAAAAAATTAGAAATTACTTGAAAGAAACAAATAGGCCTAGGATTAAACTAAGTTATTAAATAAATGGGACATAGAATGTTAAGAAAAGTGAATAAGATGGACTATAATTGGAAATTGTTTTAGTTTAATAATGATATTGGAAAGCTGTTACTTTTAATTACAAGGAAATTCAGAAGGGAGGGATTTGAGGAAGTCAACCAAGATGTTTAAAAGGTTAGATTTGTGAAGAATTAAGTTTGTTGTTATTGTTTATCTGTTTATTGTTCCCTTCCCCCCCCCCTTTCTTCTTTTTTCTTTTTCTTTTTTTGTGTATCATTTTGCTTTGTGGTTTGTGTTATCATTGTGGAAAATCTAATAATTTTTTTTGGAAAAAAAAAGAAAAAAAGAATGGTTTTGGTTTAAGAACGGACTTCTGGAATGGATTAATTTCATAAACCGAGGTACCACTGAACTCCTTTTAGAAGACATCTGAAGGCAGCCCTGTTTAGGGAAGCTTTTAATGTTTAATAGATTATTGTATTTTAATATTCTGTTGGAAGCCACCCAGAGTGGCTGGGGAAACCCAGCCAGATGGGTGGGGTATAAATTATTATTATTATTATTATTATTATTATTATTATTATTCCTTATGCATCCAAAACTTAGATAATGGCCAGTCTAGAACCTTCTTTCTGATATGCTGGTTTTGAATGTACAGGGACTCCCTGTCAGGGAACACTTTAGTCTCTTTCTGCCGCAAATCCAGACTTTGGAGAGGAGACAGGCTAAATCCTGCTCTTTGACTGAGCGATAGGTGGCAAATCCTGAGGGCTGCGAAGTGGACAGAGCTGTGTGTACCACATCAATCTACCCTGTACACCCTAAGCCAGCTCACTGCCCTCTGGTGCAGTTGAGGATGCTATCTTATTGCCTTGAAATAAGATTCCACTTGGTTTTTATATGTGGAAGGAGAGATTTTGTTCTTTGCTCCAGGCAGCAAAGTGTCTTTGGCAGCAAAGCTACCTTTTAAAGAGCAATGGTGTTTCCTAAGAAAGGGGAACAGGATAAGGCTAAAACTGGAACTCTTCTCTCTTAAACACACACACACACACACACACGAATTCTGAACAAAAACAAAAGTTCTGAATTGTGAGCCTCTGGAATAAGGATTCTGAATTGATAGTTTGACAACAATAATGCATACCTATAGGCCTGCTTTCTAACAGAAATCCATTTCCTCTTGTCATGTCATTCAGATTTTTGCCCCACCTGAACATTTTTTTTTTTGCAAAACAAAAGTCACTTTGAAGCTACTTGATCCAAGTCACTTTCTGGAATTTGAGTTAATAATTTATCCTAATCTTTCAATATTTCATAGGCTCCTTTGCTCTTCTTACTTGTTTTCCCCGTGAACCACTCTTATGTGTTTTAGAGCAGCAAAACTCGGCCTGCATTATCCAATTTCATTGTAAGTGGACAACAATCTAATTATGTTCAGTTGGGAAACAGGAAAGGGGCCTGAATTCAGCCACGGATTGGGTTCCGTGCTGTTCACAGCTTCACAAATGGCAATTGTTTATCACTGAAAGAGACAGGAACCCCCAGAAGTATTGGAATAATATAGAAGAATATGGCATGAGCTATGCTCCAACTAAAGTTAAGCACTTTTGCCCCTGCTTTCAATATCAGAGTCCCTCACACATTGAAATCAGTGGGCAAAAAAGTGCTTGATTTTATAAAAGTTCTTAATGTGCCTTCTCCAACCTGTTATCCTCCAGAGGTTTGGAACTACAAGTCCCACCATCCTTGACAGTTGGGCATGCTGGTTGGAGCTAATGGGAGTTGTAGTCCAAAACATCTGGAAGACAAAAGGCTGGAGAAAGCTGTGCTCAGCCTTTCAGGTGCTCTAATCTTTCAGGCTTCATTGCAAGGTTAACTAAGATATTTGGAGGAGGACAAGATTCTCAGTATGGTTCTACTAAAACATTCTGCTAAAAAGAAAATAAGAGGTGCTAGACTGAACCCTGAGTTCATCTAGTCCAGGTTTCCTCAAACTCGGCCCTCCAGATGTTTTGAGACTACAATTCCCATCATCCCTGACCACCGGTCCTGCTAGCTAGGGATCATGGGAGTTGTAGGCCAAAAACATCTGGAGGGCCGAGTTTGAGGAAGCCTGATCTAGTCCAAGACGATGTTTCTAAGAGCGGCCAGATGCTTCCAGGAAACAGGGCACTAAAGCAAGAGCAGCTGGCATTCTGAGATAGACTGCTCTGGAAGATGGAGGGTCAGTTTAACTATCATGGCTTATAGTTAGTGATAAGCTTCATGGATGTCTAATCCTTTAAAAAAGCAATCAAGGCTAATGTTCATGGCTACATCTTGTGACCTTGAGCTCCATAGGTTAATTAGATGTGGTGTGAAGAAGAACTTCATTTTGTATTTCCTGAACCTACTACTAACCCAAATCACTGGGTGATTGCGTTTTAGTGTTACAGTGGTACCTCAGGTTAAGTACTTAATTCGTTCCGGAGGTCCGTACTTAACCTGAAACTGTTCTTAACCTCAAGCACCACTTTAGCTAATGGGGCCTCCTGCTGCTGCTGTGCCACTGGAGCCCGATTTCTGTTCTCATCCTGAAGCAAAGTTCTTAACCTGAAGCACTATTTCTGGGTTGGCGGAGTCTGTAACCTGAAGTGTATGTAACCTGAAGCGTATGTAACCTGAGGTACCACTGTATGTTACATCTGGGATGCCAAATCTGAATGACTATGAAGCATTGTGGTTTCAAATGGTGAGCACTTTCAGTCCTCCCCACCCCCATCAAAAATGGCCAAATAATTGGTGTGTGTTTTACGGCAGGGTGGAATCTACACACATATAGAAAGTGCTGTGAAAATGCTTTGTTAAAAAAAGTTTCGAGAAATACATTGAATTTTGCATAGTTCACTGTCGCCATCTAGTGTCACATTTGCATATTGCATACTGCACTTTACAACATATTTAAAACGTTCTATTTGCCGCTGTATAGCTGAGCCCCAGGAGAAAGTATTCACATATACACACCCCTTTTCAGTTCAGCCTTAGTTTATAACAATAGTAACTCAATCAGGAATCATAGTCATACCTTGGGATGAAATAGCTTCAGCTTCAATATTTTTGGGTTGCGCTCCATGGCAACCCTGGAGTAAGCGTGTTACTTCTGGGTTTCGGCGCTCGTGCATGCGCAGACGCTCAAAATGACGTCTCGCGCATGCGCGGAAGCGGCAAAACGTGACCCACGCACGAGCAGATGCTCAGTCATGTCTTACGTTCGCTTCAGGATGAGAACGGGGCTCCAGAATGGATCCCGTTCGCATCCAGAGGTACCACTGTATTGCTGAAAAATAATGTCTAAAATATGGAGGGGAAATGATTGTTTCCTCTCCCAATGGTACCCATGTTTTGAGCAGGATGATACCCATACTTTTTTTATTTCTTATGTCTGGATTTTCACAAATTGGCTCCTTATTTTCTTATCCCTGTTCAAAACCATAACTGTGGCATGTCTGGGAGGTGGGAGTGGGGGAAGAGAAAACAAAAGAAAGAAAAGCAGAGAGATGAAAAGAGGGGCTGAAAGGAAAGCCAATTGTATGGGGAGGAGTAAATCTTCCCTGCGCAATGGAATTTCGCTTCTTCTCCTCAATATCCTACCCATCTTAGCCCAAGTCAATCAACTGGCACATGATGTGTTTTGCAGATGGATCTGCAGTGGTGCATAGCTGACACACAGATGTTTCAACTTGCATTTCTTAGCTGTCCAGCAATCAGACAAAATTTCGAAGCTGATCATTTGCAGATGTTTCTGGAAGAAAGCAAGCGGCCTGTCCAGTTTGACTAAATTTATTCCTCTTTTAGTAAGCCCAGGCAACGCTATTGCCTGAGAAGTGTGATGGTCCCGGGGGCAGGATTTAGCTGCTGCCTGCGCAGAGGCTGGTGTGTGTGTGTGTGTGTGTGTGTGTGTGTGTGTGTTTATCTTGAGTGAAAATTGATTAAGGAGTTGTAGAAGCCAGGAATGGGGGTAGCGGTTTGTGTGCAGAGTGAAAGCTTTTGTTTGAGGTTGCATCTTGTCTAGGTTCAAAGTCGGAGAGCAAGTATAAAACACAGATTCGAAAAAGAAAAACGCTATAACTCTGAGGACCAAAAAGATATACCAGGAATGGTTGCTTTTTTTAAAGTGCTGATTCCAGGGGATAGAACACTGTTGACAACAAGATCTTAATCTGAGCCATAGCTCAGAAACTATTCAATGCCAGACCTGGAAAGAAGAATGTCTTTGAGCAAAGGCAGAGTCTCTGTCTTTGATTGCTGAGCAGCCATGAATGCTCACACATACACGAGGTTAAAGAGAATGACTTTGGGGTCAATAGGTAGGGCTTCCTGGCAGTTATGGGCACCATTTCATATTTCAATGAGGGGGAGCTGTTCAGAGCCCAACATACAGCCCTAGATTTCTCATTTGAAGGCAGATTAGAACATTTGACGGCGGAATGGATCAAAAGACCCCACTGCAAAGCACATGCGCCTGGTGATATGAATTGCTGCAGAAGGCCTGAAATTGGTGTTTGAGCTGTCAAGGCCCCATTCACATATGCAAGTCATTACTTGATAGTGCAGTTTCCCTGTGATAAACATGCATGTGTGAACAAACCCACATTGAGTAGCAATAAGTGAGAAGCACGTCAAATAGCCACTACAGTCATACGTCATGTTGCGTCCACTTCAGGTTGCAATTTTTTTGGTTGTGGACTGCCAAAACCCGGAAGTACTGGAATGGGTTACTTCCAGGTTTCGGCAGTCGCGCACGCGCAGAAGCGCTAAATTGTGCTTTGCGCATGCACAGAAGTGCCAAATCGCAAACCCGAATTGCACAGGTGTGGGTTGCGAACGCTGCAGGTTGCGAACGTGCATCCCACACTGATCACGTTTGCAACCTGAGCGTCCAATGTACAAAAGAGCAACCATACTACAGGGCCATCAGACTGATGCATACTATTCTAGGGACGCGGGTGGCACTGTGCAAGTAGATAAATAGGTACCATTCCGGCGGGAAGGTAAACGGTGTTTCCGTGCACTGCTTTGGTTCTCCAGAAGCGGCTTAGTCATGCTGGCCACATGACCAGGAAACTGTACACCAGCTCCCTCAGCCAATAAAGTGAGATGAGCGCCGCAACCCCAGAGTCAGTCACGACTGGACCTTTACCGCTGTGGCAGGAAGGTAAACAGTGTTTCTGTGCACTCTGGTTTCTGTCACGGTGTCCCGTTGCGCCAGAAGCAGTTTAGTCATGCTGGCCACATGACCCGGAAAGCTGTCTGTGGACAAATGCCGGCTCCCTCAGCCTGAAAGCGAGATGAGCGCCACAAACCCATAGCCGCCTTTGACAGGACTTAACCGTCCAGGAGTCCTTTACCTTTGGGGTGGGGCGTACTGTTCTCTTATATATGGCTATGGAATAGTCAATGGAAAATGACTACCATATTTTTCGCTCTATAACACGCACCCGACCATAACACGCACATAGTTTTTAGAGGAGGAAAACAAGAAAAAAAATATTCTAAACGAAACAGTGGATGTATGATTTTTGTGGTTCATGCTGTGGCCACAGACATGTGATCTGACGGTGAGTTTGAGGTAGCCCAATGCAAAAATCCTGAGCATCCATGTGGATCCATGCTTTGTAACCACGTTTTTGCACCACTGCGGCCCCAAGCAACAGTGGGTGCGTGATTTTTTTGGTGCAAGCTGTAGCCATGGACATGCTATGTGATCTGATGGTGAATTTGGGGTGACCCAGTGCAAAATTCCTGAGGATCCATGTGGATCCGTGCTTTGTAACCACGTTTTAAGTGGGGAGGGAAGGAAAAGCACTCAAGGGACAAGGAACACGCGTGGGGTGGGTGGAGAAGGATGCTGTTAATAATGCAGAAGAGGGGTATAAGAGAGAAGCAAGCAGGCTCTGCTTCTCTCCCTCCTCCCCGGCTCGCTGAAAAACTTTGCTGCTATTTAGCCAGCTGAGTGGGGAGGAGAGAGGGACAGAGAGCCTGCTTGCTTTAAAGGAGCCAACCGGACAGGAGCCGCTTACACTCGTGTAAGCGGTTCCTCTCCTCTCCCGCTTTGCTCCTTTAAAGAAGCAGGCTCTCTGTCCCTCTCTCCTCCCCACTCAGCAGCTCTTCTCTCGCTTTGCTGTTTCAAAGCGAGCCACGGAGGAGGGAAGGAAGGGGAACCATGGATCCTCTGCTCACGACTGCAGCAGATCCCCCCGCCATCCGTAGGCATTCACTCCATAACACGCACAGACATTTCCCCTTACTTTCTAGGAGGAAAAAAGTGAGTGTTATGGTGCAAAAAATACGGTAATTTGTTTTCATTGACTAACAGGATTTGCATGTGACTCACAGCCCCTGGATCCTTACCACAAATATTCAGACGCGATTTTCCTCTCTTTTTGTCTACAGAGTCTCAAGAAGTGATTTGTAATTGCAGCTGCACCACTAATGGTGCATCTCCAGATTTTCCCTGTGGGACATGATGCAATTACAGAGGATGCTATACCAATGTAAAAAAGGTGGTGAGGGAGGTCTCACACACTGTTTTAGCTTTTAAACACCTGCTGAAAACTCTTCTATTCTGCCAGGGCTGTGCGGGCAATTAAGAATGAATCTGGTTAATTCATGCCTGCTTTTAACTTTCCAACATGTTTTTACTGTATGTTTTTATGTACTTGGTTGTACACTTCTTTGATACTTTTTTTTTATGAAATAGGGTTCTATAAGCATTTTTTATAAATAAATAAATAAATATTATTTCCATTTATGAGTCTCTTTCCACAAAAGTCTCAAAGCGACTTAAAAGAAATGGTAAAAGTCCATGACAAAGTACAATATTGAAAACTGCTTCAATGCAAATGAGAAAGTGGCCACAGAAGCAAATCCCTCCTCTCTCCTAATCATTTCTAAGACTGAGCAGTGGCATGAGTAAAAACTACTTTTCACAAACAACTGGTCACACGGTAGATCATTTCTGGACTGCAGCACTTCAGACGTCGTCGTATACAAAAACTCCCTGCACATAAAAAACAGGGTCAGGGAAGATAGTTGTAGCCTTGCCATTTCCCTGACATGCTGTGGTTTTCGTTTCGTTTTGTTTTAGGCAAGGATTTATCCTCCAATGGGGAAACATTCAAGCACGCAACTCTTTTCTGAAGCCTGAAATGGTACAGCCTAAGGACAGTTTTGCCAGATGATCTGCAGTTTGCACAGAACAGTTGTTTTTTTAAGTCTATCCCTAGATGGCTCTGAGCATTTATGGAAAGAACATCCTTTCTGTTTACTATTCTCCTTGGCAAAAGAGAAAAGTTCTATTCCACTCCCCAAGAGGACTATTTCAAGGGTTGCTTTCTAAAGAAAGCTCCCTGTTTTAAATTCTCCCCAGAGATCTGCACATGCACGGACTTCGTATTAATAGAGCAAGGCAGCCTCTTCCCTTTCCTTTTAGCTAATGAAGGGTGAAGGTGCATAAACTGGAGGTCAGAAGGTCATGAGCTCAGAGAGCCTATGATATGACATATGCTTCCCATTTCTTTGAACACAGCAGAACAGAAATTGCTGGCAGGCCTTTAGGGATGTTCTATTCCTGTCTTGATAATTCTCCTCCCTCCACCTCCACCATCAATTCAAATTATTTCCTTCACCTGAGGGGCTGGTTTACAATTACACCTGCAAGTACACCATTTGATTCCTCCTCACTTGATTATGCAACACTTAGGGGCTGATTCACACATCAGAGTGGCCCATAAAAGCACTTAAGGTTTGATGAATCTATTGGAAGGTTGTCTGGCAAGCAAAACTCTCATTACTCTTATTTGCCTTGTTCAGTTTACGGGTAATAAGAAGAACCAGGTCACCTAGAGCCAGTTCATATACGCATTTTCATCAGCTGATGGCTCTAAATATCCTCACGGTGTAAAGTGTTGCAAGACCGGTAACAATAAATTCTATTCCTTGATCCCATTCACAGATCCTTAATCTACCTTTTTTCAGTGGGGTGGGCAAACAAAGCTAACACACAAAATGAAAATAGATTTTAAGAAAGAGTAAAACAACACATTTAACCAGAAGTAAATGGTTCAGTTAAATTAATTGAAATGAGCTGTGAAAGAGCAATACATTAAACTAGCGGCCCAGTGATCAGTGGAATGAGAATGAGAACTAGCCTGGGAGAACTCTTAGGGAGAGCATTCATAAGAAAAGGTGTCATCATACAAAAGACCCTCTTCCTAACACCTGTCAGGGACCGTGCTGAGGAGGGCTGCACAGAGGAGGAATGGTAGGAGCCACTCCCTCCTCCTGCTTCTGATCAGGATCCTGAATCTTCCCAGGAGCAGGGAAGTGGTATAGATTTGGAACAGTGGTTTGCAGAGGGACATAGTTCAGAAGGCAGAAGCTGGGAAGAACTGGGTGGGGAACTGCTAGGAGGAGAGCTGGGAGACAGAGAGTTAATAGACTCATTGTTGCTCAGCCCAAGGTCAAGGAGAGCAGATAAGGTGGCAGCACAGAAAGCACAGTGGTTGCGAGATCAGGTTACAAGCCGCGGTAGTGACAAGGTTGACCAGGGAAGAAGTGGGTGGAACCCTTAATTGGGAGCACCTTCATTCCTAGGAAATGGATTCTTTGTTCTCTCACTGTGATCATTAAAAATTATAACTGGTAAGAGACTCCTTTCGCTTTGTTCTGCTTTTCTACTGCCAAAGGGGAGTGGGGAGTCCCTGAAGTCTGACAATACCTCCAAAAACATAGGAATCCGAAGTGGGTCTCCAGTATGTATGTGTGAGGGCGATGGTTCATATAGGAGGAAATGACTCTTAAGGGGATTGAGGCCTGGAAATGATCTAGCACAATCAGTGGTGCTCCTTCAACAATGCTCTCTGCACCCAAAAGCTAGTCAGTAGTCCCGTGCGCCTTGAGTAAAAACATCATGGAAAACAGGAGGGGAAGTAAAAATAAACCCAAGGGAAAATGTATTATGTTTTGGAGTATATATGTAATAAGATATAATGAATTTAAAAATAAATAAATAAAATGGAACTGCTGGTATAAGCAGTACAGTGGTACCTCGGGTTAAGTACTTAATTCGTTCTGGAGGTCCATTCTTAACCTGAAACTGTTCTTAACCTGAGGTACCACTTTAGCTAATGGGGCCCCTGCTGCTGCCGCGCCGCCAGAGCACGATTTCTGTTCTCATCCTGAAGCAAAGTTCTTAATCCAAGGTACTATTTCTGGGTTAGCCGAGTCTATAACCTGAAGTGTCTGTAACCCAAGGTACCACTATATAAGCTCTGAATATCAATGGCTGGTGAGCAGACATGCCCTGCTCCTGAGATCCCAGAAACATCTCTAGCAGGTCACTGTTGCAAACAGGATGCTGGACTTAATGGACATTTGGTCTGATTTAACAGGGCTGTTGGTTGTTTATTGCTGTTGGTGTTCTATATACCATTACAGATCTTGGGAATAAATATTTCACGATACCCTTCACTGCCAACTATCGTCTTGTCTCTCTCCTCCATCACCTTTATCAGGGCTTTCTCTTGCACTGTAAACAAACACACTTCTGCAAGTTTCCACATCAATTTCTATCCTCCTCCCCCCTTAGCAGTACAGAACCTTACACAACATTTTCTCTCCGTCCGGTTAAGGCAATCATACAGAGAGATGTGATTCACAGCACATCAGTATTCCCTGCAGGGCGCAGAACTAATTGGTGTTATTTTCATAAAATAAAATAAAAATCTCCTGCCTCAAAAAGTGTGGCTCACTGATTGTGACGGCATATATTTCCTGTTAATGCACAAGCAAGGGTCAAAGGAAGCTTCCCTATCCTGCTCCTATCAAAATTTCAAAGTGCACAAACAGAAATGCCTCAGGAAATACCTCATAAAAAGGATACTTCCTGTTGTGGTGTTAAATAGCACTATTACTATTATCATTACTGCTGTGGCGTAACAGTAGCTTTCTGTCCCCTGGCAGTCCTGCTAGTTCTGTGGAGTATTCCTGGTCACGGGGCTGCTTCTTCAACTCTCCCTCCTTTGTTTTTATACCCTTGCTAGAGATATGTTCAGCTGCTGTTTCAATGCCTAATTAGGATCCTTGAGGTTAGGCTTTCGCCTTCCTTGTAGCAATGAGTCTTTGCTCTGCTTGTTTGCTGTCGTTGTTTATTGTCACAACTTTGGTTGGCAGGTGAAGGGCATTGGGTATGATCAATAGTCATGCAGAGGAACCTTAAAAGGGCTCTTTGGCAAGGGGGCACACTGAAAGCCACGGCCTCAGCTTAGGGGGGTTGAGGATGAGCATCAGTTAATTCCCCCCCAAAAAAACTGTAAAGCTACCATTGCAGGAAAACCACTGTAGCTATCCTTCTGAGATTTGTTGACATTCAGACCCTGAGAAGGGGCTACTTGCAAATTTAATCAGTTTCTTTTCCAAAATGCAAAAGGTATAGACAGTTACCGTATTTTTCGCTCCATAAGACGCACCAGACCATAAGATGCACATAGTTTTTGGAGGAGGAAAACAAGAAAAAAAATATTCTGAATCCCAGAAGCCAGAACAGCAAGAGGGATTGCTGCTTTCGCTGCGTAGCGATCCCTCTTGCTGTTTTGGCTTCTGGGATAGCTGCGCAGCCTGCATTCGCTCCATAAGACGCACACACATTTCCCCTTACTTTTTAGGAGGGAAAAAGTGTGTCTTATAGAGCAAAAAATATGGTACTTTACTTAACGTCCCCACCCTCATACAAATGTTGAAGGTTCCCAGCATGAGCTCCCTGAACTTATTTGTCTATAATTTGGCAAACTTTATCCACTTTGGAGGAGCTACTTTGCCTGTAAATTCCATCCACTTCTGTAAAACAAAATAAAACCCACAGTTATAACCATTTAAAACATTTCCCCACAAATAAGTGGCCGGGTGGTGGAATGAAGATTCGTTGTGCCAGATCAGGATTTGGCCTCAGATCAAAATGAGCTTTGGACCAAAACAAGCTGTTTTCCAAAGCCCTGAATAGGGATACAAATCAAATCTTGTGGTCAATGCTCACCCCTGGTTTATAGTTCCTACATTCTAATGATTGCACGAGTATCCATCTGCATATGTCCTTGCAATTCCAGCTTAACAACACAAGCTGGCAGAGTTGAAGGCACAAGACCCTTCCATATCATTTGCTGGTGCAGCAAGTCTTGGGATCAGTCCGTTAATCTTTAATCACTCAAATGAAATATTAAGTTTAGGTCCCTAGGTACAGATTTAAGGAGCCTAATCTTAAGCATTCAGGTTTGCATTTTTAATTTGAAGTCATCTCTAGTCTTCCAAATTTAGCTTGGAGACTGCAGTTCCCGAGAAGTACTTGAGAGTCATCAAATAAGCTCTTTCCCACTTTTGTAAAGATTGGACATTTTTGTAAACTCCCTTCAAGAGAAAACCAGCACACCAGGGAGAAAGTATATTTGATATACTGCTGCGCTGATTTTCTATTCACAAGGAAATTTTTAATGTTGGGGAGCATTAAAAAATGAGATCCTGCACCTGTAGTTTGAGGAGGTGCTGCTTATTCCATCTTATTCTGTTGCATTTGTAGATCAAGGCCCCATAATCATCTCACCTTCCTGTATAGCATAAGACAGAATATTTTGTCCCACCGTTCTTGGAAAGGCAGAAATTATTATCTTCTACCGTCAGGGTGAATGCTATTGAACCCAATAACTTAGCATTGGACTCTGGAGTGCTTTTCAGAAAGGCATCTGGTCTCCATTTGGACTGTATGTGATGACAAATGGCCAACCGCTCTTGCGGTCTTAACATAGGGTTGTGTGTGTGTGTGTGTGTGTGTGTGTGGAATCATACATCAAGAAGCTTTCATACTGTACCAGCATAAAGCACTGACAATGCTCCTTCATACACCATCTGCTTATTCTTTTCCAGATGCGTTTATAAGCTGTCATTGGTACCTGGTGTGCACCACCATGGTCTGAGAAGCAGGGCTAGGGTGCTTTACAAAGCAAGCTTCCAAATTCTCTTTTGACGTGTCCCAATTCACATCTATTAACTACTTCGGACTACAACTTGCATGTATAGCTCACGCCGTAAGCAATGTATTTCTTAAGATCATGTCATAGCTGCTGTAATGCCATAAGCATAAAATATTCTTTCCAATTCAATAAATCATAGTCTCATACATACTGGTAGGACATCAGTTAGCGCCAGAGCACAGCACAGAGCAGTCTGTAAATCTAATTACTATTATTTACAACAATCAGCAGCAGCAGCAGCCTTATTTGCTGTGAGACAGGTCACCGTTCTCTAAAGTTCATGTTGCTGCAAAGCAACTTTGATTATGAAAAGGCATGGAATACATATATTAAAATCAGTCATTTTCTGTAAAAAAAAATTCTGGCCTTCCTTGTTGTTAAAAAAAAAAGCTGGATTGTGATTACAGCATGTCAAAGTTTATGGTCTGCACAATAAACACAATGTTTTCAAAACATATCATTTTTAAACTGTATTTGGGATGGTTTCATCTCTGGTGCCATTTACAACAAGGTGCACACAGCCCTTGAACTCTGGTGCAATCCATATGCTATGAGCAAGAAAGCCTCTCTTTGATTTTCTGCAGTGCTTTAGATCTCAGGGTGATATCCAAGGTTACATTCAGAGCAGACCCACTAAAACCAATGCCCTTAAGTCGCATCAGTCCATTGATTTCATAGGGTCTACTTAGAGTATGATTTAGCTTGATATCACCTTGAAATAATAAAGTTCCACCCCCTAGTTCAGGGGTGGCCAGCTCCCAAGAGACTGCGATCTACTCACAGAGCTAAAAACTGGCAGTGATCTACCCCCTAGATCACTAGGGGGTTCAGGTAAAAGTTGTTGAGTTTTTTAAAGGGAGGTAAGTCCATTTTGGGGGGGTTCAGGTTGAGCTTTTGTTAGGGGAGTAAAATTGTTGAACATCTTTGGGGGAGCCAATGATCTAATAGTGATCTACCTATTGGACATGCCTACCCTAGTTCATTTTTTTTGTTTGCATGCTCTTTTCTTGTATTCCATTATGTCTCCCTCCCCACCCCAAGAAGAAATTGTAAGTTGAGGATGAGGTCACACAATCAAGGCTATGCAGCTGCCCAACATTTGAATGCATTAGCCCCCCTCCCCATAAATGTACTGCAGTGGTACCTCGGGTTACATATGCTTCAGGTTACATATGCTTCAGGTTACAGACTCCGCTAACCCAGAAATAGTACCTCGGGTTAAGAAATTTGCTTCAGGATGAGAACAGAAATCGTGCTCCGGCAGTGCGGCAGCAGCAGGAGGCCCCATTAGCTAAAGTAGTGCTTCAGGTTAAGAACAGTTTCAGGTTAAGAACGGACCTCCAGAACGAAGTAAGTACTTAACCCGAGGTTCCACTGTATGCACTTTCTATAATCTAGCTTGCGGACATCTTCTTTTAGTCAATGATGGAATGGATCTACTCCTGTTATCCATGTCGATATGCAGAGGGTCCGGGAGGCCAGCTGGCAAGCCCAGTTTGGACGTCTCCTTCCATCGGCCCGTGCTCTGATGTAAATCAGTGACCCGGACTTTAGAAGCCAGGGCACGTAATTAGCAGAGTGTACTGCGCACACAGAAGCAGGCGTGAGGCATATGAAGTCATGCTACAGCTACAGATTTATTAAACATAAAACAGAACAAAGAAATATGTTGTCTCTCTCTCGTGTCGTCTCGGAGAGAACAGCAAAAGCAAAATCTATGCACAAACACAAGTTCCCAGCATACTGTGCTGGAATGGAAACAGACATGTGACACGCAACAATCTCATGCCTGTTCCTTAAGGGGGAATGGAAATGTCAACAATCCATTCATTATCTAGTTAGTTAAGAAGATAATTCATTGCTTTCAGGGCCGGGGTGGGGGGTGGGGGGGGGGTGGAATAGATTTACAAAATCAGATCAAACTTTTCACAAGGCAGCTTTTTCAGTCACTTTATGATAAACACTCACAGATTTGCATACGGTAGTGGTTATGACCTGCAAAGCTCTAAACAGCTTGGGATCAGGCAACCAGAAGGGCTGCTTTCTTCTCAGGTCCTGAGATCTTCTGGAGAGTGCCTTCTTTAGTCCCACCAATGTGCTAAGCCATGGTGGGCAGGGACACAAGACAGGGCCTTCTCAGTGGCTGCACCCAAGCTTTGGAACTCCGTTCTTAAGTAGGTCTACTTAGCCTCCTCTCTGATCAGACAATAGGTTGTATCCAACAGCAGTTGGAGCAGACCACTAAAATGATTTAACATGGCTAATTTAGGTACATTAATTTCAGTGGTTCTACTCTAAGTAAAACTTAGTTGGATAAAACCCAATGTCTTGTTTAGTTAGATAAGCCTTTGAGCTCGTTGGATAGATTTGGTTTTTAGAAAAATTATGGCTCATCTTAGCACGTTTTAATGTGGCTGTTTTTTAAAATTGATTTTTATAATATGATCATTTTTTATGTTTTATCTACTCCCCTTTTTATTTTATTGTTGCAGGGTTTTTTTATTAAAAAATATACTGTCAATTTATTGTTGTTGCTGTTGCTAGATAACGCTACTAGTAATGCAAAACAAAACCAAAAAACAAAAACCAGCAATGTGAATTCACTCTAAAGAAGGGGGGGGGGGGGAGAGAAAACGCTGCAGCCCTAATATTTAAATTCTGTGCCCCTGCTTTGCTTGTGATGACACATTGAGCCTCACTTACTTAGAGAAAGTTCATTTTGCAGTGCTCTCCAAGGTTGCTTTGATTAAGAAGCTAATATATGATAAAGATTGCCTCATGAATGCCAAGTCTTATTTTTAGAATCAATTAAGTAGAGGAGGCATCCATTGCGGAAGCCCACATCATAGAGAACAGAGATCTTTAAGCATTTCTCGACGCATAGTAACTAAAGTGAGAATGAAATCACCTTTCTTATCATGCCTTCTGCTTAAGCTTGGGCAAAGACATCCTTGGACCACTGGATTCCATAGAGAGAAGACTGGATATCGGTGAGACGACAAAAGATGTTTTGACATTCCGTCTCATAGCGCTAGAACTTGGAGCCATCGAATGAAGCTGAATGTTCAGTCCAGATGAAAGAACTTCTCCACGCAGTGCATATAGCTAAACTATGGCATTCACTCCCATAAGATTTAGTGATGACTTTCAAAGGGGATTAGACAAATTCACAAAGGTTAAGGCTATCAGTGTCTACTAGTCACAATGACTATACAGTGGTACCTTGGGTTACTTCAGGTTACAGACATTTCAGGTTACAGATGCTTCAGGTTACAGACTCCGTTAACCCAGAAATAGTACCGTGGGTTAAGAACTTTGCTTCAGGATGAGAACAGAAATCATGCTCTGGCGGCGCAGCGGCAGCAGGAGGCCCCATTAGCTAAAGTGGTACCTCAGGTTAAGAACAGTTTCAGGTTAAGAACGGACCTCCAGAGCGAATTAAGTTCTTAACCCGAGATACCACTGTATTCTACCTCCACTCTTTGAGGTAGAATGTTTCCGTATACCAGCTGCTAGCAATCACAAGGAGGGAGACAGATGTTGCACTCAGTCCTTGCTTGTTGGCTTCTGACAGGCATCTGATAAGAACAAGGATGCTGGACTAAATGGGCATTTGGTCTCCTCCAGCAGGCTCTTGTGCATTTTTTTTAATCACCCAAAAGGCTAGTTGTATCTTTGGTTAGAGAAACAACAACCAAGAACAAGAAGATACTAAATATTATAAGACACTTTGCTAATTTAATTTTCCATCATGTTAAGTTTACAGCCCGAATTTAACACAATCCTCTCAGTAAACGATAGTCCTAGTCATTAACCCAAAATGTTTGGTTAATCTATTTTCTTCCTCAAAGCACATCCAAAGCAACGTATAGTTTTGTGTTCAGCATCACAAGAAAAACTGTCCTTGTCAGATGGAAATAATGTGGAGAGAGGCTGATAAGCCTCAGCCTGGATACACAACAAAATTTACATAGCCTGAGAAAGTTGTTTATTCATCACTGTTTTATCCCGTTCATCCCTCAAGGAACCCCAGGGTGATTTCTGTACATGATGAGATTACCCTGTAAACTATTTCAAATATGTAATTGCTTCAAGTTGTCTTCCTCCAAATGAATCACAAAGAATTTTTTGCCCTGTTATTTAGCCTATAATAATTTGAATATTGCTATGTGTCCCATATATATATATATATATATATATATATATATATATCCATATATATATATATATCCATATATATATATATATATATATATATATATATATATATATGCCCTGCCTCCCTAAAGACTCAGAAAAGACAACAAGCAATATCCTAATCTCTGCCTTGCCATGTCATATGTGGACATGGCTTTAAGGACCGTGCCCTGCTTGCGCGTTTTTTATTCTGAGCTTGCATGAAACGGCACATTCTGCAGATGTGCAGAAAAACGGACGGAGCCAAGAACGGCACTCTCCAACCCACAAAAGCCTAAATATTTTCCACAAGGACTTCTCCTTGTTGACACAAGGGTATGAGAATCCAGAGCACACTCAACTGAAACAAGCCTGGAGGGTTCTAAAGAGGGGCTGGATCTGGGGGGAGAGAGAGAGCTGAGATGGAAGTTTAGCTTGCAGCTAGAATCCAGTGAAAAGACCTAATGCTGGAAAGAAGCCCTCTGACCAATCAAGAGGTTGTTGTTGTTGTTGTTGTTTAGTCATGTCCGACTCTTCGTGACCCCATGGACCAGAGCATGCCAGGCACTCCTGTCTTCCACTGCCTCCCGCAGTTTGGTCAAACTCATGCTGGTAGCTTCAAGAACACTATCCAACCATCTCGTCCTCTGTCGTCCCCTTCTCCTTGTACCCTCCATCTTTCTCAACATCAGGGTCTTTTCCAGGGGGTCTTCTCTTCTCATGAGGTGGCCAAAGTATTGGAGCCTCAGCTTCAGGATCTGTCCTTCCAGTGAGCACTCAGGGCTGATTTCCTTCAGAATGGATAGGTCTGATCTTCTTGCAGTCCATGGGACTCTCAAGAGTCTCCTCCAGTACCATAATTCAAAAGATCGAGAGGTAGGATATCTCAAAACAAAAGTTGCAGGGAGTAGAGTTACTCAAGCCGAGGTAAGCTCAGATTGCAAGCAATAGCCAGGAGTAGCAATGATCAAGGTCAATTGAGCGGAGTTCATAGCACAGAAACCTATTCCTGCTGCTTAAAAAAAAAGTGGGGGGGGGGGAGAGCAGGGTTCAAAATGTCTTGCCAATTATCTTAGTGATGTCTGCACACTGCCAGCCTCTTTCCAGTCTGTCCAACCACCTGAAGAGGCTGTAGGAAATGGAGAAGAGGCTCTCTTAGAAATCCATAAAGCCACCAGGCATTCTGTTCGTTAACATTTCAGATCACTATCAAAGGCTTCCCCTGAAAAGGTACTTGAAGGAGCCGGACAGCATCCAGCCAATTTAACGAGAATATCAGCGCGGACTGGTTCGTGGCATCCGTGAAAAACACTTTTTAAAAAGAACTAATTTCAGTTTGTTATAACTCCAGATGCCCTTATTTACCACGCCGTTTCCTGTTTTCTAGTGTTCAGGGTAAATTGCTGTCTCTATTTTTGAGGGTGCATTTTTAGATCTCAACAGCACGCATCTCGTATACCTCAGATTTCTTCAGACTTCTGGGTCTCCAGCGAAATATCTGCATGGTCTCTTGCCATATTAGGCTCTTTTGAGAGTAAGGTTGGAATAGCAATTAAATAAATAGGCTAGGTTAAATGAATGCTGCACACAGGGGCTAAAGAATCGCTGTCAGCAACATGCAATGGCAATGGGGTGAGCACACTTGGTCAGTGATAGTCCATGTGAGAGTAGGGGTGTTAAAAGCACACCAGTGTCCCTACTGTAACCGCTGGCATGTTGGAGCGTAAGTGATAATAAGAAAGAATAGAATGGCTACTGTCTTGGCAAACCAATGGAGGAACAGAAGGGCAGGTTTGGCCAATATTCATGGGATGCTGATAAAAATTATCCTTCTGACCTTAGCTACTCAGCGGCTGCCACATCTGCTTTGTAGGATATCTGTGTGTTCTCCCTCCTACCAATTCTTAGGGTTCTGTTGCGATGGAAATATTTAATCTGATCCTTATGGCAAACTTGCCGCGTATGCTCAATATAGTGCTTGATGCACAGAGCTAAAGTGATATGTGTAACCACTGTTGTTTCTCCAGTAGATGGCACAATTTGTTTTGACTTAGAGAGCTTTACTACAAAAAGAATAGCACATGGGGGTGGAGAATCACATTTCAATGCCAGGAGATGTTTCCTTACTAATGTCCTTGTGCACAGCCAAGAGTTTAAAACTACAAGTTCCACATCTGCACCAAAGGAAGTTGCAGGTGTTCGCCATTAAACCTCTTCTCCTCCCATAAAATACTTTCCAGACCAGCAAAACTGGATGGAAAATGGTTTATTATGCCTGTTGGCATTAGGATATTGTCTCTGTTGGCATAACATATGCAAAGGGAAGTTGAATTGTAGAACAGCCTATAGATCAGTCTCAAGAGTGGAGGGGATGCTAATCTTTTTCAAACTCAGGACCATAATGGTGGTCAGCTAACTCCCTGAGGGCCACCTGCCAGGGGTGGGTGCAGCCAAGTTGTGTGTGTGTGTGTGCGTGTGTGTGTGCGTGCACACAGGCTAAGAGCACACTCCCCACAAATACAGCACTTGCCAGACATGCAGCAACACAACCAATCCATATCAAGGATTTGATGTTGGCTCCTGCAGCCAATCGGAAGCCGTGTAAGCCGCATTGGACGTTCGGGTTCCAAAGAATGTTCACAAACCAGAACACTCACTTCCAGGTTTGTGGCATTTGGGAGCTGAAACGTTTGACTCGCAAGGCATTTGGGATCCAAGTTACAACTGTGTATTTATTAGACCCATCCAAAAAGAAGTCCCATCTATTCAAATGCTGAAAGTTGGAAGCATCCCTCTATGTGTATGAATGGGCCACATAGTCTTAAAGTTATCTATTTTTGGTTTCCGTGTCTGTCTGGCAATATGTGTTGAGCTATTACGCTATATGCCACTTCTATTTTGGAACATGAACTATTCCATTCATCCCAGATAAACCCCTAATCCCTTCCTTTACCTGCAATGCTGTCACGCACAATTTTTTTATCATTGCCTTTCCCCCATCAGTTTGCTTAGACTGCTAATGAAAATATTGAATTAAATATATTGCAACGTTTATCCGTGAGGAACACCATTATTTATTTAGTTTCAACTTGAAAGTTCACCTTTAAGCGCCGACCACCAGCTCCTTGCTAATCTCGAAATACTTGTATTTATGCTTGCCTTTTCCATTTAAGAAGCGATTTCCCAGTGGCGCAAGCTAGATCAAATTTGTGTGATGAAATTCTAAGAGGATATGCCCTGTGTTGCCCTGGCCTATGGGGCAAAATCCCCCCACCACCACGCTTTTAAAAATAAATAAATAAAAAGGATATCAGATTAGTCTGGTGAGTAAAACAAGCCTGTATTCCAACACAAGGATAATATCTCAGCAGAAAGCTGACAGCATGTGGGTGCAAGGGATTAATGCATATTGTTGGGCAGAGATAAGACTGATGGAAGCTACCAAAGGAAGCAGTCCTCCACACACTTACTTGAAATCAATGGGATGTAAACTTCATTAACATTGAGCTGTAAATAATCCTCATGCCCAATGTTAGTGGCAGCTCATCATGAACAGAGCCGTTAAAATTGCTATTAGAGGGATCATCTGTGTTATCCTATTCCCTGTGTCAGGATAAGGTCAACCCTAATAGCTGCTATACCAGCAAAGCAGCACGTGCAATGCTTAGCCCGTTCCCAACATTTCATTGCACTCCAGCATGACCAAGAAGCAACAGGCAGGATTGCACCTACTTAGGTCCATTGCTCTTACAGCTGTTCCTTCTAGATTGTTCCAGATCCTCATAGCCAAAAACCTCATTTTGACTTCCCACCTAAATTTGTTTCAGATTTAGAGCTGTTGGTGCTTGTACACACAGGCGGCCTTTTTAAAGCTGACCAACTTTCCCTTTTCACTGTGATGCCCTGCTCTGATCTCTGAACCTCTTTTCAAGAAAATGAAAGCAGCTAAGTATTGTATTGTGGAAAATATCTCTTGTGGTGGTCAGCTGGGAAGGATGTTCCGTGTCTGCACTGTGCAGTGAATTTTGCTCTCAGGGGCAAAGTAGTCATTTCAGTTTAGATTTATTTTCCCTTCTGGTTGTTGTTAGCAGTTATAGCAATACAAAAAACCCCCACCCTATACTGTTTCTTAAAATCAATATACCATACCTTGTCCACAGGCTTACAATCCCATCTAACTAAATTTAACACTGCATTTTAAAATTGTTGTAACATGTCCTGGGACCTCATGGGAAAGGGTGTCCAAGAAATCTAAAATTATCAACACTACCACCACTGAACCCACATGTCAAAAATGAGAAACAGGGGAAAAAACCTGGAAGAGACACAGGCACAATATACAAAGCCAGAACGTAGCTGGGAAAAGTCCAGAAAGATGAGCACACTTTGAGTCAGTCTTAAAGAAAGGTAATAATGACTGTAACCAAAATACAATATTCCAGATGTGGCTTCACCAGAACCTTGAAGAAGCATCCCAAAATACTTCCATGCTCCTGCTAGAGACACATTCCCTTTATGCATCCAAAGAGTTTCCTGGCAGTGTCACCCCGGGATATTGTAGACCCCAAGGCAATATGTGTAAAAGTGTATGGCTCATGCTTGGTGAAATTCAGAAGCCATGAACATTGCTCAAAGACTGAAACCCTCTACGTACAATGGAGTAAAATCCTTTGCATTCAGCAGGATTTCCCTCCAAGTAAACCTTCAGCTGACTGGAGTGGAAGAAAAGGAGTTAGAGGAGATGAGCCCCTTGACATACTGGAGAGCCAGTGTGGTGTAGTGGTTAAGAGTGGTGGACTTGTAATCTGGGGAACCGGGTTCGCATCTCCACTCCTCCACATGCAGCTGCTGGGTGACCTTGGGCTAGTCACACTTCTCTGAAGTCTCTCAGCCTCTCAGCCTCACTCACCTCACAGAATGTTTGTTGTGGGGGAGGAAGGGAAAGGAGATTGTTAGCCGCTTTGAGACTCCTTAGGGTAGTGATAAAACGGGATATCAAATCCAAACTCCTCCTCCTCCTCCTCCTCCTCCTCCTCTTCTTCTTCTTCTTCTTCTTCTTCTTCTTCTTCTTCTTGACATCTGCCTGATGATTCACCTGCTAACATCAGGCCTACTTCTTTTAGTGGGACAGAATTAAGCCTGTTCAACAGGTGGTCCACCAAGCCTCCTATCCATAAATGGGAGCCCACCAGGAGTTTCTGGACAGCCTAGAGCAGGGAGGCTGTCCAGAATACAATGGGGGGGGGGGAGGCCACAATAAGGGCTTCTGAGTCTGAAGTTGCACAGGTCTGATTTAATCAGTTATTAGTTGGAGCAGGACACCCTTTAGATGTTACTAGAGTAATGCACTTCCATTCCACAGCTGTGTTGCAACATTTAAAGGCCTGGCATTGTATCGCCAAAGCTAACCACACAGCTCCTTCCTGCCCATTCATCACCTCCAATGGAGTTAACGGCATTGGAAGGGTCAGTATAGCTATAGCTGGGCCTGCCCAACTAGATGCCTGTGCGAAATCTGGAAGCAGGACCTCAGTGCAACATCTTTCTCCCTGTTTGTGATCCCCGGCAACTTGTATAAATATTAGAGCTCTCATGCTTTAAAGGCCACAGTGGCTGCTAAGTGCAAGAATGATGTTGGGGTTGCCTTCCATAAATATACTGCCTCCTGACCTGAGCTTTGCAGTAGCGTCAACTACCAGTATAAATAAGGAACACCGTAGCTCTGTCGCAGCTGTCAGCACAAAATAAAGCAGGATGAAAGGTCTTTAGCCATCCTTTTCAGAAGCGCTTGTAAATATCACATTTGCTCAGATCCCATTCGCTCCCATAGTCCAGGGCTGCTGTCAAAATAATGTAAACTTATAGCGAAGTGCCACCTTCTTTCTCCGGAGAGGCTTCGGAATAACCAAGCCATCTGCCCAGTGCCATCTGCTGTTGCTTTAGAAGTAAATTGGTCTGGTCAGTCGGAAAAGGGGTTTACGCAAATGGCTGCTTTGCAGGATACTTGCGTCCCCGGCAACGTCTTCAGATCTCTTCAAGGATCTGTTTTTCTTGGAATTTCTGCTGTTTTAATTGCGCCTTTGGCTGTGTCTGCGACACTGCCTCTCTCCAGTACTTAAACTTTACAAGTCTCTCGTTAGACGGCTTTCCTTATTAGAGACGCACAGGCTCAGGATTTTCCTCTACAAATCATTTTTTTTAAAAAGAAAGAGAACACTGGCATTTCACAATTGCAGCCTCAAAATCTGTTGGGCTCATGGCAGAGCTTGAACCTATAGCGAGCCTTGAACTCGTGACCTGAAGGATGGCAAGTGAGGATGCAGCTGACACTTCACTTTTGAGCTCTGGTCAAAGGAAAGGCGTGTCGGGATATCAGTCACATTACCTGAGAGAGCCACCTTGCACTGATGGCTAGGCAAGGCAAGGCAAGGCAAGGCAGAGTCAGAGTCAGATGATACTCCTTAAGCAAGGAAAAGACCTGTTCTTGACTTCTAGCTAGATTCTCTTGTCCTCAGCTGGACAAGGCAATTCATTGCAAAGGGGAGAACCTTGAAATGGAATGGCTAAGTGGCAGGTTTAGCTTTTGCCAGAAAGAGTCAAATTTGAGTGCAAAAGTCAAATCATGCAAATCCAGCATAATTATTTTTTTAAGGAAGAAGAAAACGCCTTGTAATGAGAGAAAGGATGGAATGATCTCCAGGAAGAAGAGACAGTTTGAGTTTTCCAGCGAGTGCAGAATGTGTTGTAAATTGGGAGTGTGTTTGCAGCAAAGCATTTGTGACATGTGAAGTTAATGTGGTAAATGAAAACTGGCAATAGTTGCCAACTTGCATTTTAACATGTACATGGGAGTCCTGCTGAAATCTTAAGAATTAAAATTTCGTATCAAGGTAATTAAGACCACACACTAAAAGAAGGAGGAGAAGAAATGGATCCTATGCCCTTAATATACTATGCAAATTAAAGAAATCTGCTCATTTCCTGCACAATCTACTCATCTGCTCTGTTTCTGCTAATTACAAAGTAGGCCAAGGAAGGACTATGTGGGTCACTAAAATCCTGCCCACTGGAAGTCTTTAAGCACAAACACAGACCCTCCAAGTGTCCCTATTTTCCAGGGACAGTCCCATATTTACAGAAGCTACCCCGGTTTCTGATTTGATCCCAGAATGTCCTGCTTTTCCTTAGAATCTCCCTATTTTGATCAGAGTTATGCGACCCTCGAGCCAAGGAGATAAGTACGTAACTACACAACTTTTAGAAGACATCTGAAGGCAGCCCTGTATAGGGAAGTTTTTTAAATGTTTAATTATGTTTTTATATATGTTGGAAGCCGCCCAGAGTGGCTGGGGCAACCTAGTCAGATGGGCGGTATTATTATTATTGAATAGGACATCCCTATTTTCATCGGAGAAATATTACAGGGTATGCAATCATAGATGCTTAGAAGTAAAGTCCATTGACCACAACAGGACTTTCTTTCATGTAAGAGGTTGTAGGATTTCAAGTTTTCTGGAGTGGCATTAACCACATACTTTAAAACATACAGTTATAACCATGAGGGCTAGAAACCTACTGGTTTTAAAAACAACCACAATGCCCAGTATCCACTTTCTGTCCTTTTTCTGTACTTGTGGGGAATCATGCCAGGACTTCCACTTTGCTTGCAGTCCACCCTGATCATTACTAATGCTTTTACTGATTCCCCACCACCACCACCACGCAACCCAATTCAGAAAAATCTGATCAAAACTGGAAGGGAGACTCAAGAGGATGAGGGCCACAGGAATTTCCTTCAAGGAAAGATGGAGCATAGGTAGGAATGAAGAGGGTGGAGCATTTGCTAGCTTGAATATGTTGCCTTTCCTTTAAAAATGCAGCACAGTGCAGTAAAATCACAACAGATAAATGCGTTATCATTCATTAACTTACAGAATGGGAAGAGCTTGCGCCTAACATCCCATATGTGTACAGCACAAAATCGGATCAGATCCCAAACAGCTTTTATGAAATGTCTCAGCTGACCACAAGGGATAATTCCTTCCTTCCTTCCTTTTACAATGGACAATTTCTACAACCTAGGTGCTGTTATAGAAAAAGACACAGGTGGCGCTGTGGTCTAAACCACTGAGCCTCTTGGGCTTGCTGATCAAAAGGTCGGCAGTTCGAATCCCCGCAATGGAGTGAGCTCCCATTGCTGTGTCCCAGCTCCTGCCAACCTAGCAGTTCAAAAGCACGTCAGTGCAAGTAGATAAATAGGTACCGCTGTGGCGGGAAGGTAAACGGTGTTTCCGTGCACTCTGGTTTCTGTCACGGTGTTCCATTGCACCAGAAGCGGTTTAGTCATGCTGGCCACATGACCTGGAAAGCTGTCTTTGGACAAACACCGGCTCCCTTGCCCTGAAAGCAAGATGAGCGCCACAACCCCATAGTCGCCTTTGACTGGATTTAACTGTCCAAGGGTCCTTTACCTTTTTATGGAAAAAGAGCTGGTTTGTGTATCCATCAAATGGACCTCCCTTGAAGCTGAAGTAAGGCCTCCAGTGAAGGTCTTAATAAACCAGGAAAGTTATTAGGAAGTCTAGTTACTTCGTCAGCTAATCTTGCCCTCCCCCCTTCCACCACCCTGCTGCCATTCACCCACCTCAATCATCACATACGTGTGTGTGTATTGACAGCATCCCACCTGTTTTGTACAGGGCCCGTCCAGTGGAGTCACTAACTCGCAAGCTTAAACTACACCACAAGGTCTGAATATGTTGCAGGAAGGGGCTGCTTCACAATTTTAACAGGATTTTGGGCCATACAAAGAGGCTGATTTGAAGGCTGAAAAGCAAGCCTTAATTAACTTATTGAAAAGGAGGGTAAGAAGTGGCTTGATTAAGGTTTGTAAAGTAGCACCTCCGTGGGGAGAAAGTATTGGGCACTAAAGGGCTCTTAATTCCACCAGTGAAAAGCATAATTGGAACAAATGTCTGGAATTTAAAGTGGAAAGGATTCAAATTAGAAAGAAGGCACATTCTTCTTCTTCTCTCTCTCTCTTAAAAATGAGAAGATGATTAACTATTGGAAGAGACTTGCCAAAGGAGAGAAAGAGGGTGGGTTTGCCTTGAGTTTCTGTCTTTAGATTAGGAACTGATACCCTTCGACAGATATGCTTCAGTAACCAAAGTATCAAAAGTTTCGTTAATTAGAATTCAGGGAGCTTGTCGATCTCAGGAGGCCTTCCTGGCCTTAAACTTTCTTAATTATAGCAGCACACTGGAATTGCTGCCCCAGTTGGACCGGTGTCAGCTTTCAATGTAAAGTGGGGGGGGGGAGGGGGGGAGGCAGCCTAAATTAAATCACCAACATGACCTTCAAGACATAACATGGGGTAGCATCATAATGCGTTATAATGTGAGAATCGATTGTCTTTGTGGGTTTTGCTGCTTAATATTTTTTTTTTTTAAATCATATTTATTAAAGTTTCCAGAAATATAGAGATAGAAAGAAAAAAGAAAAAGAAAAAGAAGATATTTAAAACCTTACTTTCATTGCCTACTTTCTGGGACTCCCCCCCTCCCCCCCCCAACTGTATTCCCCTTTCCTTAATTTGGTTCTACAAGCTCTCACTCCCAATTTGAAGCTTAATTTGTTTAACCCACTATCCAGATTGAATTGTACAGATCTTGCACCATCCCACATCATTGACAAGAAAAGAAAAAAGATTTTCCCCAAGATCCAGGGTTTTGCTGCTTAATAAATGTGTTCTTACTGTGGACATATAGGCGATGGTTTTCCTCTGTTTAAAAATGGTAACGGGAGAACAATTAGAAGACCGGGAATAGCTAAAATGCTCACTTTTCCTTATTCTTTCTCACCAAGCAGTCAGTGCTGTTGGATCTTCGACACACCTATGCAAAGGTGGTCGGGGGGGGGGGGGAAGGAATTGCTTGTTGCAAAGCCCCTCCCTTGCCTTCCAGGAGGACATTAGCTAAGGATATTATTTCAACCCCAGGCTTTCTAGTAGTTAGCTAGCTCTTCTAGCTCCAATAGGACAGCACTTACCCAGAGCTCCCCAGGACTCAACACACTTCTGCTTTGCTTTAAGAACAGGTGTACTTGTATATCCCTTCTCTACTTCTAGGGCAGGCTTATAGCAAAATTGTCATGTCCACACTTCTGTCAGCCTCTTAAAATAGTTAGGGAACTTTTTATTCTTTAATCAAGGTGTATGTTTCATAGAATTTGCTACCTGTATAGATTGTAACTTTGTGGTCTGAAACAGCATTTATTGTCGCTCCTATTTTATATAATAAAGCAAGCTATTTTTTTAGTCCTCTGTGAGAGCTTCTTGTGGGCATAAGATTAAGAGTCAACACATATATATAACACACACATATATATGTGTTATATATATGTGTGTGTTTGATATATATGTGTTTGATATATATATATCACATGTCATCACTCCGGAAAAATATCCTAAACTTCTCAATAGTGTGTATATGAACATAAGGTAAAGAAGGTAAAGGACCCCTGGATGGTTAAGTCCAGTCAAAGGCGACTATGGGGTTGAAAGGCTCATCTTGCTTTCAGGCTGAGGGAGCCGGCATTTGTCCACAGACAGCTTTCCGGGTCATGTGGCCAGCATGACTAAACCACTTCTGGTGCAATGGAACAGTGTTATGGAAGCCAGAATGCATGGAAACACTGTTTACCTTCCAACCGCAGTGGTACCTCTTTATCTACTTGCACTGGTGTGCTTTTTAGGTTGGCAGGAGCTGGGACAGAGCAACAGGAGCTCACCCTGTCATGGGGATTCAAGCCACCAACCTTCTGATCAGCAAGCCCAAGAGGCTCAGTGGTTTAGACCACAGCCATGCACACATGAGTGCTGGCCATGCACATGTACACATTCCTGCCCATGATCACTAAACCCCTCCTATCCCAAGACCACTTCCACCCCCCTTTCAAAACCCCAGCATATATTTTATCACGGAAAAGACACGGAAATTCTCCAGGTACATTATTAATCCTGGATGGGCTTGCCTGACTGAACGCAAGTGGAAACTTCTTTCATAAATCATGCAAGGTCAACCCGAGTTGGTATTTTCACATCCCCTGTTTTTTGAGCAATACAGGTAACGTTGCGAAGAGTGCCATCATTATGGCATCTGCTCTCAGAGAGGTCAGAACTTGCAGTTTGAAAAACATTTAATATTTATGGACGAGCACAGTTCTGGAATAATTTATTATTCTCGTAACTTGGGCAAGATTGTGAATTTCACTGCAGCTAGAAGCTGATCCACTGGTAGGTGTGGGTGGTGGGTTGGTGACACATCAGTAGGATAACTAGGAGTGGACTCTCATCCAGGGACCAGAGAGCACAGTTAACATGGAACTTCTGCCTTTGAAAGCTCAGCTGGCGGGACAGAGTAATGTGCGGCAGGCCTTGAGAGAGATTTTCAATCATTCAATGGTGTGACTCACTGCTTTAGGACTCACATTCTTACTAGGTTGAACTCAAATCCTGCAGGACTGTGGCTTACTGGGAAGAGGAATCTGTACCTTAGAAGACCTTAAGAGGGCCAGAGCTCAGGGACAGAGTATGCATTTTGTTTGTGCAAAAAGGTCCAAAGTTCAATTTAGGATGTTAGGAAGTTGTGAAAGCTATCCTGAAAGTTTGAAGATTTATCCTGAAGATTTAGATCTATTGATAAATGTACTGTATAATGTCTTAGGATTAAGGGTTGGACAAAAGAGGTAAGGTTGGAGACAACATTAAGGACCCCGGCAAAATTAGCAAGCATCTCCTTTGCTAGAGAAGTACAGGGGAATGCCACATTGTACAAAAAGTTAAAGGTAGCAGTGCTGGCCAATAAGAAAAACAAAACAAAGTCTGTATTACTTTTATGGGGCAAACCAAAAAAGTGTCACAAAATAGTGCACACTCTCGGAGTTAAGCAGCAGTATAGCATGGTATGTAGGTTGTTAAAGTCTTTTGCCTATCCCATTTAGTCTGCCTTAAAACACGTACCCCTTCTCTCTACCCCTCTAGCAAGGAACAGACCACATACTCTTAAGCTGAAAAGCTTTACTTATTAAATCCAAAGGTTTGATTCATTTCTTGTTCCATGCAGCAGCAGAGAGAACCCAGGGTGCAAAATATAGTTTCAAACATGTTATCTGAAATTGCAGCAAGTTCAGACACGTCCGTCCTTGTTTCACTTCCTCCCTCACGAAGGAGAGGGTGTGATGCAGCTGAGTCTAGGAACAGAACTCTGTGGTCTTAACCCCTTCATGCACTAACTAGCATATGCATAGTTATGTTTGACTACAACTTCTCACAGGAAGAACACACCCTGTTTGGCTTCTAAAAGCACACCATCTAAAATTAATCTCTGCTTTTCAATTACCAAGGAATCTGAGTGTTTCATCTAAGAATGAAGACATGATAGCTGGAGGTTGCTTTTGTTGTTTTTGTTTTGGTTGTCTTTCCAGAAATGAGGTATCAACGCCTGGGTGCTTCTCCTTGGTGCAACTGAAACCTGCAGAGTACCTAACAGAGCCTCACATGAACACCGGGAACACCCACACTTACTTAAAACTCTTACTAGATGACAACACACAGCTTCATTACCACCCAATTTTTTTCTTTTTTTCTTTAAATGATATTTATTAAGAATTTTAAAATTACAGAAAAGACAAAGAGAAAAAGAAGGGGAAAAAAACAAAAGAAAAACAAGCCACAATCCACAATCAAACAATACAAATTAATAAAAATCAAAATCAAAAAATAACAACAAAACACGTAACACAACACAATCAAAAAGCGAAAATAAACCTCAAAAATTTAAAAACAAATCCAATATTCTCAAATCCTTAACTGTCATTACCTTATTTCATCGACCTCCTCACTCCTCCCTTTTTGTATTCTAGTTGTTAATTATCACAGCAAATCCTTCCCCTTTTTTCATAGTATTCTGTCATTAACTTACCTTAATCTATTTTAACCTTATCTTACTATAAAAGACCCTAAAACTTAAAACTTAGATCTTATTTATACCAATTTCTCATAACCATAACATATTCTTACATAATTCTTTTAACATTTCTGCTAAAGCCAAATAGTTTCGTTCCAACATTTTTTTAACATTCATCAATTTTATAAAACAATCCTAATAAAAAAAATTTTTTAAAAAACTTTCTTCCAGTCTTCATCCAACGTCTCTTCCTCCTGGTCCCGGGTTTTGTCAGTCCTTTCTATCCCATCAATCTAGCTCATTAACCTGGTAATCTTATGTCCGAGGCCCTTAAGTCACTTCCATGTCCCTTCCGCAGCTCTTCTTCATATTTATACCTGTACTTTACTTTCCGGGGTGGCGCCATCGGTAATGGCGGATTCCCTCTGATCCAGAGGGACTGGCTCCACGGAAAACGGGTCTTTCCCACTATGGCGAAGCGGGGACCCTTTGAAAAATCACAGGCGGATGAAGCCTGTGACCATGGGACTCGGCGGGCACCTTTCGTGCCCCCCCAACTCGTAAAGGAACCCAGTTACGGGCTCCGGAGCGAAGAGTGGCGCGGTGCTGAGAGTCAACTGCTTCTTCCGTGGAGTGAAGCCGCACAGCCGTTGCCGGAGAGCGCTGCCTTTTTCCTGGGACAATTTGGCTATTAAAACAACTACCCGTGAGTAGCTTAATTTCGGACAATTGGACTTTAAACAACGACCTGTGAGTAGAAAGGAAAATTGGACTAAGAAATTCTTGTCAATTTGGCACTGAAACTGGAAGGTCAGTCAGCCTTCCGTTTCTTGTAGATAGATTAAAGCAAAGACATGGCAAACTAGAGTTCAGAAAATCGTTTGTAAAGGATTAACTTTCATCATCTAAAATTGTTGAACCCCTCTCGGAAGCAGGAGAAGAGGGGGGATTTTTCCTGGACTGTTTAAACCTGCAGAAGAGAGTGTAAAGAAAAGTAATTTTCCACCGTTTTGAACCTGGGAGCGGGGTGTCAAGACTGACGTTTTTGGGAAGCTCATTGACTATAGACAAACGTCTTTGACAGACAGTTAAAAGAAGAGAAACATAGTGATTCCATTGCTCTCCTTCGCATTTTAAAGGAACAAATATTGACAAAATATCTGAAAAAGGAAACTTTGTTGTTAGATCTGCCTTTAAAAGAAAAGAAAAAAAAAGAAAAGAGATGGATACAAATAGAAGTTCTTCCCCTAGAGGGAGCCTGTGAAACTGTTACTAAATCTGAACCGGGGAGCTCTGCAGCTGCAACAGATTAAGATCGTGGGAACAGACTTCTGACCTTCATAACAATGTATTCAGAAGCTCTGGTGCGTGCTTTCTGCAAAACAAGTGCCCTTTTGGAACAGTTACATGAGAAGACGGACTTGATGACTGTTGCGATCAGAAATTTTGGACAGGTTGTGGGTAATTATATAGAATCCACCCAGGAATCAACTCAGGAGTGTGCTCTGACAGATCAGATGAGGGAAGAGGATGTTGCTGGACCTCGGGTGGCAGAGATGGAGGGAGCTGTGGCCCAGCAGGAACATGAGTTGTTGGATTTGACAAATGAACTAGGAAAAAGCCAGATTTGGAGAGATACAGTTTTGTTTGGTTTGGAAATGGGGGGTTGGATAGACCCCCCTCTATGCAGGGATGTTTTGACTCTTCAAGTCTGGCAATGGGCCGTGAGATGTTTGGGGTTGTGGTGGTTCTTAATTCTGGAGGGACTTTGAAATATGTTTTTAAATACCACATGGAGTTTAGTGTGGAATATGGAAAAGGGGCTGATTTGTCGAGAAGGGACAAAAATACTGTCAAGCTGGAGTTTCCACGAGTAAAAGGAGCAGGAGATAAAGTAAAGTACCATCCAATTTTTTTCTTTCTTCCCTAGCCTTTTCTTCCTTCCCACTCTTTGTTGTCTTTTATAATGCAGCCTGATTAAGAGTCCTGGAGAGTTTGAAAGCATGCACACTATTTTGTGCCATTTTTCTTGGTTGAATAGAAGCATTGCCCTAATAGGGATACAAATAATGGCCAACAATGACCATCTGATAGGTCAGGAACACCTTTGGGAGGGGAAAACCATTTTGATAAAAGACATATCTTTCTCCTCTACCCCCAGCTAAGATGGATGTACCTTGGATATCTGCGAAGGAAAGAAAGGGCAAACTGCAGGTTGAGATAGAGCTTATGAAAGGTATGGAAAGAGAGAGAGATGTTTGGGCTCTGAAAGCATCTTAACATGCTAATAAACTTCCTGGTGATCTGATGAGGAAGCAGTCGTTGGCTTTGGCAGCTGAATGGCGTACTTAAATTTTGTATCTCCACAATTATGCTCAACCTCTATATTTGTAGAGAACTGCAAGTATTACATAATGCCTCTGGTATTCCCAGGGAATCCAAACCTGGTTAAGCATTGCACTCCTGTAACATCTCCCCGGTTGCAGAAATGGAGAAAACACAGCAGCATAAACAAAATATCCCTAGCTTTGCCAGATAACTGAATGTCAAGTGGCAGGGCATGAAATTCTCTGCTTGAGACTTTGGAGAAGCAAGTAGATGCCACTCTAGAGCAGCTTAATAGCATTTATTACTTAGAATGCTGATAGTCTGCTCTCGGAGGAGCTTACAAGGAACAACCTAGCATAGAAGAATCCTGTACAACTCCTACCATCGTGCAAGACACTATCTGCTGTACTGACTGCAATGACATCCATCTGCTGTGCAGGCTGTAGGCAGAAACTGGTCCAGCATTTGCCATGGAAAACATCAGAAGCCAGAGGGATGAACACTGGTGGACATCCTATGTGAATCTGACCTTGGGATTAGAGCTGGACGATAAAGTGATATATCGTCCAAAACCAGTTTGAAGTCCATATTGTGATATCAGTTTCATAGTTTTCCCCCATGCTTTTTGTTAGTTTTCTTACTTGATAAACAAACACATACAATAAAGTAACCAAAATAATAAAATGACAACAACAACAACAAAACAAGAAACATACATACAACCATAAATCCATAAATTCTTATACATGGACTTATGACACCATATTCTTTATTCCCATTTTTTTAAATTCTCTGACAGACGTCAGTCTTCCCCCAAGTGGGTCTGTTTTGTCTATTTGTTAAACTGCTTCTTTTATCGTTTCATCATTTCTGCTGTTTTCCGCATACTATACTTATACTCCATATTATGTTTTGAAAAATTAAAGCAAATCCAAGTTTTGATTTGGGGGGCACTGTTTCTTTAAAAAGTAATCTCTATAAATTTCCCATTCCTTTTGGAACTTTTCATTAGGCTGTCTCCTGATTTTCTCCATCATTTTTGCCAGTTCAAGATATTCAAATAATTTATCCTGCCATTCCTTTTTTGTTGGTACTAATTCACTTTTCCAATTTCAGTTTCATAGTTTTTGACCTGGCACTATATCATGAATCATGGTGTGCGTTAGGGGTGGGTGATATATCATCCAAAACTGGTTTCAAGTCCATATCATGATATTGGTTTCAGGATTTTTGACCTGGCAATTTATTGTGAATCATGACGTGTGTATGCTATGCAAAATTCACATTCCCACAATGTGGGAACTTCACAATGTGGGAAAAACTGTAAAGACAGCCAATGCTACATAGCTCCATCGCTGTTTCAGACACTGTGATATGTCAGTATATCACAATGTTTAGCTGGTGATATGCCACAAAGCTTAAAACCAGATATCGCCCAGCCCTACTTGGGATTTGCTCTAGGGTGCACATGCCGTAGATTTAAGCCCTCTGACATCCCTGCCTGTCTTCCAGCTGTCTCCCAGATCTGCTTTCCAAAACACTTCAAGAAGGAGTGCATTGATCAGAGCTCCCTTCCCTTTGCTGCGCTTTCACCAAACAGCATCATGCGCTGCTAATGACTTCTACCCCTCCCCTACTACACCTTTGAAGTCAGCCACGAATGTGGTGCTTCACCAGGGGGACTTACACAAGGAAACTTTAAATGCCTTTGTTTTATTTTCTCTCCCTCCCCCTCTCTTTCTCTCTGATGATTGTTCTGTCATGTTCGGATAAACAACTGCAAGGGGGAGAAGGGAGGGTGTGAATACTTAACGGAATAAAAGGCTGCATTTTTTATTGGCTCCAGATGTCACCTGTCAGAGTTCATCACCATCCCTGCTGGGACTCGACTGGGCTGTTAATTCCTTGCTGAATCACGGAACGACGCGGCACTTCTGCACAAAGGAACCGGAGGGCAAAGCAGTCCTGCTAGACAGGTGTGTGAGAGAGTGAATGAGAACAAGGTTCAACTTCATAGGAATAATCCTCCTGGATCATACCAAAGCCCCAGCGACTCCAGCATCCTCTTCTCACAGTGGCCAACCACATACCTGTGGGAAGCCCAGAGGCAGGACATGAGTGGAACAGCTGCATCTCCTGTCTATATATAGAGCAGGGATGATCCAGCAGTGGGTGACCTGTCAGCCATTAATTAAATTCATTATTTGCTTTGTTTATTAAATCTCTTAGCTGTTGTTGTTTTTTCTTCTTGCCCAAGGCAACTGAAAGCAGCTCACAACCAAACCAGAAACATGGATAATACCACGAGAAGTGAAGAATGGTCAGAAAAACCATAAAGACTCAGAAATGGTGAAAGATTATCGGGGGGGGGGAGCAGTATAGTGCACTGGAACTGGAATAAATGGTAATGTGTACAGAACCTTGGTTCAATCAGACACGTAAGCCACCTAATGATGTTGCCGTGATGATGAACATGCCTATGTGAATTAATCCCACCCCAAACTATTGCATCTTCAGTAATTATGGATGGTGGTGTTGTTGTTTAGTCGTTTAGTCATGTCCGACTCTTCGTGACCCCATGGACCAGAGCACGCCAGGCACTCCTGTCTTCCACTGCCTCCCGCAGTTTGGTCAAACTCATGCTGGTAGCTTCGAGAACACTGTCCAACCATCTCGTCCTCTGTTGTCCCCTTCTCCTTGTGCCCTCCATCTTTCCCAACATCAGGGTCTTTTCCAGGGAGTCTTCTCTTCTCATGAGGTGGCCAAAGTATTGGAGTCTCAGCTTGAGGATCTGTCCTTCCAGTGAGCACTCAGGGCTGATTTCCTTCAGAATGGAGAGGTTTGATCTTCTTGCAGTCCATGGGACTCTCAGGAGTCTCCTCCAGCACCATAATTCAAAAGCATCTATTCTTCAGCGATCAGCCTTCTTGATGGTCCAGCTCTCACTTCCATACATCACTACTCGGAAAACCATAGCTTTAACTATACGGACCTTTGTTGGCAAGGTGATGTCTCTGCTTTTTAAGATGCTGTCTAGGTTTGTCATTGCTTTTCTCCCAAGAAGCAGGTGTCTTTTACAAGAGCTCTATCCAGTGCCGGATTTACGTATAAACTAAACAAGCTTTAGCTTAGGGGCCCACTCTCTAGGGCCCCCCCATATACTTCTTCTTAATTGTATTTCACTATTAATATACTTTTTCTTAATTGTATTTCAGTTCAACAATTACTTTGATAAAATACAGTGGTACCTCGGATTAAGAACTTAATTCATTCTGGAGGTCCGTTCTTAACCTGAAACTGTTTTTAACCTGAGGTACCACTTTAGTTAATGGGGCCTCCCGCTGCTGTTGTGCCACTGCCATGCAATTTCTGTTCTCATCCTGAAGCAAAGTTCTTAACCCGAGGTACTATTTCTGGATTAGTGGAGTCTGTTACCTGAAGCGTGTGTAACCTGAAGCGTCTGTAACCTGAGGTACCACTGTACATATTTTGTTATGTGCAAATGGCTTTAGGTCCATAAATTACCATACAGCATATATTCAACATGAAAAACAGTGGCAATTTGTTGTTGAGAAAGGACAGCTGGACATATAAAGGGCCCCATTACCTTCAGTAGCTTAGGGCCTCATCAAACCTAAATCTGGCCTTGGCTTTATCTCTTGCAGATTCATCTGTGATAACTCGTTTACACACGCAATGTCTTTAAGCTACGGTCAGTGGATACTGAACATATGCATATGTGAACCAACTGTTTGTCTCAGCTGACTTACTTCATAGAGCTGGTGTCAGGATTATCAAGTTAAAAACTGTCAAGGCTGTTTCTAAATGCACAAGACAATGAAAAGCCTTGAATCTGTCCCTGACAGTCAAATGCCTGCAATCCCAGAAATACGGAGGCCTTTCGTAACGTTGCACATTTTTAAGCCCACGTGCACTGCTAGTTACCTGAAAGGGCTTTAAAACCCTGTGCCAATCACACCTATGAGATTCTGTGCCATAAAGAAGCTGTTTATTATATAGTCCTTGTCACAGCTGGGATTCTGCAAGAGGCGACCTTCCTAAGCTTAGAGCTCAGCCATAGGAAAAAACAGCCGCCGCCAGCTGACAGCTATTACAAAAGTGAGCGATCTAATCTAACTGGCACCTTGTGGCAAACCTTTTCAATAGCCGCAGGTTGCAGCGTGGCAGGCCTCGTAACATCATGTTCTACAGGTCGGCCATGTCAAACATGCCACTGCGTTCCTTTTGGGGGCGCAGAATCAGCTGCTACACTTCTCACCTTGAATTATGCTTTTGCATAACCAGCCAGACAAAAAGGAATGTTACCATTCCCCCCACAAAACTTAGTGGTCATGAAATATTCAACTTTTTGCCCCATTTTTTTCAGACACGTTTACCCAGGAATAAATTTCCACTGATTCATTCTCGTAACTTACGTATCATTGGTAAGAGCCCAAACAGGTTAAACAAACTCAACTGGGTTTTTTTAAAACACTGTGCAATCAAACAATAGAACCCCTTTAAAAAGCATGAAATCGAACAGCAGCAAGCTTTAAATTGTAAACCAATTTTTATAATGTTCAAAACACTCAGAGGAAAGGGGTTTGCCTTTCTTCAACAAACTCTCAAAAGAAGGGTGTCTGTTGTTGTTCTTGTTGTACCACCCCGCCCTTCCTGGCTGGGCTTCCCCAGCCACTCTAGGCAGATCCCGCAGAATATAAAAACATAATAATATTTCAAACATCTTTCCAATACAGGGCTGCCTTCAGCACCACCAAGGAGAAGGCCTACCCACCTGGATCTCAGAAGGAGGAGGCCTCTGTTTCTCTTGCAGTTCTAAGAAACAAAAGAAGGATTTTATGGGAGGTGGTGTTCTTTGAAGGAGGCAGAGTCTATGTTCTGAAGATCAAAAGCAGTTTCTTCAGCTGGGCCTGGAAACAAAGAGGCAACGGATATATTGGAATATAATCACGAAAGATTAAAGTGGCCTCTCCAACTAGGCTCTGACATTTCTGAACCACCTTCAAGGGCAGCCCCATGCAGAGAACCATGGCAGTACCAAGGCACGCATTACCAAATGGAAGTACAGGCATACCTTTGTTCTTGAACGCCTTGTGACATGAAAGTTTTGTGTTTTTGTTTTTTTAAATGATATTTATTAAGATTTCAAAAGGAAAAGATTACATTAAAAAGAAAATTAACAGTAAAAAGAAAAAATACAAAATACAAAATACAAAAAAGAAAAACCAATTAAAAACAATTCCATCTTTTCATCACTTCTTTTACATTTACTTGTTTCCCAGACCTCCTCATACCTCCCTCTTTTGTATTCCAATTCAATTTATTAGTCCAGAAATTCCTTTCCCTCCTTTTTAATCCTGATCTTTAATCCTGATATATTATAACATTAAATTTTTAGATATTAAAAACCAATTTTTCCATGTTCTTTTATACCATTACCACTAGAAACTGCTTAACTTCAATCCGTCATCATTCTAACATTCATTAATTTTACAATATTTCTGTAAGTAGTCTTTAAATTTCTTCCAATCTTCTTCCACCGACTCTTCTCCCTGGTCTCGGATTCTGCCAGTCATTTCCGCCAATTCCATATAGTCCATCATTTTCATCTGCCATTCCTCCAGTGTGGGTAGATCTTGTGTCTTCCAATGCTTTGCAATAAGTATTCTTGCTGCTTGTGACATGAAAGTTTTGGCAAACCCAGAAGTAAGTGTTCCAGTTTGTGAACTTTTTTTTCCGGAAGCCGAACATTCAATGGAGCTTCCTGCAGCCAATCGGAAGCTACGTCTTGGTTTCTGAACATTTTCAGAAGTTGAACGGAATTCTGGAATGGATTCCGTTCAAGAAGCAAGATACGACTGTAGTTTATATAAAACTGGTTATCCATCTGTTCAAGTGCACAGTTAACCACAGATAACGGGGATGCCAAAAATTCCTGTTGAGTAAATACTCCCTTGAATATAGAAATAACTCTTTTGTATAGAAAACAAAGGTCCAGTCTTAAGTTTAGTTCTCCCCCATTTCTGCATCAGTTTACAATTTAAAAAAATTGTAATCATGAAAATTCACCAGCATTTTAGTGCTCATAATATACGCATTTTAAGATGAAATTTTGCTTCATATACTCACTTTTGCAAGGCATTTCCCCAAATATAATGCATTTTGTGTGGTCTCACCCCAGAGATAGATAGATAGATAGATAGATAGATAGATAGATAGAGGACACTTTACCTCAATATACATATTTTTATACACATTATTTAGTCAGAGACCTCTATTGCAAAATTCAGAGAAGAACGAATTTCAAAGGCTAACAAATTTTGAAAGATTGTTTTGGGAAGAGCAAATTAAACAGGTTCCCATTAAAATGAACCAAAACTTCTCCCCCATTCCTACGCCAGGTACCTGAGTACAGGACTGCAACCTTAGCGCCAGTGTTTGAGGAGTTAATGGCGAGAAAGCGCTCTTTCATCCTGTGTGAGACGGCAGTAGCCTTCATAAAAGGCTTGAAAAAGGATGGGAGTTTCTTGATGGTGCCCTAAGAACCTCTAAGAATGAACTATTGACTCTCCTGCCTGAAGCACCTTCCAGTTTCCTTGTGCAAGCAGCACCAGGAGACCCAAGCAGAGGCCAGGGACTAGTTTAACTAAAAGCTAGCTGAGCAGGATGGATTCCCAACTACTTGAAACCAGAAGGAGCAGCAGTAATGGCGTTGACAGCGAGTACCAGAAGGCAAACCGAACCTGCAGCTACAGTGGTAACAGTAAAGGTAAAGGTAAAGGGACCCCTGACCATTAGGTCCAGTTGTGACCGACTCTGGGGTTGCGGCGCTCATCTCGCTTTATGGGCCGAGGGAGCCAGCGTACAGCTTCCGCGTCATGTAGCCAGCATGACTAAGCCGCTTCTGGCGAACCAGAGCAGCGCATGGAAACGCCATTTACCTTCCCGCCAGAGCGGTACCTATTTATCTACTTGCACTTTGACGTGCTTTTGAATTGCTAGGTTGACAGGAACAGGGACCGAGCAATGGGAGCTCACCCCATCGCGGGGATTCGAATTGCCAACCTTCTGATCGGCAAGTCCTAGGCTCCGTGGTTTAACCCACAGCACCACCCGCGTCCCTTAGTGGTAACAGTAAACACCCTTATTTATGGTAATGCCTGTTTCTTCAGCTCATCATGTTGGCATAAAATCACCTGACCTTTATACCAGCTTACAGGTGCCAATGTGTTTAATCAGCAGGCTACCCACCCAGGGAACTTTGATAACACCTGACGGAGGAGATTTTGCAGTTGCTTACAAGAGCAAATTGGCTGAACAGATGCGATCTATGCATGAGTGACATTGAACAGGATGTACTAAACATATTCCTGGGGAAGCAGCAAGCTGTGGATTGATGTGTTAACACCAGTGATTTTTGCCTCGCTGATGGCTCAGGTGAAGGGGAGCGAGGTGCCACTTCCGTGGGTGGGTTTTGAATACTTAAACATGCGCAAGTAAATTGTTGCAGCCCACAGCAGTCGCCTGGGAGGGCTTCTGTTCTGATTGCCAATATGACTTGGCAGCCTGTAGAATTCCCTCCCAGGAACAAAGATCCGGGCCTGTTCAAAGGCAAGCAGAATCCTCCGGTATCCATGGAAACATGGAGCCATCGCTGCTAGGTGCACGATGTACATTAACACTGCCTCCTTGCCATCACAAAAGATGAGAGGCCTGGCTAGCACTCTTCTCCGGCACCCTGTGGTTTCTATAGATATGTGCAGCTGTCTCTGCTTAGTGTGGGACTTGTACAGTCACCGCCATTAAAAGGGATTAGGAGTTACATCAACTGTTACCTAGAACTTTGCAGTTTCCATGGCAACATGTATAGGCCAAGGCACCAAAGTACAGTCTTGCATATAGGTGTGTGTGTGTGTGTGTGTGTGTGTGTGTGTGTGTGTGTATGGATGATAGATAGATAGATAGATAGATAGCCTTGGTAAAAGACTGGATGAGAGCCAATTCACTGAAGCTTAATACAGAGAAGACTGAAGGATCAGGTGCATAGCCTGGGGGTACTTGTCGCTCCAGTACTTTTGCTTGAGGCTCACATGGCTTTGGCAGTGCCGAGTGCCTTCCATCAGCTTTTGCTGGTGGCCCCAGCTGCACCCATATCTGGACATGGATAGCCTAAATTCTGTTGTCTATGCTCTGGTAAGCTCTAGGTTAGATTACTGCAATACAGTGGTACCTCTGGTTGTGAACAGGATCCATTCTGGAGGCCCGTTCGCAACGTGAAAAGCCCACAACCGGAAGCGCCGTATCTGCACAGGTGCGAGGTATGATTTAGCACTTGTGCACATGCACGAAGCGCAATTTAGCCCTACTGCACATGCACAAGCGGCTAAACCCGGAAGTAACCCTTTCTGGTACTTCCGGGTCGCCGTGGGACGCAACCTGAAAAAACATAACATGAAGCAAATGTAAGATGAGGTATGACTATATGTTATACGTGGGGCTGCCTTTGGAGACTGGAAATGGCAGCCGGTGCAGAATTCAGCAGGGAGGTTGCTCACCATGGAACACTATCCGAACACATAGCACCAATCCTGGCTCAACTGCACTGCTATCAACTAGTTCCTGGGCCCAATTCAAAGTGCTGATTTTGACCTATAAAGCCTTATTCGGCTCAGACTACCAGTACTTGAAGAACTGCCTCTACCCACATGAATAGTCCTTGCATTCTTATTATGAAGCCTTTCTCCATGTCCCTCTCTGATACGGTGTGTGGCAACATGAGAACGGGCCTTCTTGGTGGTGGCTCCCTGTTTATGGAATGCCCTTCCACGAGCACATGCCTGGTGCCATCACTATCTGATTTTAGGTACTAGGCAAAATCATCCTTATTTATCCAGGCCTTTGTATCAGAGTTGGATCTGTTCTTCTCATATTTCTTGTGAGTTTTAAGTTGTTTTATCCTTGTTTTTAATGTTTTCAAGTTTTTTTTCTCTCTTTTTCCCAAAAAGGCATCTAATAAATATAATAAAAAGTAAAGAGACCCCTGACCATTAGGTCCAGTCGTGGCCGACTCTGGGGTTGCGGTGCTCATCTCACTTTTATTGCCCGAGGGAGCCAGCGTACAGCTTCCGGGTCATGTGGCCAGCATGACTAAGCCGCTTCTGGCAAACCAGAGCAGCACACGAAAATGCCGTTTACCTTCCTGCCAGAGTGGTACCTATTTATCTACTTGCACTTTGATGTGCTTTCAAACTGCTAGGTTGGCAGGAGCAGGGACCGAGCAACGGGAGCTCACCCCGTCACGGGGATTCGAACCGCCGACCTTCTGATCAGCAAGTCCTAGGCTCTGTGGTTTAACCCACAGCGCCACATAAGTAAACATAAATAAAATATACTACTCACCTTTCCATTCAGACTGAGGCAAGCAAGCAAATATGCCATCCCATTAGGCCTGTGGGTTCTTAACATCCAACTTTCTCTTCTTTTTCCCCCGATGAGAAGATTAGAGGCATCTAAAGAAGCAAGGGAGGCTGTTCAGTAGGCTGTTTGCTGGGCTGAGGCCTAAAATGCTGATGTATGGAAGCTGCCAAGGCTTTGAGGTTAAATATTCTTCTCTCTATATATTTAATATTATTCATAAATAAAACTTATTGAACAACAATATCACGCTGACCTCCCACAGCCTCCAGAAGAAAAGAGACTAAGTCACTTTTTAAATAATAGAGTGTGTACACAGTGCCTACATATTCATATTCCTGCATCACAGGGGGTTCAGCTGGAAATCTTCGGGGTCCCTTCCAACTCTACAATTCTGTGATTCATTTCCCAGATCTGGCTAAGAAAGTGCCAGAATTACGTACAGTGCTACCTTGAGTTACAGAAGCTCCAGGCTACATACGCTTCAGGTTACAGACTCCGCTAACCCAGAAATAGTACCTGGGGTTAAGAACTTTGCTTCAGGATAAGAACAGAAATCGTGCTCCGGCGGCACGGCGGCAGCAAGAGGCCTCATTAGCTAAAGTGGTGCTTCAGGTTAAGAACAGTTTCAGGTTAAATACGGACCTCCGGAACGAATTAAGTACTTAACCCGAGGTACCACTGTATAAGCTAAACAAGCTATAGCTCTCCCCACTCTCTTGGGCCCCCTCAAAAAAATTAAAGGAAAAAAAAACTGGATGTACATTTCCAAAATATAATATAAAAGACAAATAAAATAAAACCTACATTCAGCAACAGTGTTTTGTGTTGTGTAGACTCCTATGATGTAAGTAATGGGCCCCGCCTGCTTGCCTGCTCCCTAAAATATCACTGGTTTGCTCATTTCTGTATAGAGTCATACCTCAGGATGAATACGCTTCGCGTTAGGCAAATTCGGGTTGCGCTCCACGGCGACCCGGAAGTAACGGAGCGCGTTACTTCCGGGTTTCACCGCATGCGCATGCGCAGACTGTCAAAATGATGCCATGCGCATGCGCAGAAGCGCTGAAACGTGACCCGCGCACGCGCAGACGCGCGGACACGGGTTACGTTCACTTCAGGATGCGAACAGGGCTCCGGAACGGATCCTGTTCGCATCCCAAGGTACCACTGTATAGAGTGCTGACATTCTGCATGGACTGGTTGCATGGCAATATGTAGCAGGCAGCTGCAGACTGCAGGGCAGCACAGTTGAGTGTAGGTCAAGCTGTTGTACCTGTTATCTAATATTAAAGAGGGCTTGTAGACTGATAAATGGCTTTAGATACCTATTAGGTCCATAAATTACCATATAACATATGTTCAACACACACAAAAACAACGACAATTTGTTGTTGACAAAGGACAGCTGGACATATAAAGGGCCCCATTACCTTCAGTAGCTTAGGGCCACATCAAACCTAAATCTGGCCCTGCCTAAGCGCCATACAGAGTGCTGCTCTGCAAAGGGGAGAAGAGCTGACAGCTGAGCTAGATTACCTTTGCGTGATCCCCCTGCATATATATATGTGTGTGTGTGTGTGTGTGTGTGTGTGTGTGTGTGTATATATATATATATATAATTAATTAATCTTTATTGGATTAAAATCAACATTTACACACACAACAAAAGCTTGAAAAAAGAAAAAAGAAGACAAAACGAAGTACAATATATCTCTTACAAACAAAAACAATAGAACAATACGGTACATCACAAATTTACAAAAATATTCCATCAACTTCCGACTTCCTTGATATGGCTTCTTTGTTTTCTTAATTACTTGCCTCTATTTTTCAAAAAACTTTATCCTTATTAAATCTTGTTTGACTTCATTATACCTTCATCAGTTCCGAGAGTTATTCAAAGCATTCTAAAGTTCTTCTATGGGGACACTCGCTTCCACATTTCTAAGTACAACTTCCAGCTGGGGGATGCAATCGAGCAGGGCAGGGCCAACCTGTGGCCCTCTGGTTGATGTTGGACTACAACTCCCATCATCCATTGTCTGGGCTGGCAGGGGCTGATGGGATTTGGAGTCCACACACAGCTACAGGGCCACAGGTGCCCCATCCCTGCAAAAAAGAGACACGTAGTAATGTGAGGTTTTCTGAACCCATTCAAATCCAACGCCTGTCCTTTGTAGCTGCTTCTACAGTCTTGGAGCCTGACCTTAGTTCCTACTGAAACAGAACTGCAGTTAAACTATGACTATCATGTCCTATAGATGTAAATTTATGTCGATTGTCTTTAAGTGCACCACTTAGAAATGTGAATATTTAACCCATGTAGAAATGTTACCAACATTCAACAGATATAGTCTGCATTCAACCTACTGGATTATGCTAAATTTATAGTGGACTAATGTGTCTTTGTGGTGCTGGAGGAGACTCTTGAGAGTCCCATGGACTGCAAGAAGATCAAACCTATCAAGGAAATCAGCCCTGAGTGCTCACTGGAAGGACAGATCCTGAAGCTGAGACTCCAATACTTTGGCCATCTCATGAGAAGAGAAGACTCCCTGGAAAAGACTCTGATGTTGGGAAAGATGGAGGGCACAAGGAGAAGGGGACGACAGAGGACGAGATGGTTGGACAGTGTTCCCGAAGCTACCAGCATGAGTTTGACCAAACTGCGAGAGGCAGTGGAAGACAGGAGTGCCTGGCGTGTTCTGGTCCATGGGGTCACAAAGAGTCAGACACGACTAAACGACTAAACAACAACAACAACAATGTGTCTTTGTAATCTAACAGGCAACTCCATATTTACTTGGGGGGCTGCGTTCCAAGGCACTGTGCACATCTGTGGGATGCGCATAAGCCTGCCCCACCCCATTCTGCCCCACCCCCTTGCAGTGCCAAAAACGGCACGTGCATCAGTGGCCGCGCATGTGTTGATTGCGCACAAATGGGGAGTTGCCTGTATTGCTAATCAGGATTGATTGGGCAATGCTAGCTCCCAGGGCATTATCAAAATTTTGATTTCGAGAACAGTTTACAGCTACTCTGTTATAACTACTCTGTTATGAACTCTGAAATAAGTAATTTATGAAAAGCTGCAGGATTTCTCACCACTGTGTCCTCAGAAATCAGAAAGCATGTAACTTATTTGTAAACTGTTTCTTAAACTATTGATCATGCTATTGATTAGCCTTGCTCCATCAGTTTGCCTTGCAATCGGAGTTTGGCTTTAAAGGTAATTCTCTCCCCCCCCCCCACTCCATGGCCATAGCTTTTTAGTAGATGCAGTATGCAGACTTTAAACTAGGAGGGGAGGGAATTATGTTCCTGTACACCAGGCACGTCCAACCTCAAGTTTTCCTGTGATCTACCAACAAGTATCAAAAACTGGCAGTGATCTACCACCCTCCGAACTCATTAAAGTTTATGAAATATAAATAAATAAATAAATAAATAATCTTCATTTCATGTTTGGATATCGTTATGAGAGATCCAATACTTACTAGATTGAGAAGTAACTAAACAAGTAAGAAAAGTCAAACTATATTTTTATATTAGTTTGCACAGATCTGAGGAGCCAGCTTCCCCCCCCACTCTCTCAACTCTTTCCATTCTGAGTTGCTTCTTTCCTTGCTCCATGATTCTGCGCCCCCCCCCGTCGAAGGGAGCCGCACAGCTGATGTGGATCCCCATAGTGCCTGCCCTCCCTCCCTTCCTCCCCGTCCCCCGTCAAAGGAGGCCGCGCAGCTGTTCCTGATCCTGATCCCCATCGGAAAAGCAATGCTAAGCAACGCCTCCCCTCTTCCAGCAGCATCACGCAGATCTCTCCCCAGCTCCCTTGTACCTCCCTCCGTCTCCCCTGCGCCCGTGCGCTGCTCAGGGTTGCATTGCTGTGGAGACTGGTGGTAGTGGCTACTGCATCTGAGGTTGCAGAGAAAGGCCCTGTGATTGACCAGAAACAACCCGGCGGTCAACCTGGGGCTCGCGATCGATGCGTTGTACATGGCAGCTGTACATTATATTATTTCCATCAGAAGACCTTCTACTGCACAACATTTTCATGTCTCCCACTGAAACTAGATATGGGCAGTTCAGCAAGAGGAATAAGGCGGCCATTTTGTACCTACTTTAATGGGAGTAAGCCATTTTGAACTCAATGGGACTTGCTTTTGAATAGACATCCAGAAGACTAAGGAGAGCTGTGCTGCCTCAGTCCAAAGGCCTATCAATCTTGTCTAGCATTGTCTTCTAACTTCTTGCAGTAGCCAATCGGAGACCTCTAGGAAATCCCAAAACAAGACATGGGCACAATAGCACTCCCTCACTTGTGTTCCCCCAGCAAGTGGTATTCAGAGGCACACATGCCCTGTAAATGCCCACTTCACAGAAGCAGACCAGTCTACATTATCTTCCATTAATTAGCGATGCCTGCATCTAAGATATGATATTCATTTTCACACATGTTCTAATTTGTGGTGCTGATCTTCTGCCTCTCCTGAGCTATTGATGGAATCAGCCCTTAATAATTAAGTGTCAGGGATTCATTGATTGAAAGCTAGGAGAGACCATCCTCCTCCCCTCCTTGCATAATTATAGACATGCATTCACAAAGGGAGAACTTCCTCGCTGGATCAAAATTAAGGTCCATGGAGCTCAGGGGTGAGGCAGTCTGCTGTTCCTAAGACCTAACACCACACAGTTCTTGGTGTAATATCACGTGGGTGGCAAGTAGGAAGGAAATCCAGGGTAAGGAGAGGAGAGGGAGGGGGAGAGAGAGGCTGGATCTATATTCACTCTTTAAACGTTCTTAGAATGATATTTTTGATATCATTCGAAAACATAAAGGCATTTGGTTTCTCTGCTTCCTTTTCTACAAGGTCTACCTACTTATTTGACGGGGATAACTCTGCAACACCCTCTGGTGTCACATTTTAATAATGCATTATTAACGTTCTAAAAGAATGTCATTTTTAGCGTTAAAAACCATGAGTGTAGATGAGTCCAGAGAGAGAGAGAGAGAGAGAGAGAGAGAGAGAGAGAGAGAGAGCTGTTCTCAACCATTTTTGGCTCCAGCCCTGCTCACTTCTGGCATGCACCCCTTGAAAGATTAGCCTCCAGGGGGCCCTTGACATCATCATCATCATCATCATTATTATTAATATTATTATTATTCCCCACCCAACTGGCTGGGTTGCCCCAGCCCCACATACAAAAGGTCACCCACTCATGATCTAGTTAGTCCACTTCTCAAGTAGAGCATATGACAGCCATTCCTGTTGTCCCACTCCCCAAAAATAGCCTTTAGAAGTATACTGTTTCTGTACATCAGTGTTATATATTTTAGCTGTCATAACCAGTGCTTTTTCCCTAGAAAAATAGGTGCTAGTACTCACGATGAAGTTGTTTCAGTGTCACACTTTTTAACCAAAAAAGGGGTGCTGGTTACTGAGTACCCTTAAAAAGGGGTACTGAGTACCCCCTGAAAAAAGCACTGGTCATAACCAATATCAATTGATAGGCCCGTCCTCCATGAATGTTTTTTTTTTAAAGCCATCTGTGGAGTTGGTTTCACAATGCAAATGAAGCCTGCACATTTTCAGAGACAGTCAGTGGCTGCCCTTTGCGATGTACTTTGTCTACAAAGTGACAACTGGTTAGTGAAGCATCACGTTCATGCAAATGATTATGGAGGCAATCATCGCCTCAGTACTCAACAGTGGACAAATCACCCTGTTATTACTCAACACAATAATGCAATGAGGGCAAGCTATCGTAAAAAAAAAAAAGCATATTCAGTTCTTTTAAAATACTTGCTTTGCTGAGGACAGTGTGGTGTAGTGGTTAAGAGTGGTAGATTCGTAATCTGGTGAACCGGGTTCGCGTCTCGGCTCCTCCACATGCAGCTGCTGGGTGACCTTGGGCTAGTCACACTTCTCTGAAGTCTCTCAGCCCCACTCACCTCACAGAGTGTTTGTTGTGGGGGAGGAAGGGAAAGGAGAATGTTAGCCGCTTTGAGACTCCTTAGGGTAGTGATAAAGCCGGATATCAAATCCAAACTCTTCTTCTTCTAAACAAGGTGGGATGTGGGAGTTCAGAGATTAGGATCTAATTCAGGTTTTTCCATTTAGTAGGTAAAGGACTCCTGGACGGTTGAGTCCAGTCAAATGCGACTATGGGGCTGTGGCGCTCATCTCACTTTCAGGCCAAGGGAGCTGGCGTTTGTCCACAGACAGCTTTCCAGGTCATGTGGCCAGCATGACTAAACTGCTTCTGGCACAACGGGACACTGTGATGGAAACCAGAGTGCACGGAAACGACATTTACCTCCCTGCCACAGTGGTACCCTGCCACTGCTGTGCTTTTGAACTGCTAGGTTGGCAGGAGCTGGGACAGAGCAATGGAAGCTCACTCCGTCGCAGAGATTTGAACCGCTGATCTTCTGATTGGCAAGCCCAAGAGGCTCAGTGGTTTAGACCACAGTGCCACCAGCTCCCTTTCATTTTGTAATTAGTAGCCCTAGGGGCTGCTTTGAAGACTGGGGAAGGGATCCATTCAGAGAGACAGCTGGACCTTATCATCTTGCCCTCTCCCTGAAGCATCTGTTAATCACTCCCTGTGCCTTCTATTAACAGTGTTGTCATGTACAACACCTGTACCTAACCCCCACTCTACCCTGACCCCTCGAGCAGTTTCTGGAAAAGTTTCTGGAAAAGAGCAGTTTCTAGAAAATTTCTAGAAGAAAGGGTTGACCTCCCTCCCCCAGAGTGCCACAGTTCCAAGCTTCAAAGCAGTCTAGGGTTGGATGAACCTGTCAATTTAGGTCTTTCTCATTTTTCCAATCTTAGGGCAGCATAGCATTCAGCTAAATAATTGCCCAAGTAGAACGACTTCTCTTTGTGCAATGGGACTTCCCCGCCCTGTCTCCTCCCCTTGTGTACACCCCACACTGTCCCTGCTCCAGAGGGTTGGGAGGATACCTAGGACATATTTTTTTCGGGGGAGGGATGTTGCACAGGGGGAAGGGGGAATGTCCTGTTGCACACGCAGGCATTGTTTTGCTTGCACAATTTAATTCAATTGAATGCCACCCACAAAATCAGCTCCGCATCAGTTTGCCTTTAAAAAAGAAAGAAAGAAAAGAAAGTCCTCATGAAAATTCCTAATATGCAAAATTTGGTAGGCATTTCCTCCCTCATATAACATGTTTTTGTATTATTTGTTCACACACACACATATATATAAAATAATTATACACCCTTGGAGGATGTCTGTGTTTCGTTTCACATATCATTTCAGGAAGTGCAAACAGGGTAGGTTTGCATTAAAATGTGAGCAGAACATAACTGAATCCTGCCTCCAACCACCCAAAATTTCCTGCTTGGGGTTTCTAATTAGTAAATGGAAAAGCAGGAGAATCTTATCATAGCTATTCTGTACCACATCTAGTTTGGCCTTGATGTACAGAATTCTATCTGTATTGCTCACCTAGAAAACATAAGTTCAGATCCTAATTAAGGTTCTGCTGGTGGGAGCATCCTATGAAAGGAGTTTGACTTACTGGTATGCTGCTGCCACTGAAATGGGGAGTCATTTTAATGAATCTCCTCTTCCCCCTGCAGCCCTTTTACTACTCAAAAATCTGTTCCAGAGGGTTGGGTAACTCTCTGGGGCAGCAAAAGAGGCGGCGCAGGGGGAGGGAAGATCAGTGAAAAAATGTTCCTTGTATGCTACCAGCAGAAGCCTCCACCAGATCCCAATTCCTTCCACAAAAGGAAGGAGCCCTTTCATTTGTGGAGAGCCAGTGATGTAGCTGGGAGGGGCCAGAGGGGTAGTTGTTGTCAGGAGCTCAGCCTACACTCAAGTAGGACCCTGCAGAGACACATGCCCGACTGGCATGTTCTCTCCCTCCTGGTCGATCGTTCGGGAGCTTCAAAAGCTTTCTTCAGCCTGAACATCACAGCTACCGATGCCAACAGACATTGGCACACTTACGGCTCTGCAGAGTCTTCACAGCTTTGCGTAACAGACCTCAGCAACTCAGCATTTTGGCTAATCTACTTTATTTGCATATAAACACACACGGAGCACTGCAACATGGCTCCCTCTCTCTCTCTAGTATCAGACAGCAAAGAGAAAAAAACAAAGGACAATAGTCCCACTTCACGGAACACAGTAACACAAACATCCTGTCTCTGTCACTTCCCACTCTGGGGAGTCAAATCATGTGAAAGACAACAATCCCATGACTGCAATAATGGAGCAGGAATTCTAACAGTTGTTAGGGGTACAAAATGTCAACACCCGGTGTTGCCTCCATACAGCTGTGCACTTTCATTTCGTGTGAACCACGAAGTGACCTCTACAGACAACGGAATGACTTTTCTTTTCTGATCTCTGTGGCTGTGGTCTCCTGGGTGACACAGACACCATTAGGCAGTTGAATGTCCATGTGTACTCCAGCCCTTTCCCTCCTTCTACTCAACGCTGCTCTGCACTGCCCCCCACTGGCAACCCACACCGTGGAGAGTTGGTTGGATCTAAGGCAGTATGTTATAATGAGCAATTATATTTCCCTCTTCTGCTTATAATGTTTATTCACCCAGGAACACAAACCCTTGAGCCTATGTTTTCGATTGTATTTATCAGGACTTAACAAATTCTAATTACATTAAAGTCAAGGAAAGGTACAGGGGAGAACCCCTATTCACCTAGGGTTGCAAACCAGGACATGACTTGCCAGATCAAACTTTCAGTAGTTAAGCTCTACAAATAAAATTGTTGGGATATACAGGACCCTCAGGCTTGTCCACAAACCTCATTTCCTGAGCTGCAAGTTGTCTCCACACACACATGAATCTACTAACAGTTTTCTAAGGACTTCCATTCCAACTCGGGAGAGGCCAAAGGATGTCAGGATAGGCATAAAGACTCCTTTCTCAAGATGCCGCAGACATCAAAGGAAGGCTGTGGAGAACATGTTTTTGAAATGTTAATGAGTTGTACCTCTGGGCCTTGTCAGCTCAAACTCTGGAGGGAAAGAGAGTCTTGGAATTTGAAAGGAAAATCAGAAAAGAAAATTGGGTAACCATCCATACTCCACGACGGGGAAAATTTAACAAAATGGATAGGATATAGTACATACATCTTCAGCACGCAGACTGGATCCGAAGGTGAGGGGCATCTCTAAGTTTCCACCAATTCCTTCAACAAGCTGCAGTCCCTCATGCCACACACAGAGGGTCCCAATTCTCTGGAAAAAGCTTTTGGGGAGGCAAGAGACACTGAAGAACAGGGAAGACAGGCAGAAAAACACCTCCTTCCACAAGTTGAATTCCCTTCCCCAAGCTTTCCATGACCCCAATAAGAAGGTGTTTGGGACATGTGGCTTAGCTAATTTCCTGAACACTGTGGAACAAGAGACATTTGTGTTCAATTTTTCTGGCTTCATAAGGATCCCACGGGGCAAAGTAAGTCAGCTGTCATTAGGGATGAGGCAGGCATCAGTTTTAAATAGATTCATACACAGAATTTGACAGTTCCAACTGGATCAAACTCTCAGCTGCTCACGCATTTTTGTTGCTGCTGTTAATGTGCTGGTTGCTTTAGGAAATCTGGAGCGAATAATATTTGTACGATACCGTAATAATGTGTATGAAATGCAACAATTGTTTGTATCTTTAGCTGAAATGGGGGGAAGACACCTTGCTTCTCATTAAGGAGTGAATGGGGAATTAGGGGCGGAAATCCATGCAGATAAGCTGGGCATTGAGATTTTCAGAAAACTCCATCCTTAGTTGTAGTGATCACACAGGGTCCCTGGACGTTTCACCGTCTGTTGATCCCTGTGCCACCACTTTATTTCTCGCTGCCACCACCCAGGCCCTACCTGGTACAATACTGAGTCCAGGCAGGGTTAAATTGGAACATAATCTTCTGTTTATTTATTGCAGTTTAACAAGTGTGTGGTTTCATAAACGGTACTGGTCCATTACAATCATGGGGTGTCTATCCAGACCTATAACTTCCGCTACCTGCTCTCACTCACTAAACCACCTCTCAGATATTTCCTTGTCTTCCTAGCGCCTAACTGTTCCTGACTCAGCTTATTTTGCTACACTAACTCAACCTACCCACAGACTCTATCCCAATTCACTCCCACTCCAACCACCCACCCAACGAACTTCCCCTTCACCCCTCCCAGAGCTGGTTTTATAGTCCCTCTGACTCCACCCCCCTGGGTTCTGATTGGGTAACCTGTTTAACTATTTCACCTCCAGCACTCTCATATATTAATGACACATTAGTTGCTACAGCACCATGGAGAGGGCCAGAAGTGAACAGAGGACTTTTGAGCCTCTGGCTCCAGTCCACATCTCCTTGGCGCCACCCACTTTTTGAGATCTAAATTCCTTAAAGGACCAACACCTCTTGCACTCCCTTGCACCCTTGGGCTGGCAAGATAATTTAGGAAGCACTTGACTTCTTGGATACAAGGAAGGTACCCGCAAAAGCCCTGGCTCTAGTTCTATGGCAGTTGTGCTGTGGGATCTAGTTCAGAATGTCCTGGCCTGTCAGCCACAGCTTCACTAGGACCCTGAACACCACCACCAGAATCAGGAACCAGATCTGGCTCCTTAGCCAGTGACCCAGTAACCTCTCACCCAGTGTCCTGGTCACTACTAGACTCTGTGTTCATGACACCGGGTCAGCAGCGGAGGAAGCTGCTCAGGCTTCTGGGGTGGCACGCCCAGGGATGGGGCAAGCTGCCCAAAGGGGCGGGGTGCACTGTGGGGCCTCTGGAGTCTGCATACCTCCTCCCACTCAGCTGCCCTACAGCTGGGGGGGAGGCAGTGGGCGGACTATATGGGCAGCATGGAGCCTGCATGCGCCCAAGCCACTGTCTCTCTCCCAGTAGAGACGCGTGGCTCGGGTGCGCTGCAGGCCCCGCGGTGAGTGCCGCCCGGCATTTTGTCACCCCCTCAGTGGTGAGACCCAGGGTGGCCCGTACCCAACGTACCACCCTTCCTCTACCCCTGCACCAGGTCTGCCATTTCTCCACACGATCTGTCACAGATTACTACATGGGTAGGCAAACTAAGGCCTGGGGGCTGGATCCGGTCCAATCGCCTTCTAAATCCGGCCATAGATGGTCCAGGAATCAGCGTGCTTTTACATGAGCAGAATGTGTCCTTTTATTTTAAATGTATCTCTGGGTTATTTGTGGGGCATAGGAATTCGTTCTTTATTTCTTTTCCTTCCCCAAAATTTAGTCCGGCCCCCCACAAGGTTTGAGGGACAGAGGACCGGCTCCCTGCTGAAAAAGTTTGCTGACCTCTGGATTACTATGTCCAAACAATTTTCTTTCCTTCTTTTTTTTTTGGGGGGGGGGGACACACATCCTGCTTCAGATGCAAAAGAATACACAAAAACTCCCAAGTATGTGCAGGGGAGTTTTTGAAAACCAAGTCCCCGCCCCAGGTCAGATACTCTGTTGGGTCCATACAACTGTTGTCCCAAGCATTTTGTTCCCTGTGGTTCGCATCGTAGCTTTTCTGCAGGTGCTTGCTTGCTCAGCTAGATCCAAACTGCTCACAGAATTTCCAGTGTTTGACTCTTTTGGAAACTTCTGCCTAAAACAAGGCCTATTCCAAAAACAAACATTAAGCTGCAGCAGTGTGCCGACATTAGCATGGAAATAAAGGTCCTTCGAAGCAGGGAGCTTTTCTTCTAATTAGAGGCAGCGCTGTCTGCCTTATTTAAAAACAATTAAAGCCATTTGCACTGGCAGGTTTCTTGCTATAATTATGAAAAGTCTGTTCTTGCAGGGGGTGGTGAGGGGAGAGAGCAATACTTTGTGAAATTAATTCCGTGGGACTTAGTGTATGCCTCCCCACCTCAACACCAATCTTTCCTCTCAATTTGACACAAATCTCCCTAAAAGTTTGCTAGATCAAGATACTAGACAATCAACTGCGGCAGAAAGAAACACCCGTGTTTCCAAGTCTTACTCACTATGCTATCCTGAGACCTGGCAGATGGAAACCTGGCCTCTGAGCTGACAATTCTCTGCATACGAGCCTATTCTTTTGACCATGCTTGAATTGTTTGTTGATTCAAAACATATGTCTGCTGTCCTTCATCCAATAGATTCCAGGATGGTGGACAACATATAATGATTTGCTTATTTATTAATTACTATATATGTTAGTTATGGAACCCGGGTGGCGCTGTGGGTTAAACCACAGAGCCTAGGACTTGCTGATCAGAAGGTCGGCGGTTCGAATTCCCGCAACGGGGTGAGCTTCCGTTGCTCGGTCCCTGCTCTTGCTAACCTAGCAGTTCAAAAGCACGTCAGAGTGCAAGTAGATAAATAGGTACTGCTCCGGTGGGAAGGTAAACGGCGTTTCCGTGCGCTGCTCTGGTTCGCCAGAAGCGGCTTAGTCACGCTGGCCACATGAACCGGAAGCTGTACGCCGGCTCCCTCGGCCAGTAAAGCGAGATGAGCGCCGCAACCCCAGAGTCGGTCACGACTGGACCTAATGGTCAGGGGTCCCTTTACCTTTTATATATGTTAGTTGCTTCATACAACCAAGTCTCCAAATCTCCAAGTGATTTAGCATGATAAAATACAAACCGATTGGAAGCCATAACATTTAAAGTCACTATCCAATGCAAAATTCATTACAATGCTCACCCAACAATACAGTAAGAAGGAGAATTCATGACCCACACTATTAAAAGTTGTGCATCACTGCAGAGGCCAGCCAGAAGAACGGGCATTTGTGGAATGCTCATCTTGGGGAAACATGCCTGGTGACATTATTGTCAGGTTTTAGATGCCAGGCTAAGACATTCTTATTTACTTAGGCCTCTGGTAGTTAAGATAACCTTTACTGTGAAGAGGCTAGGATTCTGGCTCTCCATGGGCAGAACATTTCTGAGCTCTGAAGCATTCGAAACATGCAGTCTGAAGTGGTGCAGCCTGTACGTACAATCTGAAGGATTTTATCTTATTATTTTTTTTTTAAATAATTTTTGTTTGATTTTACAAGTATAGAGTTATAACAATACAAAATACATATCCATAGTTGGAGATTTCTCCGAATCTCTAGACTTCCCACCTTTCACTCCATGGGTCCTATTATAAACCTTTTCAATTGCATATTATTTCATCTTCCATATTTTATGTCTCTCCATTTTATCCATAATATATTCTACATTACAAGTGTTATTGCAATCCTGCTAATGTTTTCATCTGCTTACAGTGGCCTCTCAAGTAAATTATAAAATTTTCCCATTCTTTATTGAAGTTTTCGTCTTCTTGGTTCCTGAGCTTTCCGGTTAGTTTTCCCATTTCAGTATAATCCAATAGCTTAGTTTGCCATTCTTCTCTGGTAGGGACTTTATCTTCTTTCCATACAATCTGAAGGATTTTAGAGGTCAGCCCACTTTTTGTCAAAGTATGAAAAAAGGTGAATGTAGGAAACTGGGTTCAAATGTTTCCTAGGACAGCCATGAAGCTCATTGGTCAATGGGCAAATTGGCGTCTCTCTCAGCCTAGCCTCAATTGCAGGATTCTTGTGAAGGTAAAATTAGACAAGTATAAACCACGGCAAGCTCTTGGGATAGGATGGATATCTCAGTAAATAAACTCAGAGACCCTTGGATTGGGGCAGATGAATCCTTGTCCATTGCTGTCCCCCTGAGGACACAGGGAAACGCTTCCAGAATTTCTTTGATAGAGTTTGTCTCTTGGCTTTTCCCTGTGGAATAGTAATTAGGCTTTACAGCAAGAGGAACTGAATGTGATATTGAGAATTCTCTGGGTAATGAACATGGTTCAGTGCATCTCACTGCAGGGAAGAAAAGGACTAAGTGTTTCATTCCTCCTTTCAAAAAAGGTCGGCATGCTGTTGTTCTATTAAAGCCAGCCCTGATGGTTTCGAGTCGTGGCTATTTCGGTACTTAACACAATTAAACACACTCGCCGGGGAAATACAATTCAGTGGGAATCAAGGAAATCAGAGCCGTTTCTGAGCAGAACCAACCCAAGTACTGTGGGCCTTCCTGCCAGCATAAAGGTGATTCACGTTAACTGAATATATATTTTTTCATGCCACAGTTCTGGCTGTTTCCTACAGGGCTTTTTTTAAATTTTAACAATGAATATTGAAGTCAATCAATAAATGTAAGTGGGAAAACACTTGTGTTAAGTCTGTATGCAACACCACGTGTGAGGGAGTACATGAGGAACAAGACCAAACATTGGATAGAGTACTTTACAAGAGCCATGCTGTGTTTAAAACTCTGTCCTCTGGGAAGAGAACAAGCAGCCTGATCCATCACTGAATTGGCTTTAACCGCCTGCCAAGTGTTAATGATGAGAGGCTCTTGTCCTTTGCAGATGATGTTACACTATGGCTCTCTGTCTTTTGGCTTTACAGTTGCCACCAGGGTTGTGGGAATGTTCTCGGATATTGATTTCCAGGTTGAAAGCTGTGCTTCTGGGAGCTCAGGAATATGTCTGGGGGTGGGACTGCAATGTAAGAATCTTCCCTTCATCTTTTTAACCCTGTTTGCTGCTACACTTTCCCTGTCGTCTGCAGCTTTGGCAAATGATAAGATTAGATGATGAGATGAGATGAGATGAGAGACCTTGCCAACAAAGGTCCGTATAGTTAAAGCTATGGTTTTCCCAGCAGTGATGTATGGAAGTGAGAGCTGGACCATAAAGAAGGCTGATCGCCAAAGAATTGATGCTTCTGAATTATGGTGCTGGAGGAGACTCTTGAGAGTCCCATGGACTGCAAGAAGATCAAACCTATCCATTCTTAAGGAAATCAGCTCTGAGTGCTCACTGGAACAACAGATCATGAAGCTGAGGCTCCAATACTTTGGCCACCTCATGAGAAGAGAAGACTCCCTGGAAAAGACCCTGATGTTGGGAAAGATGGAGGGCACAAGGAGAAGGGGGAAACAGAGGATGAGATGATTGGACAGTGTTCTCGAAGCTACAAACATGAGTCTGACCAAACTGCGGGAGGCAGTGGAAGACAGGAGTGCCTGGTGTGCTCTGGTCCATGGGGTCAGGAAGAGTCGGACACGACTAAATGACTAAACAACAACAACAAGGTTAGATGATGAGATGAGATGAGATGAGATGAGATGAGATGAGATGATAAATGCTTTACTTGGAAGGCACATACTACCACAGGTGGTGGATGTGAAAGATAGCAAAAGCATTCTGAGAAATGATATATAGTGAGTTGAAAAAAATGTTTAAAATAACGTTTGTGGGGGGGGGAAGCTTTTTTTTACTAGGAATCATAGATGTAGAGATACCAAAGGAGCAGAAACGATTATTTATGTATGCAACTTGGATACTACTCTGGCCCAGAGAGGGAAAGAGGATAAAGTTCTGACCAGAGACAAATGAATGGCTGATGAAGATGATGGACTACGCCGAAATGGAGAAATTGACTGGGAAAATCAGAAACCAGGAAGAGAGAAACTTTAAGAAGGAATGGAAAAATTTTACAATTTATTTGCGAGAACACTGCAAGCAATTAAAAACTTTGACAGGATTTGACTAACACTTGTAATATATTAAAAACTAAAGTAAAAATGGACTACTTTAAGAAAAATAGAGAAATTATGTAATGCAGTCGAAAAAGTTTGATAATGGAAACCATGGAGGGGTGGTGGGAAGTCTAAGAATTCAGGGAATCCTAAATGATTATGATTATGATTAAGGTCTGAACTCAAATGCAGAGTGCAAAACTGAACAAAAAAGATTTTACCAAAAAAAAATGCTTTACTACATCTTCAACTTCCTTAATTAGGCATATGAATTATCCCAACCAATAGAGGTTTATAGAGTAAACAGGACAAGGTCAAAGCACTGCATAGCCTATCAGATTTGGCCTCGTGATGATGTCACTGAAAGCACACAAAACCAATCAGAAGTGAGGACAATGGGTTGGATTCAACTGAGTTGTCATAGCAGAAGCCAGCACAAGGAATCCCACTAACTCCTTAGCGCAATGTTGGATTCCACCCTATGTTTCCTGAATTGGCAAATACCGTTGACCTCTGAAATATACTCGGAGTCGAGTGTGAATTTCATGCTCTTTATTCAGCTCATAGTAGCAATGAATGAAACTTCCCCCAAAACTTCTAGCTATATATACATTATTTACACAATGGGCCCCGCGTGATTGGCTAATTCTGGGCTGCTCCTGTAGGCCAATCTGGCTGTGGACTCACTTCCTCCAGAAGCCTGATTGGCTGCTCCTGCAGGCCAGTCAGGTTGCTGATTCACTTCCACCTGGAGCTGGATTGGGTGGCTCCTGCGGACCAATCAAACTGCTGCATTCTGGATCCTATTGTTCTAGGATTCAACTCAGTACATAACAACCTCCTTTTGAAGCGCATACTGAAAAATTGTGAAAAGGAGGGGTCTCTTTGATGCTGCCCAAACTATTCATGAAAAGAAGCCCCTCTCTACTCATTTTTTGTTGTCACATTGCAGGGATCCCTTGGAGCAGAGACTTAGGACTGGACTTCCTTATGCCCTTAGGCTAGTTTTTCATTACAGTTCTGACAGATGGAATCTGGCATAAATATTACTCATTTTCCTTCCTTACTAAATTTATACCCTGCCAACATGGCTCAAAAAGTCTTCAGGACAACTCTGACCCAGAAATGAAAGCCCAGGAGCCGAGACAGTGGAGCAGAAAAAGCCTCGCCGCCTCCCCCCCTCTCCAAAGCTCCATCAGCGTTAGAACTTAAGTTATTGTCTCTTTTGGATTGTGACCATGAATAAGCACAACATTCAGATTCAGGTTTCGTGCCCCATGACAATGTCTTGAAGCATTTTTGCTTCAATGAATCACTGTTCAAAACTGCTGTCTTGCATCTATATTGGTCTTGCTGAAGACAAAGAACAATACAAATTTTGTGGGGATTTTGTGGGTTTCTATCATGAAATGAATGACTGCACATTTCCCAAAGCTTGAGATTCAGCTATATAATACAATTTGTGCTTCTAGTAAAAAAGCAGCACCCGTAAAAAAAAAAAAAAAAAAAAGCAAACAAACAGCAAAAAAAAGCAAACAAACAAACAAACAAAAAAAAAAAAAGCAAGCAAACAGCATGGACTCCCCTATCCGCTATCCTCCTTTTTGGTCTCCCAGCTGAAAAGCTAAGACATCTATCACCTCTGTCAAGCGATTTCTATCTGCCATAACATTTCTCTTCAGACCCAATCAGTCATCCCATCAACACCGATTTCACCAAGCATCTTCCAGCCACTGGTAAACATTAAAGAATCACCTATAACTATTACCAGTACAAAAAACATCAAACTACAAAATAGACTTGATAGTGACAAATGATCTTCAGATCTTCCAACCATATGGTTTTATCCTTCATGTTATAAATTCTTCCTGCAAATATATGTGTTAAAGAAGAGGAGCTACTTTTAAAAAAACATTAATGATAGATTGCATTCAATGTCTCCAAGATTGAAGCTATGATTTTGTAGTTCAATGTCCTCTTTTTCTTCATTTTTCTATTGAAGGCCATGAGGAACGGCTAAGGGAGCTGGGCATGTTTAGCCTGGAGAAGATCTCGTTTTTTGACAGAATTACAAGCCTGGTAGATGAAGGGAATGCAGTGGATGTAGCCTACCTTGATTTCAGCAAGGCATTTGACAAGGTGCCCCATGATATTCTTGTAAAGAAGCTGGTAAAATGCGGTCTTGACTATGCTACCACTCAGTGGATTTGTAACTGGCTGACTGACCGAACCCAAAGGGTTCCTCTTCATCCTGGAGAAGAGTGACTAGTGGGGTGCCACAGGGTTCTGTCTTGGGCCTGGTCTTATTCAACATCTTTATCAACGACTTGGATGATGGACTCAAGGGCATCCTGATTAAATTTGCAGGTGACACCAAACTGGGAGGGGTGGCTAACACCCCAGAGGACAGGATCACACTTCAAAACGACCTTGACAGATTAGAGAACTGGGCAAAAACAAACAAGATGAATTTTAACAGGGAGAAATGTAAAGTATTGCACTTGGGCAAAAAAAAATGAGAGGCACAAATACAAGATGCGTGACACCTGGCTTGAGAGCAGTACATGTGAAAAGGATCTAGGAGTCTTGGTTGACCACAAACTTGACATGAGCCAACAGTGCGACGCGGCAGCTAAAAAAGCCAATGCAATTCTGGGCTGCATCAATAGGAGTATAGCATCTAGATCAAGGGAAGTAATAGTGCCACTGTATTCTGCTCTGGTCAGACCTCACCTGGAGTACTGTGTCCAGTTCTGGGCACCACAGTTCAAGAAGGACACTGACAAACTGGAACGTGTCCAGAGGAGGGCAACCAAAATGGTCAAAGGCCTGGAAACAATGCCTTATGAGGAACGGCTAAGGGAGCTGGGCATGTTTAGCCTGGAGAAGAGGAGGTTAAGGGGTGATATGATAGCCATGTTCAAATATATAAAAGGATGTCACAAAGAGGAGGGAGAAAGGTTGTTTTCTGCTGCTCCAGAGCAGCGGACACGGAGCAATGGATCCAAACTACAAGAAAGAAGATTCCACCTAAACATTAGGAAGAACTTCCTGACAGTAAGAGCTGTTCGACAGTGGAATTTGCTGCCAAGGAGTGTGGCGGAGTCTCCTTCTTTGGAGGTCTTTAAGCAGAGGCTTGACAACCATATGTCAGGAGTGCTCTGATGGTGTTTCCTG